>NC_053157.1:128998757-129347923 GCF_016835505.1 Polypterus senegalus | reverse complement strand
TTCAGTGTGTATGTACACGGGTTATTATTTGCATATGCTTTTATGATTAAATAGTTGATCACAAAAAAAAAGAAAAGTATAGTTGTTTTATGTCAATTACCATTTATGTAAGATACAGTCAAGGCCTACAACTCACATTTTATACAGACAAACCATTGAAAGGACAATGATTTGATTAGGCAAATCTGAGCACTAACTTACAGACAGACCTCAGTATGTGCGCCTCGGGAACTGCAGGTCTGACATTGTGGTCAACAACACAGGAGCGCTACAAGGGGCTGTACTTTCTCCGGTCCTGTTCAGCCTATATACATTGGACTTCCAATACAACTCGGAGTCCTGCCACGTGCAAAAGTTCGCTGACGACACTGTTATCGTGGGCTGCATCAGGAGTGGGCAGGAGGAGGAGTATAGGAACCTAATCAAGGACTTTGTTAAATGGTGGTGCATTTTAGGAGACCCAGGCCCCCCCTGGACCCTGTGATTATCAGAGGCGACTGTGTGCAGAGTGTACAGACCTATAAATATCTGGGAGTGCAGCTGGATGATAAATTGGACTGGACTGCCAATACTGATGCTCTGTGCAAGAGAGGACAGAGCCGACTATACTTCCTTAGAAGGCTGGCGTCCTTCAACATCTGCAATAAGATGCTGCAGATGTTCTATCAGACGGTTGTGGCGAGTGTCTTCTTCTATGCGGTGGTGTGCTGGGGAGGCAGCAAAAAGAAGAAGGATGCCTCATGCCTGGACAAACTGGTGAGGAAGGCAGGCTCTATTGTAGGCAGTTCGACATCTGTGGCAGAGCAACGGGCATTGAGCAGGCTCCTGTCAATCATGGAGAATCCACTGCATCCACAAAACAGTATCATCTCCAGACAGAGAAGCGGCTTCAGCTACAGACTACTGTCACTGTCCTGCTCCACTGACAGACTGAGGAGATCGTTAACCCCCACCCCCACCCCCCAAACCACACACACACACACTATGTGACTCTTGAATTCCACCTGGGGGGGTAAACATTAACATTATACAAAGTTATTGTTTGTCTGTTATACCATCATTGTTATCACTCTTTAATTTGATATTGTTCTTTATCAGTATGCTGCTGCTTTATCCATCCATCCATCCATTTTCTAACCCGCTGAATCCGAATACAGGGTCACGGGGGTCTGCTGGAGCCAATCCCAGCCAACACAGGGCACAAGGCAGGAACCAATCCTGGGCAGGGTGCCAACCCACCGCAGGACACACACAAACACACCCACACATCAAGCACACACTAGGGCCAATTTAGAATCGCCAATCCACCTAACCTGCATGTCTTTGGATTGTGGGAGGAAACCGGAGTGCCGGAGGAAACCCACGCAGACACGGGGAGAACATGCAAACTCCACGCAGGGAGGACCCAGGAAGCGAACCCAGGTCTCCTAACTGCGAGGCAGCAGCGCTACCACTGCGCCACCGTGCTACCGTGCTGCCCTGCTGCTGCTTTAGTATCTGAATTTCCCCTTGGGATTAATAAAGTATCTATCTATCTATCTATCTATCTATCTATCTATCTATCTATCTATCTATCTATCTATCTATCTATCTATCTATCGAGTTTTCAATACTTGCTGCTCCATTTTGCTTCACACAAATGACCTTTTTTTGAGTTTCCCTGCAACTGATTTCAAAACTAAAATCAAAGTTTTGCAATTTAGCATTCCCTCTGTGAGAAAAATGCTGGTGAAACAAGAAAAGCCCTTTAGGCTTTATAGCAATACTCCCTCCCTCACCCTGAATTGAGCAATTTTAAAATGACAGCTGTAGGCTGAGTGTATGAGCACAGTGCGGACGCAGCCCGAGTGGTTTCCTGAAAGTTAGTCACTTCCACCACCTGGTAGTGCATGACTTATAACAATAGAAATGTGCACGCCCCAAGCTGTCGATGTAAGTTTAAATACATCAGCAAAGAACAGCTCTCAGCCTGCAGAAAACCTTGAATCTTTTAAGCAGCTCTAGGCTCAGCTGAATTGTCTGCTTGTGCTGTTAATGAAACACCAAACATCAATGGTTTCTTTTGGATCTGTGGTATCCTGGCCTTGAAGATCAAATAGAAAAGGCTAATCATAAAACAGTTAGAATAAAGCCCTGATCCTGAAAATCCTTGGAGATGCTTTTGTCTACTCTGCAGTTGAATGTGTATGTCGATGTTATGTTATAAGTATTAGATTTATTAGTTTCCAATATTTTTGATATTTGGTGTGACTGTGTTGGCCCTTCTGAAATATCTTAGATTTCTGACTGTAAGATTTGGGAAATCCCTTTATAATTCTAGTCCTTTAGCTTGGGAAAGATTTATTGGACTGCCAGACTTCTTATCATGTGCAAAGCTGTAGGGATTTTAGTCATGAATTGTAAATGTTTGGATTGTTTATTAAGGTGGGTCAACAACACAAGTGGCCTGCTTGGCTGTTGTGAAAATATCTTCATTACAGCACATTTTAAGAAAGATGTTTCCACACAGTTTTGGCTGTGCATGTTGACAAGAGCAACTGGTTTAGATGGCAGACATGCATCACCAGATGGGTAAGTCCATCAGCCAATAGAAGAAAAGTAAATGAGCACACTGAGACATTTTCTTATTTAACAGGTTTTTCTTAAAATCCCAGTGTGTTTTAATATGTCATTTAGTGAGAACAGAAGTTGCACTAGGACTATCTAGAAAACCATTCTTGACATCTCTTAGTAATGACAGAACGGGTAATGGTTATGTCAAGTAAGCTTGACACTGAGGATAATGGGTGGCAGTGACCTCTTTTGAGACACGGTCGGGAACAACATGATGGTATCGAAATTGCATCACAGAAACAAACAGGTCATGTGAAAGAGGGGCCTTAGAAAAATATTTTGAAATGACTTCCATCTGGTATGGTATAACTGACAGGAATTCGTTATTTCCATTGAACAGTGATATAGAGTTTATGTTTAACTGTTCACTAAAAAGCACAATGGCAAAAAGTCATTTTATAAATATTTAATATTATCTTTACTTCGATTTTGGACTCGTAATGTGCAACACAGTTATTTGATTGGAATAGGATGTAAAGAGCCAAAGTTTAGTTAAATATTGGATAACAATAAAGCCACATATCAAATTAAATTCTTGAATGTCAGTCATGAAATTAAAATTATTGACAAAACAATCACATTTTATGGAGTATTTTTATGCTGGAACTAAAAACTAAAAGTAAAAATTATTTCTGTGAATTTAATCTTTACTACTTTTTGGAAAAGTTTCTTTAACCAGATGAACATCAAGTATAATTTGCCCTCAGTACATATTAAAAATTTCAAATAAATTGAAAGGGAAAGAAATGAGATACAACATCACCTATAATGTGTTTTTTGTAAAATGTATTATTTTACGTACTGTCCCAGTATCGACACCACACTTTCTTAAGTACATAAGACAGCTTTATACTTTCACATTGAATTAAACTCTACTGCTTCATTATACTTTTAGACTTAAAAAAAACAGCAGTCTTTGATATTTTCTTTCTTCCCCCAATTTGAAAATAAAGGAACAGTGATATCAAAGTATTGCAAGTATATTAATGTTATTTTCACATTCACGACATGCATTTATGTCATCACTGTTAGTTTTTGCTTATTAGAAACATTTTTTCTGCTTCTACTTTTTGTTCTCTGAAGCATTTTTCTAGTTCCTGTCGATGTTTTAACCATGCAGAGCCCATTTCTTCATTCATTTTCTGCCCTTTGATTCATTTTTTTGTGATGTTCTGCTGTGCCATTTTGTTTTTCATTGGGTCCAGCCACTTTTGCATTTGTTTGCCGATTGTTGCCAGGGTTGATGCCACGGATGATTGACCAAGAGTGGGTGGCACATGATGTCACTTTTTCAATGGTATTAAGGTCAGCTCTGCGCACAGTGCTGTTACTAGATGTATGAGATTCAAAACAAAATAGTCTGCAAATAACAAGATTAAATGTTCTTGGTTATCAATATTTTCCTTTTGATGATGATTCTGGTTTAGCATCTTGGTTCCAGTATTTTACTTATAGGTACTATCGGTTGGAATAGGTTGGAAATTGATCCTGATCCATATTTCTACTATGCTTCTTCTCCTGATCATTAATTACAATTCTTTCTTTAATTTCCCTGTGGCAGAACAATCACAAGCACTTTCGTTGAGGTCACAAAACTCAGCTTGATCATTTTGATTTCTGCCTGAGTAGTCTAGTGCACTGACCAGATGTGCTTGCAGTACAATTTGTGCTGCATCAACTGTTCAGCAGGCATGATAGGGGCAACACAGTGCCCTGTTACAACACTGACATCAAAATAATCAGGCAGATTTGGGAGAAGTCATTAAAAAATTATATGATATTATATTTATTAAGGAATTCAATCAGGGAGTCTCTCCTCCTCCTCCACTTAGCTATTTTTACCTAAGATGGTGGTGGTGAAGACTGAACATTGACAGCTGGAATTACAAGCAGCAGGTTCTGCCACTTAGCCAAATGGAGATTTCCGTTCATCCGAGGCTTCTACTTATGCAAGAACAAGTTCTCACTCTCTGCCACATGGCGTGTTCCCCTCTGGCTATATGCACCCCTCTTCTGAGCAGATCTGAGTCACAGCACCTTTTGTCTGTGAGGAAGAATTTAGTCATGATGTCATTCCATTTCCCACTGGCTATTTTCCTAGAGATATCTCTGGTGAGGATCAAACAAATTTTTCTGAAATTATAAGCAACAAGTTCCAGCACTTAGATAAACAAAGGCATGTTGCATTTCAGAATGTCTATCAACATTTTTTTTATAAATATGAATTCTATTAGTAACTAGTGGCCACTGGCAGTGCACACAATGGATACAGGAAAATACTGACATTATTTTGTCTTCTTTGTGTTACATATGGATAAAATTGCCTAACGTATATATATTCAACAATGGATAGGTTTTTTGTATGTCAGACCTTTAAAAAGCTTTTTGAGGGCAGAGGCGCAGGTGTGCGTGCAGATGGTTGCTCTGCCAGATTAAAGAAGAACCTAATGTGCGGTTACATTATTCCTGACAGTATTTTATGTAAATAAACAATTGACTTCCTAATTAATTAGTATGTTAAATAGAACCATTATTCTTTACTTGATAAAACCATGTTCCCTCAGTCGTCCAGGTAGTCTTTTTAAAGCAATCGGCATCACAAAGAATGCCAGAAGGGCACCTTAATGTCTGTTCATGCGATTATTTGCTCATCAGATAACAAAAGTATCCGAATAGCCATTGAACCTGACAGGTCTTGTTACGAATTGTCATAAACCAGACTAGTCCTCCCCTATATTTTGTTTTTCTTATCTACTTTCTTGTTAGCACTTGCACATCAAGTATATTTTTGATAGAAAGTACAAAACACTGAACATTACTTTTGTACTTTTATTGGCACGCACATTTTCCACTCATCCTTCCATTTTGCTTCTTCAGTATTTGACATCTGTCTCCCTCTCTCTCCTTCTCTGTCTTTCAAACATAGAAAGCTTATAGTAAAAAGAGGCTGAATGAGCCAACAAACAGTTAAATGAATAGTTCATTTCTGGCAATGTGAGAGACAATTTTGGCATATTTCATTTGCTACAACTGTGATATCAAACATGTAAGAACTGCGCATACAAAGTAAATTCCTTGTGAAAAGCATGAATAAAGTCCAAATTTCTTGGACCTGACAGAAAGTATTTTTTTTTTTACCTAAAAACAAACGTTATATAAATATTATAACTGATTTCATGCCCTCTGAACCCAGTAATTCCAGGACTTAAACAGATCTATATCTATATGGATTCATTACAATATTTAATTTGCCTTGCACAATATCCTGCGTTGGGTTGGCACCCTTCCCAGGGTTTGTTTCCTGCCTTGCTCCCTGTGTTGGCTGGGATAGGCTCCAGCAGAACCCCGTGACCCTGTAGTTAGGATACAGCGGGTTGGATAATGGATGGATGGATGTACAATATCATCTTTTAAAATATTTTGATTGGCTTAAGAAAGGAGTGCTACAAACAAATAATTAACACTAACATCAACATTATTTCATCTGTTTTCTACAAAAACTTGCTGGTGTCACAGTCTTTCCAGGCAACAATAGGCAAACTCCATAAATCTTTCTATTTTGCACTCTGTCCTTGTCTGCTTTCTGCCTTTCACTTGATGCTGACCAGACTGACACTTGCCCCTGGGACCCTGAACTGGACTCAGCCATACAATAACAAATAGAGTAGATGGAGAAATTATACTGTATATCTAATAAACTGCTATGAATTTGAATGAGAGTATGTTTTGTGTAAATGTTATTTTCTTTTTATTTTGGAGCTCATTCAAGGACTGGCTTAGTAACAACAATATGAACTGCAGGTCTTGAATTTTGTGAAATATTAGCTTTTGTTCCATCACTAACACTGTGTGACCCTGAGCAAGTCACTTCACCTGACTATGCTCCAATTGGAAAAACAAAAGAAATATAACCAATCGTATCTCAAATGTTGTAAATTGCATTGGATAAAAGCATCAGCAAAATAAATAAATGTAAATGTAAGTTCCTTGTGTTCTACTCAGCTGGCATTTAAGCATCTATATTGATTTTACTGATTGAACAATTGCCAAAGGATGTAAATTCTGAAGGAACAAACATATTAATTTTGGAAATAGTTGGAAGAATTCATTAATTAGCAAGAAGGTTCAAAATACTCAGCAAATTATTATAATCTATACTAATAAAAGGCAAAGCCCTAACTCACTCACTCACTCACTCACTCACTCACTGACTCATCACTAATTCTCCAACTTCCCGTGTGGATGGAAGGCTGAAATTTGGCAGGTTCATTCCTTACAGCTTCCTTACAAAAGTTGGGCAGGTTTTATATCGAAATTCTATGCGTAATGGTCATAACTGGAAGCAGTTTTTCTCCATTTACTGTAATGGAGATGAGCTTCAACGCCGTTGGGGCGGAGTTTCGTGTGACATCATCACGCCTCCCACGTAATCACGCAGTACATAGAAAACCAGGAAGACCTCAAAAAAGCACTCAAGAAAACATGCATTATATAATTGAGAAGGCAGCGAAACAATAAGAAGCGAGCGAAAGTGACATATACAACCATATTCATGAGTTCTGCTACTTGAAACAAAGCACGATGTAAACCTACACTTTAAATTAAGTTCATAGACAGGCTGCCGCTGGCGTTTGTAATTTAGTGCCTGCCCATATAAGGCCGTCCGTCAGCGGCAATCCAATAGCAAACTGCCACGGGTAAATATTCACGGGTGAAGGACTGTGCTTATGGAGAGGAAGATGAGATGGTCAGGGTGGTGTTTGACACAAACTCAGCGAAACTGCGAGAGAAAGTTTTAAGTGCCAGGACTAAGGTAACATTAAATAAAGCTATGGACATAGCACGAGATGGCACCAGCACAGCTGGGAACCTTCGATGCAAGTACACCGAGTGGCTCACGTGAACTGACGCAGTGCACAGATAAAAAGCAACAGTTCCAAAGAGCTGAACAAAAACGAATTACACAATTGAAAAGGCAGCAAAAAATATGAAGCGTCTGATAAGCATATTCATAAATGCAGCTACTGTGGAAACAAAGCACACGCTGGAAAAGTCAATGTCCCGCTAAAGGAAGACAGTGTAAAAACCCGTGCATGCAGTGTGTCAGGTCTCAGATAAAGAAGAAGATGAGCTGTTTATTGATGCAGTAAGAAACGAATCGATGAATGAAACCTGTCATCTTTACAACGATTGACAAACACGGAATGTAACTTGAACACAACACATCCTACAAATACGAACCTGATTGAAAGAAATAATGATAATCAAATCCTTGATGACAGCAACACTCAGTAACACTCACAAAACAAATACTGTATATTGACAGTCATGTTACGTTATTTTAAAATGTTCCCTTTTCTTTTCTACCTTTTTTAACACACTACTTCTCCGCTACGATACGCGGGTATATATATATGTATATATATATATATCCAGCTCTACATACTTGAATAATGGATACTTTATTCGCCATCAATGATTGTTTTGGTAAAGCCATACTCAGTGTAATCATTAGATGAACGGTAAAAAAGTAAGAGCGAGGGGAGGATGACTCATTGAGGCATGCAGGCTGTAGTGCGCGTCAACTCTATCTGAATTGCGCGATCACATTTGAAAAAATATATCTTTTCAAGTTCTATTTAGTCCATATGTGTCAAACTCAAGGGCCGGGCCACATCCGCCCGTGTGTAATTATATCCGCCCCTGAGATCATTTTATATACTGTATTATTGTTATTAAAGCCCGGTATATGAAGCGCTGGTAACACAATAAACTACAGATCCCATAATGCAGCCGCAAGCTAGAGTTATTGCGCACTGAGTTTGCACGGCGCTTTGGTGACTTTGAAGAACAAAAAAAGTCCGTCTACATGCGGCTCGAACCTTGTGCATGTTTGGTAGCACATATCTGTGTGAGAAGCTCTTCTCAGTGATAAAGACTAACAAAACAGCACACAGGAGTCGCCTCACTGATGAGCACCTGCAATCCATCCTGAGAATCTCCACAACACAGAACCTCACAGCAAACAGAAACGAACCTGTGGCCAAAAAAAGATGCCAGGCGTCCAGCTCTAAAATGACATGTGAGCAAAGACAACTGAATGATTTGATTTGTTATTGCACGTAAGAGCGGGAGTCAACCGTTTTAACAAACAGCGTATTGCACTGATACGAAATAGCTGTGTGTGTTGTCACAAAACTGAGACATACTCGAAGAAGTTTTGGGGCAGCCACCCGTATATTTGGTATCCTGGCTGCAAAATCGTTTCTTTCACCAACAACAGCACTGATGTGCATACAAACGAGTCCAAGACAAGACTGAGGGTAAGGGGAAAAAGGGCAGGCTTTTAAAGGGGAAGACAGGAAGTGAGGTCATGGGAATCGGGCACGTGTTCGTCACTCATTGGATCAGGCCCGGACGTGACATCAGGGGGGCCGGCGCCTGTTGGTTCTGTCTCCATTGGTTCGGTCCCGGAAGTGATGTCACGAGAGCCAGGTGGAGTCTCCCAGGGATGGTCTACAGGGAAGTGAGAAAAAGAGTCAGTGCACTCTGCCACAGCCCGGCCTGTCTCAGAACTGCCATCACTCAAGCCCTTTAGCTGCCTCCCATGCGCACGTGTGTGACAAGGCCCCCCCCTTAGCCCAGACCCGTCGGGTCGGGCGACCCTAACCGAGAGGTCGTGAACCCGAGAAAGAGCATCAGCGTTGGCATGGAGAGCACCCCGACGATGAACGAGCGAAAACTTGTACGGCTGCAGGTCAAGAAACCACCGGGTGACCCGGGGATTCGACTCCTTGTGCAGGGCCATCCACTGTAGAGGCGCATGGTCCGTGACAAGAGTGAACTCCCGGCCCAACAGGTAGTACCTCAGCTGAGTAATCGCCCATTTAATCGCCAGAGCCTCCCTCTCCACCGCTGCATACCTGGTTTCCCCGTCCAACAGTTTCCGGCTTAGGAACATGATGGGGTGTTCCACACCATCGACGCTTTGGCTCAGCACGCGCCCAGGCCTGTGTCCGAAGCGTCCGTCTGGAGGATGAAAGGCAAAGAAAAGTTAGGTGCCATCAAAATAGGTGCAGACGTAAGGGCCTGTTTCAAGTCACTAAATGCAGTGTCTGTTTTCAGTCCATACCACAATGTTCGGGCCCTCTTCTTTGTTAAATCAGTCAAGGGCCGCTCTCTCCGAAGTGGGGTACAAACCGGCGGTAGTACCCGCTAATCCGAAAGGCTTGGACCTGCCGCTTGGTTCATGGACGGGCCATTTCAAATGGCATCAATTTTGGAGCACTGTGGCCTCACGGTACCCACCCACCAGGTAGCCTAAATATTTGGCTTCACTTAACCCAAAGAAGCATTTCTTGGGATTAATCCGAGCCCGCCTCACCAAGTGTCCGAATACCGCTTGGACATGCTGTAGGTGTTCTTCCATGTGCTGGAATAGATGACCACGCCATCCAGGTAGGCAGCACTGTATGAGTTATGAGGCGAGCACTTTGTCCACCAGACGCTGAAGGTTGCTGGAGCCCGTGTAACCCAAATGGAAGGACACGATACTGCCAGTGTCCGCTAGGGGTACTAAACGCGTTTTTCCTTCAGGTGTCCGTTAAAGGAACCTGCCAGTACCCTTTGTCATGTCAAGTGTGGTCAGGTATTGAGCCTGTCCAAGCCTCTCGAGGAGGTCGCCCACTCGAGGCATTGGATAAGCATCAAATTGGGAGACTTGATTGCCGACGGAAGTCATTGCAGAACCTCCAACTCCGCCAGGCTTACCGACGAGCACAATTGGGCTGGACCAGGGACTATAACTTTCCTCAATCACACCTAGCTCCAGCATGCGCTTGATCTCAAGCTCCACTTCAGCCCTTTTTGCCTCGGGAAGACGATACGGGCGTTCTCGGACAACAACCCCGGGCTCTGTCACAATGTTGTGCTCAACCAGAGAGGTCCTTCCGGGCGTTCACTGACTACCTCCCGGACGGTCCGGATAACTGTTTCCAGCTCCTGCCGCTGTCTGGGACTTAAGTCCGCCGGTTAAGGCGTGTGTGTGAGCGAAGAGTGAGCGGGCTGGCCGGAGGAGGGATCGGGTCCCTGTCCTTCCACGGTTTCAGCAAGTTCACATGATAAACCGCTCCTTTGGCCGACGCATTGGGTTGACTCACCAAATAGTCGACCAGTCCCTTCCTCTCCTTAACTTCAGAGGGGCCTGCCAATGGGCAAGCAGCTTAGAGTGGGAGGTAGGCACTAAGACCATGACCCGATCTCCCGGGTGGAACTCCCGAAGAGACGTGCCGCGGATGTAATAACGGGCCTGTGCTGCTTGTGCTTCTTCCATGTGACTTTTAAGGACAGGCCGAATCTTTCCCAATCTATCGCAGAATCGCGCGATATACTCTAATATATTTGTAGAGGGAAGAGCCTCTTCTTCCCACCCTTCTTTTAGAATGTCTAATATGCCCCGAGGTTGTCGCCCATACAGTAATTCAAAAGGGGAGAACCCCGTGGAGGCTTGTGGGACTTCCCGATAAGCAAAAAGGACGAGGGGGAGGAGCTGATCCCAGTTCCTTCCATCCTCGCTGACCACCTTACGCAGCATTTGCTTGAGAGTCTGATTAAACCTCTCTACTAACCCGTTGGTTTGAGGATGATACACCGCTTTATTTTCAGCAACTTGGCAGTCTCCTTGAACGTCTCCGAGGTGAAAGGTGTCCCCTGGTCTGTCAAGACTTCCTTGGGAACACCCACACGCAAAAGACCCTAGTAATTCCCGCGCGATAGCTTTGGATGTAGCTGAGCGCAACGGAACAGCTTCAGGGTATCGTGTAGCGTAATCCACGAGGACTAAAATGTACTTGTGTCCTCGGGCTGAGGGCTCTAGGGGTCCAACCAAATCGACCCGATTCTTTGGAAGGGAACATCAATCAGGGTATAGGGACAAGAGGAGCACGGTCCCTCCTGGGAATTTGTCGCAGTTGACACTCCGGCAGGAAGCGCAAAAGCGCTAACCTCCTCATTGACTCCTGGCCAGTAGAAACGGAGCTTGATCCGCTCCAGAGTTTTTTCGGTGCCCAAGTGGCCACCTAGGAGGTGGGCGTGTGCTAGCTCGCAGACCTGCCGCCGGAAGGTACGCGGAACTAGCAGCAGCTTTCTCTCCTGCCCATCATGCATTGCTACACGATAAAGAAGGTCGTTGTCTAATACAAAGTAAGGGCCCTGTGGTATAGACTGATTAGTGCGCTGGCCATTTACAAGGACCACTGCATTTTTTGCAAATTTCAGGAGTCGCCATTCCATTGCTCCCTTCTGAAAGAAGCCGGCGCTCTTTAAATTGAAACCGCAATACAGAGAGAGGGTCAGCGTCGACCTCAAGGGCGTGGCCTCCTCCCGCTCCATCTCGGCTTCAGTGGATGACGCATCAGCACGCGACGGCCCGAGGGTAACCACGCCACTCAGGGAAGCCGCCGCTCTCTCTGCCGGCTGATTACACGGCGTGGAGGCAACTTGAGACGCTCGTGCCCGCCTATAACAAGGCTCAAAGTATTCCCGGAGTGGTATGTGTCTCACCGCTTTAATTTCAGGCCAGTTCCCCAGTATCACCGGGTGTGGAGGATCAGGAAGGATTGCCACAGTTAATTTCCGGACTGATCCCCCGTAACTGATGACACACGTATGTATATATATATATATATATGTATTTGTGTGTATATATGTGTGTGTATGTATGTATATGTGTGTATATATGTGTGTGTATATATGTAGATATATATGTATGTATATATGTGTATATGTATAGACATGTATATATATATATGTTTACGTGTGTGTGTAAATATATATATATATATATATATATATGACAACAACACTCATCACTCTCAACAGTGACAAAACAATTACATTGACAATCAGGTTACGTTATTTTCAAAATGTTTCCTTTTCTTTTCATTGCTTCTTTAACACACTACTTCTCCGCTGCGAAGCGCGGGTATTTTGCTAGTTAAAATATAAATTAAAATTAATATTCAGTATTTTAATATATGTTTTAATACAATAACAAATGCAATAAGAATGTAGTTTTTGTTAATTATTATTGTCTTAAGCTGTATGACCCACATTCTAACATGTTTGCAAATCTCCAGTTTCTGGTGGTCTTTGCTCTTACTAAAATTTCTGCTAAACTATTAAAAAATGCATGTTAGATAGTCATTCATAAGTGAATTAAAATTAAGAAAATTCATAAACTAAAGCGGTACGTAAAAGCCATTTCATATCCAAAAACTGTCAAGGGTGGGACATCGGTTCATGACAGAGCATTTATATTACAAATCACATCGCACTGGTGCAGTGTTTGTTGTGTCAACAGCTGCTAAACTAACAAGGAGGTCCTTAGGATCGTTGAAATGGAGGACATCATTGAAAAACATGCTAAATGAAGCAGATATTATTAAAAAATGCCTGTTTTCCAAACACAATTTATGATGAGAACAGATTTCAGACATTACCAACACTCATAAAAGTAACAGTTCTTTAATGGCACGTTATGGTTTTTTACTGGGTTGTGTGGTTCCTCATAGAACTATTGTTTGACAAAGAATCGTTTCATTCGGGGAAGACTTCCCTGTATTGGAAGTTGTTTTTTTTTGGGCTTCCTAATATGCAGGAAAGAAAAAAATGAAATCTTTAATCTCTGACGTGCTACCACAAACAGATTAAGAAAACCTAGACTTGGTCTATGTTACTTTATACAGCAAGAGTCTTTTTGAACTGATAGCCCACTGTCATTTTACAGATTTGTTACCATCTATTCATGATTTTGTATTGAGCTTGTTACAGATCTAAATAAATAAAGGTTATTTCTGGGATGTTAATGTGAATAGGTCTTTTGAGAATCAAATATGGTTCCCTTATAGTATAACTTGGAAGAACCACTATAGAACCTTTATTTTTAAAAGAGAATAGATTAGTCAAAAAATTTACATTGTTAAAAGAGTTTACGTCTAAGACCAGTAGGTCAAAAATGAAGCAAAAATACCTATTGAAAATATTAATCAAAAGTTAGAGTCTGAAGAACAAAACCAATAATCAATTATTTCAAAGTCATTTTTAAAAAAATCATTAACACACCATGACATTTTTTTGTAGAAAATCCACAATATTTGAGAGCCTGGAATTGTACAACATGGACCTTAATACCATTAGGACAATGATGTCATGTAGTGTGACTTTCAGTTGTCACATGGTAGAAACTGGCCTTGAAATCAGTAACAAAGATCGCTGCGTTGAGACTCAAAACAGTGGACACCTTAAGGTTATTAGCATATTAAAATGTTTATTTTAACCTGAAATTGCAGTCTAGATCAGTAAATCACCTTAAACATGGAATTGCCTTCAGTACTCTTGAAGCAACCTTTCCCACAGTGATGCTGTTTTCTTTTACATTTTGCTTATTTCTTTCAGATATCCCATTTGAATACTTCCAGAACAGATCGCTATGGTATAGAACACTTCTCAAGGAAGCACTGAATCTAAAGAGAGGAACACCTCATATCTTATCTTCTTCTCAAATTAACTTGTGAGCAGAAGGCCTCTGACAGGTCACCTGACTCTGATGGCATTATGTTTGATGTCAGTGTCACAGCAGTATTAGTAGTGGTTTTGAAACGATCTCTCAGATGGAAAAGTCTGATGTGTTGGTTCTGCTCTGGTGTGATCATGGGAGGCCATCTGTCCTTACCAATCATCTGAATCTTTGCCTGCAGTCAGAACAGAGTAGAATGTCTTATTCCATAGCATCTGGCAATGCTGGCACAGGACATGCTTGCCTATGGCATGCCAGTGGTCATCTCCTTTGCTTCTGACGATACCTGAGGACTTTTGAAATGTATGTAAAACCAATAAAATGTGTCCTTTGTCTTGCTGTTACCCAAAAGGCATTATTTTATCTGGGTCTTGATTTATAAAAGTGAACCTTTTGTGTATTTGGCATGCTGCAATGCCTCACTGCAACAGTGTTATACTAATGAGAAAAGGACCAGAAGATACGATGTAGTCAGAAAACAAAAAAGAGTTGAAAGAGAGAAATCAAGAAATCTAGCATCAGAATGGAAATGAGAGGCAACAATCAAAAGTCAAAAAAGTGTAAGCAAACAGCACAAAAATTACTATTGAATAATAAGATCAGAGAATAAATATGTTCAACAAAAAGGGTTTTGTATCCGCAAACTCAGACGAGGAAGTGCTCAAAAAGATTACTTTTTAACACATCACATCATAATAAGGAGATCACATCTTTTGAGGAAACACAGCTAACAAATGGGGGTACTGAAATAATGACTAGAGAAACAAATAGCAACTTCCATAAAAAATAAATGGTGGTGGCAACAGAGCAAAACTATTCACAATACAAAAAGTAAACGATGATTCAATAAAATGACCTCAAAATGAGATTCCTTGCTTTGAAAATCCCCCAAAAGGAGCATGAAGAACATACCTTTTAATATACAAACACTCAAAACATATTTTAAACAACCCAATTTATGATAAACATGAACTACCCTTTATGCCTTCTCCAACATACCATTTTATGTTGAACAACCCTCATCCACACATATGTACAATCACTCACTCAACTGTCCAGTCCTGGGACTATACACTCATGTCAGTCAGTCAGTCAGTCATTGTTTAACCCGCTATATCCTAACACAGGGTCACAGGGGTCTGCTGGAGCCAATCCCAGCCAGCACAGGGCACAAGGCAGGAACAAATCCCGGGCAGGACACCAGAACTTGTTTCTTTCTATGTTTACATACTCTATTTACCCAGAACCCATTTGTGTTGCATCTGGAGTGGCACCACAGAATATATGACAATTCATTTATTTTTCCATTTCATCTCTGATATTACTTATTTTTCACTTTTTATTTACCATTATTCAGTCATTTCTTCTGAAGAGTTTAAAAGTGAAAGAAAGGAAAAAATGACAAAGCTTATGAAATGTCAACTTAGTCTTTGCGTCTTTTCACAAAATAAAAGTCCATCTCCAATAATAACTTTTGTTTTATTTTGTTTAATAAACTATAGATGCATGCTTTTATTTTTCTGTCTAAGGCTGTGAAGTTCAACAGTATGTTAAATAGCAGATAGCTTTAACTAAGGGTTGGAAATAAGCATTAATCAATAAATTGGTTGATAATTTAAAACTAAACTAAGATACAATAGTATTAAAGGGTATATTTCCCTGATAGCTGGAAGCACAGATATGGTATTAAAGATACTTGAGTGTATTCATGGTGGATCGTTTTTACTTACCCCATGTCAGTACTTCACAGAAACTTTGAGCTGCCACTATAAGATAATAGGATTTTGTTAATTTTAATATTGCTTTTCTGCAGACAGATGAGTATTACAGTAAAAAAAAAAGGCAAATAAAAAAATGAAGACAAATGCATATAACAAAGTTTTAATCTTTTCCTTTTTATCTTGTATAAAAGAATTTAGATTGCAGAGATACACTGTTCAGTAGAGGGCACCTCCCAAAGGTGTGAAAACAGCAATTAAGTCTCAAGAGTTGGGCGATGGCCTGTTAATTGCTGTGAGAAAGAAAGTTATTAACAGATTTAGAAGGAATAGCAGGAATAATAGATATGAATATGGAAGAACTGAAAAGGTCACTAGCAAAAGGGTTGAATGATAAAATGTGGGGTTTATTCAAACCTCTTTGGAGAATATACAGTATTTAGGCTCTCTGTATGTAGTGAATTCAAAAACTGAATTTTTCCTCACAAAAAGTACTATTTAGGAGTTGTAATATTTCTTATTTATGAAAACAAATAATTAGTTTTTCTCTTCAGCAAATTTTCATTTTTTTCGTGGAGAAGAATTGCACAGGACCTTGACTGTTTGGAAAGATGTAGCATTAGTACAAGTAAGTCTGAACATGGCTGAATAGTTTTGATGTGACAGTGAAAGCCCTATTGACCCTTTAATGAAGGAGGTAGGTCAGCAAGGTGATGTCATTTCTATTAGCAGGGCTTTTTCTAACCCCAAAGGCAGGGCTTCACTTTGTTTATTAATCAGTTTACTTTAGTAATCAGTTGTTTATTAAAGAGCTTACTGTTTATTAACTGTGTTTATTTATACACTGCTCAAAAAAAAAATAAAGGAACACTTTGAAAACAATCAGATCTCGATGGGAAAAAAATCATGCTGGATATCAATACTGATATGGACTGGGTAATGTGTTAGGAATGAAAGGATGCCACATTGTTTGATGTAAATGAAAATTATCAACCTACAGAGGGCTGAATTCAAAGATACCACGAAAATCAAAGTGAAAAAATGATGCGGCAGGCTAGTCCATTTTGCTGAAATTTCATTGCAGCAACTCAAAAATCATACTCAGTAGCTTGTATGGCCCCCACATGCTTGTATGCATGCCTGACAACATCTGGGTATGCTCCTAATGAGACGACAGATGGTGTCCTGGGGTATCTCCTCCCAGATCTGGACCAGGGCATCACTGAGCTACTGGACAGTCTGAGGTGCAACCTGGTGGCATCGGATGGACCGAAACATAATGTCCCAGAGGTGTTCTATTGGATTTAGGTAGGGCGAGCATGGGGGCCAGTCAATGGTATCAATTCCTTCATCCTCCAGGAACTGCCTGCATAGTCTAGCCTGTAGAGGGTCTGTGTGTCCCTCCATGGATATGCCTGCCCAGACCATCACTGACCCACCACCAAACCGGTCATGCTAAATGATGTTACAGGCAGCATAATGTTCTCCACGGCTTCTCCACATGCTCTCATCTGTGAAAAACACAGGGTGCCAGTGGTGGACCTGCCAATTCTAGTATTCTATGGCAAATGTCACTCGAACTCCATACTGCCGGGCAGTAAGCACAGGCACACTAGAGGACGTTGGGCCCTCGGGCCACCCTCATGAAGTCTGTTTCTGTTTGTTTGGTCACAGACATTCACACCGGTGGCCTGCTGGAGGTCATTTTGTAGGGCTCTGGCAGGGCTCATCCTGTTCCTCCTTGCCCAAAGCAGCAGATACCGGTCTTGCTGATGGGTTAAGGATCTTCTACGACCCTGTCCCGTTCTCCTAGAGTAACTGCCTGTCTCCTGGAATCTCCTCCATGCCCTTGAGACTGTGGTGGGAGACACAGCAAACCTTCCGGCAATGGCACATATTGATGTGCCATCCTGGAGAAGTTGGACTACCTTTGCACACTGTGTAGGGTCCAGGAATCACCTCATGCTACCAGTAGTGACACTGACCGTAGCCAAATGCAAAACTAGTGAAAAAACAGTCAGAAAAGATGAGGAGGGGAAAAATGTCAGTGGCCTCCACCTGTTAAACCATTCCTGTTTTGGGGTCATCTCATTGTTGCCCCTCTAGTGCATCTGTTGTTAATTTCATTAACACCACAGCAGCTGAAACTGATTAACAACCCCCTCTGCTACTAAACTGACCAGATCAATATCCAAGAGGTTTCAATGACTTGATGCTATTCTCTGATTAAAAAGTGTTCCTTTCATTTTTTGAGCAGTTTATATATAATGTGTAGTCATATGCGAGATGTGGGTAAGCAATAATTTAAAGTAACCCTTCAGGACTGAATGTTATAAATAGCAATGAAAATGAAATATTATGTCACTGGATAAACCTCTTTTCTGACAGTGCAAGTCATTTTGAACATATCCGATTTATTTGATTTGAGAACTACACTTTGCACAACATTTGATGCTGGGTGGGTGATATTCAAGGGTGAGATCAAAGTGCTATAGTTTAGCATTCTCTTTAATTTATACACTCGATTACATGATTTTGTCCATAGCAAGAAATGTCAAAATGCTACATTGTCTTTCTATATTTATAAATACAAGATACTTAAGTCTACTGTTGTCAGCTTGTGTGTAAGCTATAGCAGCAATAATAATGTTAAAATGCCCTTTTATGTCAGCTGATTCCAGTACATTTCATAAAAAACAGAGTTTATTGTAAACCTTTGAAACGTTTATCAGTGTTGTCAGATGCAAAGGGAGAGTAAATCATCAGTGGCATTAAGGTATACTAGGAGCAGGTGGAAGTTATGGAACATTTCGAACAATTTCTAGATTGTGAAAAGCAAGTCATGTAAAATGAATGAAAACATAATAATATTTTAGTCACTATTTTATAAATTATAAAAAGGTGTAGTAATTGGGGAATGTTACCTAAGCCTAATCGACTGATTGTTTTTTTTACCTTAATAGTAAAAACACTTGGATCAGTATATTTTAAAAATAAAATGATGTGCTTGTGTATAATCGAATTTTCACTTATCTTTAATATTTCCTATTTACCTCAAGCTGATATTAAAAATATGTTGTGCAGGAAAAAAAATCCAGTGGCACGCTGTGCTTTGCTTGTGTCAGCAGTCTGTTCTTCTGCAGAAAAGCTTACAGAGCTGAATGGGATGTAAAATGCAAAGTGTTATTTTTCTTTTCAATAAAATCTTGTAAAAAAATTAATGAGGAAAACATGATGGCATGATTACTTCTTCTTCTTTAATATTTTAGTCTTCTCTATTGTATTATCAATCAATTCTGTATATTCTGTAAAGTTGAAAATAGCAGCAATTTCAAAGCAATTTCAAAGGAAGGATTTCTGCTCAGAAATATGGAATTACAGGCATATTCTGAATAAGGCTCTTGGTCAAAATTATTACTAACTGTTGCCAGAAGTCAAATTTTCTGGGATATTGGCACAGTGAAAAAGCGGTTGACAGGTGAATGCACTATGGTAGTTTAACATAACCAGCTATGAATTTTAGGGCTGGCCACATATTATTTTATGCAATTCAAGGCCATTTATTATATTAAACAGATAAACTACGTAAACATCACTAATTAAATCTCTTCATTGCCCTTCATGAAACACACTCTGCAGAGCACACAGAAGCCATTGCAAAAAAATTAAATGAACTTGCAGAGCTTTGTTATAGAATAACAATATGAAGTACAGCCAAAAGCATCTAGCAATCTGGCAGACAACAGCAGGAAAATATTTTTAAATGACAATGGCTTCTTCAAATGAAACGTGAAAAGAATGCCTTGCACCCACCCGTTTGAAAAGGTCTTGATGTGTAAGCTTATTTTTTAATTTTTAAATATTTGAAGGTTATTTCCTTCAGTATTCTATGTCTCAGGTGTTCATTTCTTCCTTTGAACACTAAGTGTGTTGTTTCATTCAGTAATTCTCACTTATAAGGTCCTGGAAGAAACAATCACTGGTGAAACAACAGTTATCTGATTCATTGCAGTATTTACAGGTTCTCAAAAGTATTTAATTTTTTTTTCTATAGAAGAGTTTGCTTTGCACCCAAAATGATTCCCTTTAAAGCTGGAACTGAAGGTCTGCAAAGAGGCCCCTATTTCTTTTGTAAGGAAGGGTCATTCTGTGCAGTAGGATTCCTTTTTGGATAAGAGCATTTTTACTTATAATTGTGGGACACTGTGAATTAGTAAATATATTGAACTAACTGAACATTTTGTTATATTGTTAACTTTGCAAACAAGAATCTGGTGGTATTATATTATGTCTTTAATATTACGAGAAGAACATAAGAACAATTCTGATGATAAGAGGCATCTCAGCCAAGTGAAGCTCATTAATACCTATTCACCATTATATCAACAAGAAGGAATTCAGAGATTCTATGGTGCTGTTATTTGGTCATATATTTAATTTACTTTTCATTTTGTTTGTGAAAAAAAATTGTCTAGAATTTCAATGATATTTTACCTTAACCAGCTTCCATTCTGAGCTTCATGTCTTGGTTGAATAACTCACTTTTAGAACATGGTATCTGCAAAGAATGGCAATGGAAGACATCCAATGGAGTGTTGCATGCTAAATGCTTTAATATTGTCATGAAAATCTTTGCAAAGATGAACCTCATGTTTAAGTGTTATGTGAGTATCTTACTCCTGTGTTTGGTTGTAGTGATCCCAATGGCTTGAACAATTAGCATTTAATAGACATGTAGGTGGGGTCTGGATAATATTTGGGTGTTATAGTTGGTCAAGGTGTTTCTGGCTGAGAGCAGAAGTAAATATATAAATACTAGTCTTGCACATGTGATATATACAGCCTACTAATTGTCTTTCAGAATTAGTTATCCATTGATTTATTTTTGCTTAAACTAAAAAGATTTATAGCTGATGACTGAAGTCCTGAAAAATGTCTAGTAACTCTCCTCTGGTATTTTTTGTAATATGGAAACCACACATAATTTTCCAGAGAAACCCATCGATCGTGTTGTATGGCCTAATCATAACCACCCATAACACAGTGTGTCATATTTCACAATGTTCTATTAGTCTTCTTAAAAGTAAATGTACACTTTAGTCAATCTACAGTAATTAGTTTTATCCTATTCATAAGGTTGCTTAGTTTACTTTCAACCTGAGCTTCTAAGAGAGTTAGAAACATCTCCTGAACTGACCTGCTTTCATCTATACTAATAAAAGGCAAAGCCCTCACTGACTGACTGACTGACTGACTCACTCACTCACTGACTCACTCATCACTAATTCTCCAACTTCCCATTTAGGTAGAAGGCTGAAATTTGGCATGCTCATTTCTTATAGCTTACTTACAAAAGTTAGGCAGGTTTCATTTCGAAATTCTACACGTAACGGTCATAACTGGAACCTACTTATATGCATATATACCGGCCATAGCCTGCAGCTCGGTCACCATGTGAGGCGGAGTTGTGTCCCTCATCATCACGCCTCCCACGTAATTGAGTGCCTGCTCATATAAGGCCATCTGTCAGCGGCAATCCAATAGAAACACTCTGCCGCTAAATATTCGCGGGTGAAGGACTGTGCTTATGCAAAGGAAGATGAGATGGTCAGGGTGGTGTTTGGCACAAACTCAGTGAAACTGCGAGAGAAACTTTTAAGTGCTGGGTCTTAGCTAACATTAAATACAGCCGTGGACATCGCACAAGATAGCACAAGCACAGCTGAGAACCTTCGATGCATGCACTCTGAGCGGCTCACGTGAACTGACTGCGAGCGCAGTACACAGACACAAAGCAACAGCTCCAAAGAGCGCTGAACACAAAACGCATTACACAATTGAGAAGGGAGCAAAAGAATATGAAGGGAGTGACGCATACAAGCATATTCATAAGTGCAGCTACTGCGGAAACAAAGCACACAGTGGAAAAGGTCAATGTCCAGCTAAAGGAAGACAGTGTAAAAAAACCCGTGCATGCAGTGTGTGATGTCTCAAATAAAGAGGAAGACGAGCTGTTTATTGATGCAGTAAGAAAGGAATCGATGAATGAAACCTGTTATGTTTACAACAGTCGACAAACACGGAATGTAACTTGAACACAACACATCCTCCAAATACGAACCTGATTGAAAGAAATAATGATAATCAAATCCTTGATTACAGCAACACTCATAACAGTCACAAAACAATTACATTGACAATCATGTTACGTTATTCTTAAAATGTTCCCTTTTCTTTTTCATAACTTCTTTAACACACTACTTCTTTGCTGCGAAGCACGGGTATTTTGCTATATATATATCCCCCGATCTACATACCGTCAAATAGCAGATAGCAGATTTAACATGGATGCAGACATCCAGCTGTACCAAACCCTCACTTACATTCCAAAGTAAGTGGCTTAACTCTTCGTACCATGACCAGCTTGTACTTGATTTGAAAACAAGTGTGTAAATTATAATTACAGAGACTCACTCAGGCTAGAAGGTGCAAACTAGACACCCAAGATCAAAGACCTATAATTCAATGAATGACAATACTGATGGGCGAAATAACATACCAATGAGAAGGCAATGATTTTGTAACTGGAAGTAACTTTAATCAAATCAAAAAAGATTACGCGTTCTTTTAAAACTAGCTGTACCATCCTTAAAGTAGAAGTCTCAAGGGAATTCTGAGGGAACTCTGGGAGAATCCCAGGGTTACTCTGTTCTCCCACTCTCTGAAATTACCTCTTGCACCCTCTGAAATCTGCTGTCAAAAACTAACAAGCTGATGAGCCATTCCCTTCCTGGGAGCTAAAAACTGTCCATTCCCTCTCTTTGTGGACCAGAAAGCTGAGTTTCAGTCTGCCATCCCAAGCACTATACACTTTTTGAAGACTGAGAAGCAGCCACTACTTCAAGAAGGGAACTTCAGCATCTAAGCTCAAGTGCTAGAAAGAGTAATGTTTTTCCCTACTAAGCTGTAGATGCAAAGGGCCTAACTGGGGGAAGCATTGCACACCACAGATACTGTCTAGTCTGTCTATGCCTGGTTTTATATGTTAACATATCTATGCAGTTATCATGTTTCTGTAATCCTTGTGCTTATCAATAAATTGTATTATTCTGTTTCTTAAAATATGAGTGCATCAGTTACCTTCATATAAGTCTATCAACTGGAGACCACTTCCTACAACAGAGAAAGATAAGGTAAACTAATTAGGAACCTTTCAAAATTATTTAATTATTTACTGACATTGCCAAAGGCAATTGATTAATCAAGCTAAATCTCTCCCCTTTCCCACACCTTCTTGCATCTTTGCACATGCAATGCAAAGGAAAGGAAAGCACAGGTTTTGAAAACTGGTGTAATTTTATTAAAAAAAGCACAAACAAGATGGGCAAATAGAGAGAAGAAAACGTATAAGAAAAGAATTAAAGTTAAAATCCTGTTGGACCTTTGATCCTGTGTTTTCAGTCTCTCAAGTGTAGTGGCCCATCTTAACTATAACTTCTGTTGCTCCTTCTGCAATTGTTCTTGTCAACTCTTATCAAGACTGTAATCACCCAAAGTTTCTTAATTAGGCCTTATGCTTCCCTTGAGTTACAATGTTTAACCTCCTATTTTTAGACCTCCTCAGCAGTGATTTTCTTCTCACACTGATATGTACTGAAACTGGCACTCACAATGACAGTGAGGGTTTTACTGTATACATTGTGGTAACCTTGCTTTGTAAACTATTTTCAATTTTGGGACTGGATACTCCTTCTGCCAAACCATCCTGGTTTGTCACTACTTGACAGCCTTTTTTTATGGATGCATCTTAAAGGCAAGAGTGCACCATGTCATCTTTGGGATATTTGTAATTCTGAGTGCTGTGTTCAGTTGATGTATCCTAATAGAGACAGACATTGAGAACCTGTTTGTAAGCACATCAATGAAAATGAAACAAAATATTATACACAGAATATATAGAAGTTTCAAGAAAAGATTGTTTGAGTCACTTAACAGTCAGAGGTGACGTGTTGCATGTTGATTAGCTCATACAAGAAACAATTTTACTGTACTCTGAACAAGTGGCGATAATGATTCTATAAGCCTATAATGGCCCCAATTAACTAGATAAAAGCTGTAAATTTACAGATTTGCCCATTTAGCGTCATCATGTCTGCTAGCCGCTAGCCCAAAAGATTTCACAGCTCCTATTCTGAAGTTTCCAATGTTTTACTTTTCACTATTTGGCCTCCTTCTGTTTGTATTAGTGTACAAAGTCCTGCAATATACAGTACTGGAACACCATCTCTTTCTTAATTTCTCTCTGATAGTATTTGTAATCTGTGTCATCTGCTCAACTTGTTATCTTTCCTTTCCAATCAATCACTCTTGTTCTGCTTCTTCAAGCTACATTACATTAGTTGAATTTAATGGTAAATAATGCTGGGCTTTAGACATCATTACTTAACAGCTTCACCGAAAACCGTAGTCTCTCTACCCAAGGTTTCCATTTAAAAATAGCTTTGAGTATAGTGTTTATATAAGACTATAATGAATGCAATGGCAACAGTGTGGTAATCCTAACTTGTAAGTGTTAGGTATTTGGACCATGGCACTCGACAAATTCAGGTGAAATGCGCTTCGGGCAATGGTCACTGGTTCATGCCTGAACTTTGCGAAAGGAAAGATGACTTCAGCATGCAGTAGACAGACAGTACTTGTTATGGAATAGTCATGAGTTGATATTTAGTGAGCAGTTATCTCACAGGTAAGTTATACTCATTAAATAGAGCAATCCTTACCCTTCACTAAGTTGGTGGGGGTCCTACATGGGAGCTCCATGCAGCTAGATGCATTTTTTTTTTACTTAGCTTAAAAAAGGTTATGTGGCTTTCCAGGCCAAAAGGCAATTTCTGACAAATTGGACTCCTAGATCCACCTCAAGAGTGGATTCTGTTATTTCTGTTATAAGGAGTTTTAGTGAGTTGAACAATTAGAGAGACATAGGGCATGGGTGAGGATACTAAGAAGCACATAGTTGAGTCTCAAGTGTTTGGAGTTTGTTCTGGTAGATAAGAAAGTCATTTCAATGTGACTCTAAGCTTCAGTGCAGAAAACTTTTTTCTTTGTCTGTAATCATTAAATAACTATTTAGAATATTCAATCATTACACCTCCTAGTGTCTTTGTAATTCTTCGAAAAGAATTGGAACATGGGAAACGAAGAAAATACCTGGAGGTGTGTGATTGGGAAGAACAGCCTGCCTGAACTGAACCTGAATGGAGAAATGTTATTGGATTTCTGTTCAACTCATGGATTGTCCATTATAAAGATATTCTGAACACAAATACATTATGTGGACTAAGCCCCGGACACAGACAGGCAGACATGTTGTATTACCACCACACGTTTATTTACACTATGTACAAAGTAAAATAATAAAGTGCCACACAACCCACTTTACCCCAAAGTCCAGGCCTCTCACACTCTTTGCCTCACTCTTCAGGCTGCCTCCACTCTCTTCTCCAAGCTCTCGTCCTCTTCTCACCCAACTCCAGCCCTGAATAAAGGGAGGCGGCCCCTTTTATAATACAACAACAACAACATTTATTTATATAGCACATTTTCATACAAAAAGGAGCTCAAAGTGCTAAATGTTCAAAGTGCAAAAATCACCCGGATGTGCTCCAGGTGTTTCCCGGCAATCTTTTAATGACACGCCCCAGTGTGGCAGAAGTGCCGGCTGCATCCCCAGAAGTACTCTGGGTGTCCCTGCTCTTCTTCCCCCCAGCACTTCCGGGTGTGGTAGAAGTGCTGAGGTCCAGGGTCTCCAAGGCACTGGGGCGCGCCTGGCGGTGACCACGGGCCCCTACAGGGTTGAGCTTCAAAGCTCTGTACCCGTGGTCCCCATAGCAACCAGGGTGGCCACCCCCACGTGGTCTGAGGTGGGCACATGCCCTCTTCCGGTCCTTCAAGGCGTCCTGGCCGTGTCGTCGTCCCAGGCATCTGTCACAGTGCCCCACCGCCAGTGAAGACCACTCGGGAGGAGCGGCACGTCCCACGAGGGTAACTTAACCCCGAAGCGGGTCCTACTCCTGAGGTGTCGGGGTCCAACTTGGCACCATGGGGCCTACTCCTTCGGCACCCCCTCCGAGGTTTTCATGCATCCCTTTTGTTGGCGCCACTCGCACCTCCGTAGCCCCTGCCAGCTGTGGCAGTACCTCCTCGCCAGCGATGAGGGCAGGTTCCCAATGAAGCTGGTCTTACTGCTCGTCTGGTCCTGCAACACACAGAAACAAGGGGGCAGAGCCGCTGCCTGGACACCCTCTTCTGGTGTCCCACTGTGCTACGCACTGGCAACACTCCCCCCTCTGACCGGCACCCCGAAACTTGTCTGTTCGGCACCCCCTCCACGGGTTCCGTGTCCCTCCTGTTGGTGCAACTGACGGGACCATCTGCACTCCTTTCCTCTCCGCTGACTTTCCAGATTCCCCCTGCCCCTGCAGAGGGCGGCCAGCAACCAGACGTGAGCTGCCTGCCTCATGTCCTCCCTTATCGGAGGAACTGGCATTCTCCCCTCGATTCCTCCTTTTCCTCTTGGACGCCGTGACAGTCTGGGTATGTGCATGGCGAACGCTCAGATCCAACCCTGTCTGCGTCCATACGGAACGATGGGAGACTGCCGCAGGCTCGGGGCATAGTGCGCTAGGACCCAGGGGACTCGTCAGCCCTCGTCCTGCCAGCCTCTTCCATCTTCCTCCCCTCACCTCGCGCACAGCCCCCTACTCGGTTCCAATCATTTGAATCATGGCCATTTTTGGAAGCTCTCCTTTATGCTTTATGGGATTGGCTGTACTCACCGTCCCCGCCGTACCTCTCCAGCCGAAGAATCCAGCGTTGTGCCATTCTGTACACTCTCGCAGTGGCTCCAGTGATGTGAACGCCTTCCTCTCCAGCTTCAGCAATTCTGCACGGAGGGCACGCAGCACCTGCAACAACTGCTGCTCCATGGGCTGAAGGCAGGCCTCCAGCTCAGACAGAGCAGCCGGCAAGGACAGGAAGTTAGCCGATGGTGAGCTCACCTGTCTGTCAGCAACACACGCCGACGACTTCCTGTGGGGCCCTTCCTATGGCCCAATCGGGTCTCTTCTCGGTGGGCAGGCAAGATATACTCTCCAATCGCGTGCCTGTCACAGGGAGGGACTTCCGGTCCGCGGCCATTTTGGCTCATTTCTTCCTGGTGCAGCGGCATGCTGGCTCTTTGGGTTGCAGCATCACCCTCTCAGCAGCTCTCCCAGCTGCTGCTGCGTCAACGAACTGCCGCGCATCGACATGCGCCTGCCACCAACAAGGATCCGGGCAGCCCCTGCCTGTTAAACACAAAACACACACGGCCCTGCAGGGCCGGTTGCCGGCAAGCAAGGAACTAACCTCCTGGGTCCTGTCTGTCCGGGGAAACGTCCCCGGCATGGCCTCACTAATCGCGACATGACGTCCCGGGTACCTTCTGCGGCGGAGTTCTTGCAGGAGCCCGCTGCACTCCAGCTACACCCAAAGTCTTCCTCCCGCACCAGGGAAAAACGGCCATTCTGCAGACCAGTGGCGGTCTGTCGGGCAAGTTTCTTCTGCGGGGTTGTGTGCATGCCACAAGGCCCGTTTGCCTCACACACTATTTGCCTCACTCTTCAGGCCACCTCCACTTTCTTCTCCAAGCTCTCATCCTCTCTTCACCTGACTCCAGCCCTGAATGAAGGGAGGCGGCCCCTTTTATAATCACCCGGATGTGCTCCATGTGTTTCCCGGCAATCTTCCACCAACACTCCCCAGTGGGGCGGAAGTGCAGGCTGCATCCCTGGAAGCACTCTGGGTGTCCCTACTCTTCTTCCCCCCAGCACTTCCGGGTGTGGCAGAAGTGCTGAGGTTCAGGGTCTCCAAGGCACTGGGGTGCCCCCTGGCAGTGACCACGGGCCCCTACAGGGTTGAGCTTCAAAGCTCTGTACCCATGGTCCCCATAGCAACCAGGGTGGCCGCCCCCACGTGGTCTGAGGTGGGCGCACGCCCTCTTCTGGTCCTTCAAGGCGTCCCGGCAGGGTCGTCACCCCAGGCATCTTCCACAATTAGTTTACCTTGAAATTTCAATATGTCATCTCATTTACTGACATACTGTATGTTCTACACACTTGGATAACCTTAAACTGACCACCGCAATGGATAGATTTGTAAGACTTAAATGAGTGATAAAGAAATGCTGGGAATGATTAATGGATACTTTGGTTTATGATGAGTTCAACTTTTCTCACACTCCTCAGCTTCTCTGCAGAATCCTGTGTTGGTGTAGTGAGATACTCCATCTGATCCTGGATCCAGTAAGAGCAGTGCTGTAAAATAGCAAACCAACTTGTTTTTGTACATGGGAGTTTGGCAATGTAGTGTACACCTGCTTTGTGGACTTGGAAAAACATTAGGATCTTGGGCACAGTAATATCTTGTAGAAAATATTTCAACAGTAGTGGATTTTGGTGCTGCTATATGCCATTTAGTCCTTGTATTTATATGAGCAAGAGTTATGCCCACATTGACACTGTCCATTCAACATGGGCAGTGAATTCCATCAAGGGTGCATCTTGTTTTCTCTTGATGAATATTTGCTTTGGGAATCTGAGGGTTGTATCTCTACTTTTTCTTGTAGATGCTGTCCTCTTGATCTCATTAAGCCCAGATCTCCATCGAGGACTGGAACTGTTCCACCAGAGTACAATGTACTTGTGGTTTAACTCTAAATCCAAAGGTCAAGGTTGTTTCATAGGTAAAGGTGGATTGTCGTCTTCAGGGAAGGGGTAAATAGTTGGCATACATTAAGGAGTTCAACTACATTTCCAGGAGACCATAGAAATGATTATCCAACAAATTGGTGCAAAGACAGCAGTTTTGCATATGTTGTAATGGAATATGTGGTGAAATGGGAGCTTTTCATAGAAAAACAATCATTCAACATCCCATGTGGTCTAGGTCTGTGAGAAGTGACAGGTTAAAAGAAATTGCAAGTGTAGCAAGTACCTGTACATGATTGCTGGGCTCACTCTGAGACAATGAAGTGCACAACAATATAGGAGAAGCTCAGTATAGAACTGACACTTCTCCAAATGAAGAGGGGCAAATGTAGTTAGGATGGCCCCTGGGCTTCTCTAGGACAAGTATTGCTCTGTCTAATGAAAGTTTGGCTTTTGTTGTACTAGTCCAGAATCTTCCCAACTGTGGCACTCCATCTTCTTCTTCTTTCAGCTGCTCCCATTAGGGGTTTCCACAACGGATCATCTTCTTCCATATATTTCTGTCCTCTGCATCTTGTTCTGTTACACCCATCACCTGCATGTCCCCTCTAACCACATCCATAAACCTTCTCTTAGACCTTCCTCTTTTTGTCTTCCCTGGCAGCTCTATCCTTAGCATCCTTCTCCCAATATACTCAGCATCTCTCCTCTGCACATGTCCAAACCAACACAATCTTGCCTCTCTGACTTTGTCTCCCAACCGTCCAGCTTGAGCTGACCCTCTAATGTACTCATTTCTAATCCTGTCCACCCTCGTCACACCCAGTGCAAATCTTAGCATCTTTAACTCTGCAACCTCCAGCTCTGTCTCCTACTTTCTGGTCAGTGCCACCATCTCCAACCCGTATAATATAGCTGATTTCACTACTATCCTATAGACCTTTCACTCTTGCAGATACCTGTCTGTCACGTTACTCCTGTCACCACCTATTCCACCCTGCCTGAACTCTCTTTTTCATCTCTCTCTTCTACAATTCCCATTACTCTGTACTGTTGATCCCAAGTATTTAACTGTGGCACTCCATCACTGAGTTTAAATGACTGCTTAGTGTAGGATTAAGATGAAGTCTTTGGTAGTAGTTATTACTGTTCAACTCAGTTCTCTGATTGTTTACTGTCATTGTCTTCTGATGTCTGACTACAAGAGATACTGTCTCTTCAATAGGTTTTATTTTTGGGATTTTTTTAATATTTCAGGAGCTAAACCAAATAGTGGATCTTCACTCATTGACACGGCCTCATTTCTTTTTCAAAGAATAAATTGTACAGTACATCTTCCTGAAAAAATATTCCAACTTGGTGATTCTAAAAGTCATTTTGCACTCATTATCTAAGTTTCTGTTTTTGATTATCTGTGACCCAATCATGATGATTTAGAATATCCTTGAATATTGTGTTTGTCTTACACATTATTGTGCATTGTAGAAAACTGGTATGCCTTCTTGATCTTTTATTATTTAATTCATTTTCAGGAATTACAGTTAGGTTTTAAGTGTAATCATAGCACAAAACTGCATTGGTAAAGAAATAGATTACTTATTGCTTAATGATGCTGAGAGTAACATATCAGTCCTTGTGTTGTTATACTTGAGAGCTGCTTTTGATACTGCCAATCACTGCATATCAGGAAATGTATTTGAGATTTGTATTGTGGATATCTGAAAATACTATTCAGATGTCTTGAAATAATTACGTCTTTTTAAAGATACATTGACGTAAAATTCTAGAAATGTGGATACCCATTTTAAGGTATCTGAAATGGGGAATAGATCCATTTTAAGATCTCGTGAAATGAATGTCTAAAAAATGTTTTTTACATATCTTAAAGAACAGTGAATTCAAAGATAACTGAAATGTTTTTTTAAGGGTATCTTAATCATATTTTGAAATAGTGCTCAAAATAACTTTGTGCATTTTGTTCCTTTGAAAAAATAGGAAATTTTACAGGAAGTAAGTTAGAGAAAGTTATTTTGAGATAATTGAAAATGCATTTCAGGTGTCTTAAAACTGCCTACAGACGTATCTCGAAATTGTAGTATAACACACTGTCTTTAGATTTTTTTTAGTCTTATTTTTATTATTTAGTTAATTCTCATGACATTGTTTACATGAAGCAGAGCTGTGTCATGTGATGATGCACACAGTGATAATGCTTGCAGAAGTTCTGCTATAAATACAGAGATTTCTCCATGTCGCATAATGCCTTGGCTGGATTCTCTCAAACTCTTTAGTAGTAGATAGTTTGCTTTTCAAGCAGGCCAAATGCTAGGTTTCTTTACAGATTTTTGTTTTCCTTTCTTACTTTAGACTTAGATTTTTGGCTTGCCCCAGTACTTTGTTTGCTTGGGTATATTTCATTCTTCTGATTTTGACCCTGCCCTGCCTTTCTGTGAATCTTGTTTTACGTTATTTTCTCCTGGTCTTGTTGTTTCACTTGCATTAATCCCTGGTGACACCAATTCATCAGAGCAATGTGTTTGAGATATCTCTAAATGCAAAGGAATTTGTTTCAAGATATCTTGAATGCACTTGTAAATTTTTAAAATGCATTTCAGATATCTAATAATGTACAGCATATTATTTCAGGATACAAGGAAATATTTTTGAGATATCTGAAAATATATTTCAGGTATCTTGAAAAACATTTTGAATAATATATGTAAATCATTTTGAAGATATCTTATATGCTTTTCCAAATATCTTAAAATTTATTTTGAGATATCTCTAAATGTTAATTTGACTTGCCATAAGTGCTGTTGCTTAGGCTATGTATTATTATTATTATTTATTTAGCAGACACCTTTATCCAAGATGACTTACAAAGCACTTTATAATACATAGCAGAAGGAAGATGCAAGCATCAAAGCAATACCGAACAAAATGGAAAATAAAAAACTAAGTGTCAGGAATTAAAACTAATACATAATCATTCCTACAACCAAACTAAGACAAAAAGAGAAAAATCACTGTCCTGAAGTCTTTGTCTGTGCGACAGCGAAAGGTGCCTAAACACAAGTACGGTGGGTGCCATTTGAATGGATAAATGAAGATCATTCCACAGCTGTGCAGCAAGAACGGAGAAACACTGTCCAATCTCCTCTTGTCTGGCAAGAGGAGGGATGGTCAGCAGACAGGCAAAATGGAGACTTCTTAAAGGCATGTAAGGAAAAACGTCTTGAAGGAACATAAGGAAAGAATAAGGAATGGAGTTATGTAGGAACAGAAATGATCAGGGAACTATAGGTGAATATATGAGCTTGCAGCAACAGAAAGCCAGTGGAGAGACTGAAGCACAGGAGTAATAGGAGTGAAATGAGGAAAAGAGAAGACCATTCAAGTAGCTGCATTCTGAAGGTTCTGGGATAGTCTGATAGCCACCAAAGGAAGTCCTGCCAGATGAGAGTTGCAATAATCCATCTTAGAGATAATCAGTACCTTAACAAGGAGTTATATGGCAAAATTAGTGGGGAAAGGTCAAATCCTCTAAATGTTACTACCAAAGAAACAACAGGACTGGATCATTGAAGACATATTTTTGATGAATGAAAGCGATGAGTCACATCAAGCTTCCTGACAGTGATTGATAGTGAAACAGTGATGTTTTGCTAAGCGACAAATCTGAAAAAGGAGAATCAGAGGGAAAATAAAACATAATTGACTTTGAAAAAATAATTTTAAGGTGATAATCATTTATCCATGATGAAATGGTAGCGAGACAGGTAGAGATCTGGGCTGAAACCTGTGGGCTGTAAGATGAAAATGAGAGGAATATCTGTGCATCATCAGCATAGAGGTGGTAGAAGAAGCCCTGAAAATGACATTTCCTAAATGACATTGAGGCATTTACTGTACCAAGAGAACCAGAGACAGAATTGCAAGAAAGCCAGAGCCTGTGCTGATTTTAATGAGAACTACGCAAGAGAAAGAGATCAAGTACGATACCGGTCTACCTCAAGACATAGAAGAACAATCCCATACACAAATTAATCAACAGATAAAAGCAATACACGTACTGTACCTGATAGTGCTTTTTTAGATGTTCAGAAAATAAGAAACACAAACAACAAATGCACACTCCACACAGATGAGAGCCCAGTATCAGTTCAGTCATGTAACCCGGCTTCTATTTTAGCATACACTCCCTCTGCTTAACTGTGAATCTAACAAAATGTAGAATATAATAGAAAAAAAGGAAATGACTATATAATGTTGATTAGTATACCAGGGGCTCTTAACACATCAATAAATAAAGTTACTAGCACATAATTAAAACAAATCCAAGTACCACAGCAAATGCAGAAATTCAGAGATTGCTAATTTTATAAAAAGACAATGATTGTCTCCAATGGTAATTTAAAAACCTGAGAGAAGAATTCCCCTGAGGAAGCATTGCTGAGCAAGTAAACACAAGCTTGTTACAACCAAAACATTCTCATGCTGGTAACATGTTTCTAAAAAAGGAAAAAAAAAAACTGCTTAAAATAATAAGTCAGAAAAATGAGGTATATTTTTCAGCTAACTGAAGTCTCTGCTAATCATAACTATTTGGTACTTTTTAAAATGGAGAAATGACATCTTGTTAGAAGCCAAAGAGATATTTTTAAAATGCTACTGTGTGAAGCAGTACACTCCAGATGAGTATAGGCTAGTGACTTCAAGGAGCTCTGTTTTAAGGATAAAAGGAAATCAGCATTACTCGGTGTTAACTGTAGATGGGTCAAAATAGATTCATCTAGTCAAGCTACTGATCGATATTGCTTAGGAGAGTATAACCTGACATTCCTCCCATGTGGTACTTATCCAAAATGGAGGATTATTTAAAATAAACAGAGAAATGTTATATATAGGGTGATCACAAATTATCAAAAAATGTGAAACTGGATGAAGCTGCAAGCAGTCCATTGGGCATCTCTGATATTTCCAGCCCTTTAGTGATAAGTTCATTTTATCACATGTACAGTGAAATTCTTACTTGCAGGTCCCACCAACATGCAAAATACCTCCACCCTCCAACACATTGTTAAACAAAAATGCATTAAATAAACGAAGCTTAATTTTATTGAATAGAAAGCCCAAGTCAGCTTAGCACCATTTCCAACTTTCATATTGATTCAAGTCTGTCTTTGGTGCTGGCAAGGAGTAGCATTAAAAAAAAGAAACCCTGATACCACTTTGGAGACAGGACCATCAAATTTGATTACTCTCGTTTGTCTCCATAACCTCAGATCTGAGTTACATTTATAAGGCCAGATCTCAAAGAACTCAAAGACATGCCAATCGCTTCTTTAAATATGGAGTATATCATCATTTTCCCAGAATGGAACTTTATGTTATCATGTATCAATTTAGAGAAAATATATTGGACTCCTGTGGCCTCATGTTCTCCCAGACTGACATTTCATACTGAACACAAGCACTGCCTTATGGTCCACACTGGCTTGCAAAGTTGTGCACTGATGGTTTTCTTTTTTTATGGTGGTCTTTGTTTAGACTGTCCCTTACCTACAGAAAATTCAGAAAGTAGTCAGACTCCTCCACTTTTTGCTACATGGCAGCCTTGTGCTAAAATCAACTGCAGGCAATTTCTTTGACTTCATGGCTTGACTTTTGCTCTGATACACATTGTTACCTGTGGAACCTTATATAGACAGGTGTGTACATTTTCTAAATATGGCCATTCAATTGAACTGACCATAGCTGGACTCTACACAAGGTATGAAAACATCTCAGTAGAATGAGAAGGACCTGAGACGGATTTAAAGTGTCTTAGCAAAGGGTCTGCATACTTATATCAATGTGGTATTTCAACAACTACATTTTTTTTTCTTGCAGAACTCAAAATCACACGAAGAACGTCTCAGTGGGCTTTATCAGGCCTTGTTTTTTGACAGCCCCCCCAGCCTTGACTCTCTAAGAAAACAAGAAAAAAAAACACTCCTAAAAAAGTATTGTGGGCCAAAAAAGTTAGGGTAGATGTCAGTTGTTTCAGTTGTTCTTTTTATCCATCCATCCATTATCCAACCCGCTATATCCTAACTACAGGGTCACAGGGGTCTGCTGGAGCCAATCCCAGCCAACACAGGGCGCAAGGCAGGAAACAAACCTGGGCAGGGCGCCAGCCCACCGCTATGTCCTTTTTATTTTTAATAAACTTGCAAAAATGTCTAAACTCCCATTTTCGCTTTGTCATTCTCAGGTATTGGATGTTGCTGAATGTGAACTAAAATGAGTTTAAATGATTTTAGCAAAAGACTGCAATATACAAAATGTGAAAAAAATTAAGGGTTCTGAATATTTTCCGAATACAATGTATATTGATGAAAACTTAAAAGCCAGGCAAACCTTTGCAATGCATAAAATTATAGAGAAATTAAATACAAATTGTGAAGTTTACTGGTCACTTTCAAAGCAGCTTCCTCAATGACCAATAACCAGACGTTAACTATGAGTAAATTCCAAAGACAGATTATAAAACTTCCACACTCTAAGAATTGTAATAACATGAAACAAGTTGCAATATGAACAAAGGTGGCAATTTAGAGTCTTCCATCCATCCATCCATCCTCTTCCACTTATCCAAGGTTGGATCACGGGGGCAGCAGCTTGAGCAGGGATGCCCAGACTTCCCTGTCCTTGTCCACTTCTTCTAGCTCTTCTGGAGGAATCCCGAGGCATTCCCAAGACAGCCGGGAGACAGTCTCTCCAGCATGTCCTGGGTCTTCCCCGGGGCCTTTTTCCTGGTTGGAAATGCCCAGAACACCTCGCCAGGGAGGCATCCAGAAGGCATCCTGATCAGATGCCCGAGCCACCTCATCTGACTCCTCTCAATGCAGAGGAGCAGCGGCTCTACTCTGAGCCCCTCCCGGATGACTGAGCTCCTTACCCTATCTTTAAGGGAAAGCCCAGACACCCTGCGTAGGAAACTCATTTCAGCCACTTGTATTCGCGATTTCGTTCTTTCGGTCACTACCCATAGCTCATGACCACAGGTGAGAGTAGGAACATAGATTAACTGGTAAATTGAGATCTTTGCCTTACGGCTCAGCTCTTTTTTCGCCACGACAGACCGATGCAGAGCCCGCATCACTGGGGATGCCGCAATGATCTGCCTGTCGATCTCACGCTCCATTCTTCCCTCACTCATGAACAAGACCCCGAGATACTTGAACTCCTCCACTTAGGGCAGGATCTCGCTCCCAACCCTGAGAGGGCACTTCACCCTTTTTTGGCTGAGGACCATGGTCTCAGATTTGGAGGTGCTGATTCCCATTCCAGCCGCTTCACACTCAGCTGCAAACCGATTCAGAGTGAGCTGAAGATCACGGCCTGATGAAGCAAACAGGACAACATCATCTGCAAAAAACAGTGACCCAATCCTGAGTCCACCAAACCGGACCCCTTCAACACCCTGGCTGCACCTAGAAATTCTGTCCATAAAAGTTCAGAACAGAATCAGTGACAAAGCGCTGCCCTGGCAGAGTCCAACTCTCAATGGAAATGGGTTTGACTTAATGCCGGCAATGCTCTGACACCGGTTGTACAAGGACCGAGCAGCCCTTATCAGGGGGTCCGGTACCCCATACTCCCGGAGCACCCCCCACAGTTTTCCCCGGGGGACACGGTCGAACACCTTTTCCAAGTCCACAAAACACATGTAGACTGGTTGGACAAACTCCCATGCACCCTCCAGAACCCTGCTAAGGGTGTAGAGTTAGTCCACTATTCCGCGACTAGGATGAAAATCACACTGTTCCTCCTGAATCCGAGGTTCGACTATCCGACTGACCCTCCTTTCCAGAACCCCCGAATAGACTTTTCCAGGGAGGCTGAGGAGTGTGATCCCTCTGTAGTTGGAACACACCCTCCGGTCCCCCTTCTTACAGATTGGAACACCACTCCAATCTGTCAATCCAGAGGCACTGTCCCCAATGTCCATGCAGTGTTGCAGAGACGTGTCAACCAAGACAGTCCAACAACATCCAGAGCCTTGAGGAGCTCCAGGCGCATCTCATCCACTCCTAGTGCCGAGCCACCAAGGAGATTTTTGACCACCTCGGTGACCTCAGTCCCAGAGATATGGGAGCCCACCTCCAAGTCCTCAGGCTCTGTTTCCTCATTGGAAGGTATGTTAGTGGAATTGAGGAGGTATTCAAATTATTCCCCCACCGACCCACAACGTCCCGAGTCGAGGTCAGCAGCGCACCATCCCCGCCATATACAGTGTTGACACTGCACTGCTTCCCCCTCCTAAGACACCGGATGGTGAACCAGAATCTTCTCGAAGCCATCCCAAAGTTGTTCTCCATGGCCTCCCCAAACTCCTCCCACGCCTGAGTTTTTGCCTCAGCAACCACCGAAGCTGCATTCCACTTGGCCTGCCGGTACCTATTAACTGCCTCCAGAGTCCCACAGGACAAAAGGGTCCAGTAGGACTCCTTCTTCAGCTTGACGGCATCCCTCACTGCCAGTGTCCACCAACGGGTTTGGGGATTGCTGCCACGACAGGCACCAACCACCTTACAGCCGCAGCTCCGGTCAGCCGCCTCAACAATAGACTTGATGTCCCCCACCTCCCTCAGGACGTGGTCAAAATTCTGCCAGAGGTGGGAGTTGAAGCTACTTCTGACTGGAGACTCTGCCAGACGTTCCCTCAGACCATTACAACACGTTTGGTCCTACCAGGTCTGGCTGGCGTCCTCCCCACCATCGAAGCCTACTCACCACCAGGTGGTGATCAGTTGACAGCTCGGCCCCTCTCTTCACCCAAGAGTCCAAGACATGTGGCCGCAAGTTTAGATTTTGTCTTTATGCATCTTATTTCTATGTTTTACTTTTTTTCTTTAACAGTTTATTTTAAACATGTTTAGGAAAAAATGTCATTTTTCAACCAACTGGAACAACGGGTAAATAAACAAGAATCGACTCAGGGATTCATTTAAAATCCCCTTCATTACATGTTTGCTGTCTGCCCTTGTGGTGCAACAGTTCAACAGTTAAGCAGTGCACTGCTTGTCATTTCAAGTCAAAATACCAAAATCTTGTTTCCTCCTGTTGTATAATCTTTAGCAGTCATTCTGAAACTTGTCTTCAACCATGTTCCCAATTAAGAGACAAAAACTTAGCTATGTGAGGCTTATAGATTTTCAGTTTAAAAAAAAAAATCACCTTTCATATTTTCTACATTCACCTCTCATTTTCTCAGCTGTTTTGTCTTTGTAAGGGCAGGAAAGATAACCTGCTGAACCCTCCGAAAGGGCATTTCTATGATCAAGCAGTCTTGTTGTGGAGAAAATGCTAAGAGTATCAAAATGTTAGACTACCCTAGGCCAATATGCTTCATCATCCATCACAACGTCTGGTTTTAACCTCACCTGTAATGTGACACCTTTTGTATTTTTGGCTACTGACTTTAGAAAATGGGAAAATGAATGTATTTGGTGCTTAAGTTTCTCTGTGTTGTGATTGTACTGCCTTCTCCATTTTTCAGAAAGTGTTAAAATATTTTAACATAAATTTCACAGATTTAGATATTAAGACAAGATATTACCAAATTATTACAGTTTATTATTAGCAAGCAACTAGAATTCTGACTGCATGTGTAAGTAGCAGATTACAAAGTGATGTGATACTGATGTCTGTTACCAGGAATACAATATATATATAAAACATAGTTCACTTCAATATTATGATAAAACTCTAGAACATTTCACTGAAGATAACAGGGAAAATATTTACATTTTTATAATGTTATTTTTTTTTTTTACCTTATAATATATACATACTTGTAGCACCCTAGCGCCAGATTTGAAATACCGTATATATACCAGGGGTGGGCAAAGTCAGTCCTGGAGGGCCACAGTGGTTGCAGGTTTTTGTTCCAACCCAGTTGCTTAATTATTAATTATTAATTTAATTAAACCAAATAGTGCATGATAAGTACACACAGGTGTAAATGGAAACAAGCTAAATTGAGGACTGCTGGTTTATTTTGTCGTTTAAAGTTTATTGCTAATAAGAGAATCGAGAAAATCGAGAATACATCTGTTTACTTGTAAAATAAGCAATTAAGGTTGAAAATCCTAACGAGTGACACAATAAAAATGAAGCGAATTGCCACTTGAGCAATAAGGGCTTCTTATTAATCAATTGTGTTGGAACAAAAACCTGCAGCCACTATGGCCCTCAAGGAATGACTTTGCCCACCCCTGGTATATACTCACGGATAAGTTCTCCCTCGGATAAGTCAAGGCTTGATTTTACCATATTATTTCTGATATTTTATAATGTCGGACATATAAGTTGAATGCGAGAGATTGTAATATGCTAACGCCCACTGCATTAGCGAGTAACCGCGGAGCACACTGCCTTTTTTTTCTATGTATTGTGCCTACATGACCACACAGTAATACCCAAACTATTCCAAAGCAACGTTTGCACTGATTTGTGTTTTTTGTATCTCACACCCTCATATACCTTTATCGTAAGAGCATGCTTATCTACAATGAAGCGTTCGATCAGAAGTAAATATGAAGCTGGTTTTAAATTAAACGTTGTTGAAGTAGGAAAAGAAATTGGTAACTGCACTGCTACAACAAAATTCGATGTGTCTGAGAAACTGATGCTAGATTGAAGAAAGCAAGAAGATGTAAAAAAAAATGTGTTACATTTTTGAACGGGTATGTAAGTCAGGTCTGGTTTAATGATCGATTTTTCGGGTTTGCAAGACCTTACTTACAGTATACGTGAGTATATACTGTATTTATTTAATATAACAGTCCAAACTAACCCATTATTTCATGTTGGAGTGAAGAAGGAGGAAGCTTACTTGCCATCTATTTGATGTCATTGATTTCTGTTGCTTGTGGAATCACATCAAATTTGCCATCCTCTGCTATATGATATCAGGGGCTGACTGTAAAGCTAGTTAGTTGACGGTGAGTGTGGTTCTAGATGTGGTTCCAGGAACAATAAAACCCTTATATATCAGAACATATATTGTTAGGCTATACTTCCGTCTGATTTATCTAAGTATCCACCTTAATATAAGGATAAGTGTCTGTATGTCTGTCCAATTTCCTATGCCTTTGTTATCCAACAGATGAGATTTCACAAACATTAGCACTGCTTTGACAAATCCATGGCATGTAACAGAGACATAGCACTGTAAACATTAATACTCAGTACATCCAATGGGAGTAACTGATGGATGGGTAGAAATTAGCTTGTCCATCCATCCATTATCCAACCCATTATATCCTAACTACAGGGTCACGGGGGTCTACCCTGCCAATCCCAGCCAGCACAGGGCGCAAAGCAGGAAACAAAACCCGGGCAGGGTGCCAGCCCACCACAGGGCACACACACACACACACCACGTACACACCTCAATAAAATGACAAGTTTTTGTTTATCTGTCTGGTTGATATGTTTGTTTCAATCCAACAAATGACTTATCATAAACCTTTGTAGTAATAAAATGCTTTGAATTTGTCATTCAACAGAAGGAGCATCACAGTAATATTAATAGTGCATTATATTACTACAAATGATTGTAGTGTGGCATCTGCTGGAATGACAAATGCAATGCATTTTATTACTGCATGCATTGGAAATACATTCCAATAGATGGTGCATTCCAAATGTTAGCACTAAGGGCTATGTTGATTAGTTAGATTTTTACCCATCTTAAATGAGTAGCACTTCTAGTTCTTATTAGAAGGTATTAAAAATAAAGGCAAAAATAAGAAAGATATATACTAAAGTAGACTGGTGTGCCATCAGGATTTGAGTGATATTTCCACTTCATTGCTTTATGTTATTACTTGCCATTTTGTATTTGTTTTCTGTCAATGTGCTGTGCTGTTGGGGTGCTTCTGCACATGTCTTCTAAGTTCACTCAGGAACACATGTTATGGCCTAATTGAGCCAGCTACAAAAAGCCAAGCTGCATTTAGCTTAGTGTCTACAGTCATTTTCTCAAAGGAAAAGACTCATCAAAAAAAAAACCCAGCAAGGATCTTGAATAATTTTGTTTGCTTTTTAAGCTTTGTTGTTGTACTTAAGACTTCATGAATCCCGATTTTCCATTTCGCTTAGTTCATTATGTTAAATACATTTTCTTTAGCCCAGACTGTACAACTGCTTTTTGGTATTTCTCATTTAACTTCTCCCAGTCTACAAGTAACACACTTATTCTGCTCTGAACAATTTGTCCTTAGACAAATGTTCAATCATGACCTGGTCCACACCAATGAGAAAGCCAGCTAGATGAATGTTAACATCTTACTTAATGATGGTTTCCCACCTCTTTGGCTGAAAATCCAGAACTTCTACAGCAACATTGTTCCATACATTTTCACAATTTTTTTGGAAACATATAATGTTAACATATTTTCAGAATAATCTGTCATCCAAAAAATATGCAAGACAAGCAAGCTTCCACCAAGATTTTTAAAGAGTCACTCAAATGATTATGAAACAACCAGACATAAGAATTATGAAAAATGTGAATCAGCAGCTGTACACAAAAATAGAAAGGAAAAAAGGAGTTAAAAACTACAAACCGGATTCCAAAAAAGTTGGGACACTATACAAATCGTGAATAAAAACTGAATGCAATGATGTGGAGGTGCCAACTTCTAATATTTTATTCAGAATAGAACATAAATCACGGAACAAAAGTTAAAACTGAGAAAATGTATCATTTTAAGGGAAAAATATGTTGATTCAGAATTTCATGGTGTCAACAAATCCCAAAAAAGTTGGGACAAGGCCATTTTCACCACTGTGTGGCATCTCCCCTTCTTCTTACAACACTCAACAGACGTCTGGGGACCGAGGAGACCAGTTGCTCAAGTTTAGAAATAGGAATGCTCTCCCATTCTTGTCTAATACAGGCCTCTAACTGTTCAATCGTCTTGGGCCTTCTTTGTTGCACCTTCCTCTTTATGATGCACCAAATGTTCTCTATAGGTGAAAGATCTGTACTGCAGACTGGCCATTTCAGTACCCGGATCCTTCTCCTACGCAGCCATGATGTTGTGATTGATGCAGAATGTGGTCTGGCATTATCTTGTTGAAAAATGCAGGGTCTTCCCTGAAAGAGATGACGTCTGGATGGGAGCATATGTTGTTCTAGAACCTGAATATATTTTTCTGCATTGATGGTGCCTTTCCAGACATGCAAGCTGCCCATGCCACACGCACTCATGCAACCCCATACCATCAGAGATGCAGGCTTCTGAACTGAGCGTTGATAACAACTTGGGTTGTCCTTGTCCTCTTTAGTCCGGATGACATGGTGTCCCAGATTTCCAAAAAGAACTTCGAATCGTGACTCGTCTGACCACAGAACAGTCTTCCATTTTGCCACACTCCATTTTAAATGATCCCTGGCCCAGTGACAACGCCTGAGCTTGTGGATCTTGCTTAGAAATGGCTTCTTCTTTGCACTGTAGAGTTTCAGCTGGCAACGGCGGATGGCACGGTGGATTGTGTTCACTGACAATGGTTTCTGGAAGTATTCCTGAGCCCATTCTGTGATTTCCTTTACAGTAGCATTCCTGTTTGTGGTGCAGTGTTGTTTAAGGGCCTGGAGATCACGGGCATCCAGTATGGTTTTACGGCCTTGACCCTTACGCACAGAGATTGTTCCAGATTCTCTGAATCTTCGGATGATGTTATGCACAGTTGATGATGATAGATGCAAAGTCTTCGCAATTTTTCTCTGGGTAACACCTTTCTGATATTGCTCCACTATCTTTCTGCGCAACATTGTGGGAATTGGTGATCCTCTACACATCTTGGCTTCTGAGAGACACTGGCACTCTCAGAAGCTCTTTTTATACCCAATCATGTTGCCAATTGACCTAATTAGTGTTTATTGGTCTTCCAGCTCTTCGTTATGCTCAAATTTACTTTTTCCAGCCTCTTATTGCTACTTGTCCCAACTTTTTTGGGATTTGTTGACACCGTGAAATTTTGAATCAACATATTTTTCCTTTGAAATGATACATTTACTCGGATTAAACGTTTGATCTGTCATCTACGTTCTATTACAAATAAAATATTGACATTTGCCATCTCCACATCATTGCATTCAGTTTTTATTCACAATTTGTTTAGTGTCTCAACTTTTTTGGAATCCGGTTTGTAAAATGACTGTGTTGTGTCTATAGTCTTTAGTCAACCATTTGGATTTTGGTCTAAAAGGTCACTGGGAATTAATGTGTCATTATGTGTTATAGAGTGGCTATTCTGGACACTCTTGTTATTTTTCATTTTTCACTAATTTCCCAGAGCAGATAATATTAGTCTATATTTTTATAATCTACAAAGTACATCTCCTGAAAATATGTATTAATGGTAAACCAAATTAACATTTAGATATAAAATATTTTCACATACAAGATATCTTAAAATGCATTTTGAGATACAGGTAGTCATCATCTTACAATCACTTTCAGTTCCAATGGACTGGTCGTAAGTCGATCTGGACATAACACAGGCCAGTATATGTACTATTCAAAGCTGAACGTATGTATAGTACTGTATAATATTTCCTTTAAGTCATATAGTTTGTTTTATATTCTCTTTTTATCATCATTCTTAACACATTGTGTTGATTTTCTATCATTTCTTTTTTTTGTAAATTTGTATTTTATTTTATTATTTAATTTCCTTATTACTGTTGTTTGCATGGGTGCCAAATCTTTAACAGCTTCACAAATTCTTTTTCTGTGTTATGTTACGTCATCAGTGTGAGACTCTTCTTGTGTTCATTGTGTTAACTGAGAGGGGAGGAACTGTAAAAGCAGAGTTTGACCACTTATATGTTTTCTGTTTTAACATTTCAGCCTGTTAATAATACACATTAACAGTGTGAAACCTGGCCCCGGCACAGACAGACGGACAGCATACTTTGCTCCACACACTTTTATTTACACTAATATTATTTACAATACGTGCTCACGTGCACCCCCAGTGCCTCCTCGCACCGATTTCCCCAAGTCCAGGCCCACAGTCTCTTGTGCCTTCCTGGCCGCCCCAGTCCTTCCTCTTGCTCAGTCCACTTCCACCCGACTTCCACCAATGACTGGAGGGAGGCGGCCTCTTAAATAATGCCCCGGATGAGCCCCAGGTGCTTCCGCCATCCTTGGCCACGCCCCAGCGTGGCGGAAGTGTCGGCTGCCTTCCTGGCAGCTCTCCGGGCGCCACACAATGTCTTCCCCGGCACTTCCTGGTGTGGCGGAAGTGTCGGGTTCCCGGGATAATCAGGCACCGGGGCGCCGCCTGGCGGTGGCCACGGGTCCCTACAGGGCTGGGCTTCAAAGCCCTGTACCTGAGGCCCGTGCCTAACCAGGACGGACGCCCCACTCTGTCTGGAGGAGGCACTCGCCCTCCTCCGTCCTCCAGCGCCCCGCCGGGCTCCTGCCCCGACCGGCAACCGCGACGGGATAAACCGCATCGGGCGCCGCCTGGCGGTGACCACGGGCCCCTACAGGGAAGGGCTTCCATGCCCTCAACCCGTGGCCCCAACAGAACCAGGACGGACGCCCTGCGGTCTGGAGGAGGCACAAGCCCTCCTCACGCCCTCCTGGCGCCCCGCCGGGCTCCGCCCGCCGGGGCCACAGTGCCCCACCGCTAGCGAGGACACGTGGTCCAACGGCACAACCCGAAGGGCAGCACGCCCCCAGCGAGGGTCCTACTATGTCCCCAGGGTCCAACACGGCACCCTGGGACATCCGCTCGGCACCTCGCCCGCGCAAACGCCCCTGTGGTCTGCGCCGCCGCCTCGCTGTTCCCCAGCGGGTCACTGTAGGCCTCCCGGCGTGGAGCACTCCCGCGGAGCGGCCCGTTCCAGGCGGGCAGGTCCCGCCGACGCCGGCCTCAGCGCTTGTCGGGCTTCGGGCCTGTAAAATAAAGAAAAGAGGGCCAGAAGCACAGCGAGGACACTCATCCCGAGCGCCCGCCGGTCTCCGTGACGACCGTGCTCCTGCCCCCTCCGACAGCCCCCAACTTGCCTGCTGAAGTCCGCCGCGCAGGTTCCATGCCCGTCCGCCGTCCGCTGCACCGCTCGCAGGCGGCTCGCCCAGCCGCCCAGGGATCTCTCTGCCCGCACAGCGACGGCCCTTCTCCGACGCCGCACTCCAGCGCCGCTCTCTTCCTATCGGAGGAACCGCATTCACCCTTCGGTTCCTCCTTCTTTCTTGACGCGCTGACGGTCTGGGTCTGAGCACAGCAAAGCTCAAATCCAGCCCCGCTGCGCCCAGGCAGAGCGACAGGAGACAGCTGCGGGCTTGAAGCGCAGGCCGCTAGGGACCCAGGGCACTCAGCAGCCCCGATCGTACCAGCCCTTGCGTGTTCGATCTCCCAGCCTCGCTAGCTGTCTGCACCGCCAAGATCCGCTGTTGGGAAGTTGCCTACTGAGCCGCTCGTCCTGTAAACAGTCACGCCATGTTCGCGAACCCCCACTTGCTTTACGGAACGGCAACACTCACCACTCCCGCCGTGTTCTGCCTGCCTCGTTCCAGCGCCCGCCGTTCCTCCGTCTCACGCGGTGTCACTCCCGACGCGACCGCCTTCTCCATCAGCTGCTCGCACTGAGCTTACTAGAACACGCAGCAACTCCTCAAAAGACGGCTTGGCGGGCCGAAGGGACTCCTCCGACGCACGCCGAGCCGCTGGTGGAAAGAGAGAGACAGACGTCGGTGGGCTTACCTGTCCATCCGCTCCACGCGACGCCTGCCTCCTCTGGGCCACTCCCTCTGGCCCAATCGGGTCTCGGTTTGGCACGAGACTGGCATTCCTTGGGCCCGCTCTATCCAATCATCGGCGGGCACGCAAGACACACCGCCAATCCCGTGCCTGTCAGCTGGCGGGACCACCGCCGCTGCCATCTTGTCTCCCTGCGCTGGCTGCGAAGACGCTCTTCGCCGCACCGCAGCTGCGGCTTCGATTTCGCGGCCTCCTCAGCGCCGCCGGCGCGCTGTCGACAGCCCGGGCCCGGCGTGCTCCTGCCACAGACGCTGATCCGTTCGCCCCTCCCGCGGAGAACAAGGTACATCCAACCGCAGGGCAGGGTACTCACCTCCCGAATCCGCCGTGTCGAGGCCCCTGCCTCGGTTTGGCCTTCAGCGGCAACGCCGCCTGGCTGTCCATCTCCACAGCGCTCTCGGAGCCCGCTGCGCCCAGCGAGGCCCGCTCCTCCTCCGCACCCGGGATGGCTCTCTTCATTCCGCGGCGGTTTCGGGTAAACGCCCGGTGTTGCACGGCCGCCCGCTGCCAGTGTGTGGGGTCCGCTGCGCCGGGCCGTTCACAAAATATTTATAAAGACGGGGTCCCCCCCTTTTAGCAGGGGTTGGCCCCACGTTGGGCGCCATTGTGAAACCTGGCCCCGGCACAGACAGACGGACAGCATACTTTGCTCCACACACTTTTATTTACACTAATATTATTTACAATACGTGCTCACGTGCACCCCCAGTGCCTCCTCGCACCGATTTCCCCAAGTCCAGGCCCACAGTCTCTTGTGCCTTCCTGGCCGCCTCCAGTCCTTCCTCTTGCTCAGTCCACTTCCACCCGACTTCCACCAATGACTGGAGGGAGGCGGCCTCTTAAATAATGCCCCGGATGAGCCCCAGGTGCTTCCGCCATCCTTGGCCACGCCCCAGCGTGGCGGAAGTGTCGGCTGCCTTCCTGGCAGCTCTCCGGGCGCCACACAATGTCTTCCCCCCGGCACTTCCTGGTGTGGCGGAAGTGTCGGGTTCCCGGGATAATCAGGCACCGGGGCGCCGCCTGGCGGTGGCCACGGGTCCCTACAGGGCTGGGCTTCAAAGCCCTGTACCTGAGGCCCCGTGCCTAACCAGGACGGACGCCCCCACTCTGTCTGGAGGAGGCACTCGCCCTCCTCCGGTCCTCCAAGCGCCCCGCCGGGCTCCTGCCCGACCGCAACCGCGACGGGATAAACCGGCATCGGGCGCCGCCTGGCGGTGACCACGGGCCCCTACAGGGAAGGGCTTCATGCCTCAACCCGTGGCCCCCAACAGAACCAGGACGGACGCCCCCTCGCGGTCTGGAGGAGGCACAAGCCCTCCTCACGCCCTCCTGGGCGTCCCGGCCGGGCTCCCGCCCCGGCCGGGGCCACAACAGATAAAGGAGTTTATTACCCTCTCATGGTAGTTTAGACAAAGCATCACATTGTGAGTTACAATGCAGAAGCTTTGGAGGTTAACTAGGCAGTACAGTATGTACAGTGAACACTGGTGACAATGGCATAACCTAAAATCACATAAGATCGCATTCACTTTCTTTCCTCCCTCATACTTTTTGATCACTTTTATTTTTCTTTCAAGAATAATTGAGTTTTTTCCAATAATTGTAAGACAAATGTAACTGATCATAGTCAAGTTCAAGTGCAGGTAATAAACTAAATCAAGATGAATGAGCCACTGCATATGGAACTAGTGTGGCAAAAACTGTCATTTGCCTGTGAGACGCGGTAGCAATCATAAGTCGAATAGTCATAAGATGCATAGGTCGTAAGTCTACAACTATCCGTATACTTATTTGACGTTAGTGCCCATGAGTCTTCTATATGGTAAAGAACTACATAAAGGATATACAGGTTCAGCTTCAGCCCATATAAACAAATAGAGTAAAACACTCTTAAAGCTGTTAAGATGTTAGATAATTCAATGAACTGGGGCCTCATGTATAACGCCGTGCGTAGAACTCGCACTATAACATGGCGTAAGCACAAAAGCCGAAATGTGCTTACGCACAGAAAAATCCAGATGCAGGAATCTGTGCATACTCCAACTTCCACGTTCTTCCGCTACATAAATCCCGATCAGCGTGAAAACTAACGCCGGCACGCACATTATGTAATGCCCCAAATCCTCCCAGAATTACGCCTATTTGAATATGCAAATCAATATAAATCACCCTTAAGTGCAGCCTTCTGTGAAAAGACAATGGGGAAAGCACAGGGAAAATATAAGAATTTCAGCGAATACCAAGTGGAGGCAAAGGAAAAACATACTATTTGTTCAAATAAACCGTGGTATAATCAACAAAAGGAAGTTGATCGAGTGACATAGCGTGTTGGAGAAACTTGAAAGCTCACGTTCACAAAATCGCACAGTGCCGGAAATAAAAAAGAAGTCACATATCAAAGTCGCCGTGAAAAGCCGAGTTGTAGCCCACTGTCTGAGTGTCATATGAAAGCTTATTAGGGTACAGAGAAAAAGGCACACGGTGGGGAAAAAGCACGAAATGTCAACTTCAATCTCGACATTTCCACTTTAATCACGTAGTTTATTTTGTCATTTAGTAGAACATCATAAACTTAATCTTAAAATCGTTTAATTAACCAGTTTCTCAAATCACATCGTAATTAAAGTAGCACGTTAAATGTTTTGTTTTGTATTTGATCTATGTGTGTGAATCACTACTTGCTTCTTAAACTGGCTCTCTTCCTCCAACTGGACACAGAGTCCATTACATTTGTGATATTACAGCTCTCTGAATAACTAAAATACTGAGATGTATACGTGATATCATTTTCATGATGATAGGAGCTAAAGCACATTATTAAACATGGGTTTCATGAGCCTCGTGCTCATGACAAGCATTTATCTTTTGTCGAAATTTGTCGCATGCTTTTAGCTGTGTTGTTATTTTCTTTCTGTTTTATATTCAATATATATTGGCGTGGCGCCCAAGAGTCCTTGCTTTTCTTTCCCCAAGTAACCGATCGCCATACAATCAGCTCTGTAATAGACGTTAAGCCATCTGTAAGCTTAGCGCCGATTCTTCAAAACGCTTAAAGAACATTGAAATATCTTCGTAGTACATGTTTAATTATTCTATCCTTCACGACACTCCCAGTGAAGAATATAGATTATTTAAATGAAGTTAAAGTTTTATGTGTATAATTTAACAAACATATTTTGCTGCATTTCACCTTAAAAATGATATCGTCATCATATGTAAATACGCGCTTTATAAAGTGACTCAGGTTGTGAGATATTATAACTGTAGTGCAAGTTTACAGTGGGGTGATTGTACTTATAAGTACAGACAGTTCTACAAGGAGCAATTGATTGAGTGCATTTAAAATTCTTGGGATTAAACTGTTTCTGAACCGCGAGGTCCGTACAGGAAAGGCTTTGAAACGTTTTGCCGTGGCAGAGACAGCGTGTGCTTAATGCCGTATACCGATAATTCTCTTTCCGATCAGCTGCTGCTGTGATTCACACTCAGATACAGTGATATAAATACTCCGAGTCGTGCAGTGAGAATAATATGGAAAAAGATGATCCGCTGTGGCAACTCCTAACGGGAGGAGCTGAAAGAAGACGAAGAAGAAGAAGAAGAAGAAGAAAAGAAGAAGGAGAAGTGAGAACAGTTATGGTATTTGGAATACTATGGCTGTTCCCTGGACCATTATATTGTTACGAGTTAATTACAATCAGATGCATTACACTAATAAACAATATGCGGTTAGTTTCTGTGTATTTATAAAGCCGCGTCATTAAAATAATGAGTAATCACACAAGAACAGTACCATTGCTTTGACGCTGGGTGCCGCCAGTTTGCAAAACCGAGCGGAGAACTTGCGTACGTCAAGGCATGAATTACCGTGGAAAAGTGCGTGGCTTTACGCCAAGTGTAGGTTTTATACATCGCGATTTGAATGTGGAAAAGTTCTTACGCAACATTTCTGTGCGTACGCACCGTTTATACATGAGGCCCCTGAAGTGGGAGGATTAAGATTTAGTGGTAATAACAGGATACTATAAATAGCACTGAGAATTAATTCCTTATACTAGACATAACCCATGGCCAAACGAGTAAAGAGACAGATCCCTAGTATCTCCCACTACTTTTAGTTCTCCTCTTTCCATAGGGTGAAGGTGGGTTTAATTCAGTCATTGGACTTAAAGCAATGTTTTTTACCAAATCACAGTGCAATTTTCAGCTTGTAGAAAAGACTACACTACACCAACATAATTAAAATAATAAATATATAAAATGTCTCTCCACAATACATGAGTTATTTGGGATGTTAAAATGTTGTTACAAGACCATAAGGCAAAGAAAATGTTTTCTAAGCCCTTTATTTACTATCAATGTTGTTATTTAATGCACCTGATCTCAAATATAATAGCTGCTAACAAATAATTACTGGCAATTACCATTTCAGTAATTGCGGGTAATTATACACATATATATTGGTCCTTTGTGACTGATCGCAAGTTGTGGGTATGAGAGAAAGCCAGGGGATTTCATATTAAGCTATTTGTCTTTTCTGTTTACGTTTCCCTTGAAGCAAACACTGATATAAATCAATTTCTTTGTAAATAAGTGAGAGGGTTTTAACAATAAATTCAGAGAAACTCTTTTTCAAAGTATTAGAAAAAATGTCCCACTAAGATAGTGTACAAAAGAATATTTCTCAAAAACACATTAAAAATGACCCTTTTGCATCTTGAAGAAGCTTAATTTGTTGTGAACTATTTACAATTGAGAACATTCAGAAAAGACGATGAAACTGAAGATCTGAATGATGGACAAAAGTGAGTATTTTTTTCCAGATTTCTTTTCATTAATATTGCATATGGAATATGAGTTTACTTTCAAGCTGAGATAAAATATCATCTTGTTTGCATTTATTTTCAAGTATTTTCAGTGGCCTTTTTCTAAAAAAAAGCAATATTTTGTCTATCTGAAAATAAACTGTTCAAGGTTAATGGAGCAAATTCATTACAAATCATTTTCCATGTTTGTATTACTATATTGTTAATCTGTTCCTTTGTGAACATGCTGAGTGTAGGCGTCTACATGAGTGTGCATGGTGATGGATGGGGGCACATAAGATAATCCTTATCTTGCACCCAATGCTATTTGGCTTAAGCAACAGAAAAAAAAATAAAAAGAACAAGGATCTGATACAAAAATAATTCCCTTGGAGGACCAGAATGGAAAACAGAAGACATAATTATTTTTCTGAAATTAGTTTATTCCAATATAGACATTTTCTAGAGAAGAACACAATGCCACCTGCACCAGGCACAAGGACCAAAGCGGCCCAAGATGGAATCCTATTACTGTGATAGTGTTGGTCAGCCCCATGCTACCGTGTCCTTCCAGGGAGCCTCTTGAACCTGTTACCACTGATAACGTACCCAAGGATGAGCCAACAGATGAGAACACAGCACACGAAGCAAAGGGTTGGTGCAAAAGTGCTCCAGTGCTTTTATTAAACCCCACAGCAAAAAATTCTTCAATAAGTGCAGTGTTCAAAATGTTAAATAAATAAATAATCCATAAAAAATGAGGTGAAGGTTTAAAACAAATAAATAATCCATTAAAATTAGAGATGATCCACAAAACTCTGAGCCCCAAATACTGCCCTTTTAAACCTGGCGCCTGTTCCCCTTATCCTGTTTGTACCTTGCAAGGGAAAGAGACGTCGACCGACAGGTTCAGTCAACCTTTATCTCCTGGCTCTTGTTCCCTTCACCCCTTCCATTAGCGTCTGTGGGACAACCTATTGAGCCACACATGCCTCTCCCACCACTCACTCACGGACCTTGTGGGAGACACCATCTATAGGGCTGCTCCTACTCCCTAGCAATCACTCAGTAAGAGTGTCCTTTTTTCACGTTCATGCAGCCATGAAGCTCACTCCTAACCACCTGCCTCTTGTAGCCTGCACCATGGGCACTCTCACTCGCTCTTAGCGTGTCTGTCTTCTCTCCATTTAACCTATATCTCTCACTCATCATTCTCTTTCTGGCCAGGCTAATTTTCCCTCTTACTGTGCCAGCTATCTTTTTATCTACCTCTGTGGGCACAGCACCTCGATCACAAACTGCGGAAAGCCAATGAAGCAATTGAAACAGACCATACCCTCACATGCAGGTGCGTCTCACCCCAATTACTCCACCAACTCCCCTGCAGCTGCATGAGCATGCACACCCACAGAGATCAAGCCAGCCAGTCAATTATTTATTTATTAAAAATCAGCCACCTTTTTTTGAGTTGCAGACTCGCTATGCCAAAATTAAATTACAGGACCCCACACTTAGACAGACCTACATTCATTCTTTTTGCTTATACAGTGCATCCGGAACGTATTCACAGCGCATCACTTTTTCTACATTTTATTATATTACAGCCTTATTCCAAAATGGATTAAATTCACTTTTTTCCTCAGAATTCTACACACAACACCCCATAATGACAACGTGAAAAATGTTTACTTGAGGTTTTTGCAAATTTATTAAAAATAAAAAAACTAAGAAAGCACATGTACATAAGTATTCACAGCCTTTGCCATGAAGCTCAAAATTGAGCTCAGGTGCATCCTGTTTCCCCTGATCATCCTTGAGATGTTTCTGCAGCTTAATTGGAGTCCACCTGTGGTAAATTCAGTTGATTGGACATGATTTGGAAAGGCACACACCTGTCTATATAAGGTCCCACAGTTGACAGTTCATGTCAGAGCACAAACCAAGCATGAAGTCAAAGGAATTGTCTGTAGACCTCTGAGACAGGATTGTCTGGAGGCACAAATCTGGGGAAGGTTACAGAAAAATTTGCGCTGCTTTAAAGGTCCCAATAACCACAGTGGACTCCATCATCCGTAAGTGGAAGAAGTTCGAAACCACCAGGACTCTTCCTAGAAATGAGCGATCGGGGGAGAAGGACCTTAGTCAGGGAGGTGACCAAGAACCCGATGGTCACTCTGTCAGAGCTCCAGAGGTCCACTGAGGAGAGAGGAGAACCTTCCAGAAGGACAACCATCTCTGCAGCAATCCACCAATCAGACCTGTATGGTAGAGTGGCCAGACGGAAGCCACTCCTTAGTAAAAGGCACATGGGAGCCCGCCTGGAGTTTGCCAAAAGGCACCTGAAGGACTCTCAGCCCATGAGAAACAAAATTCTCTGGTCTGATGAGACAAGGATTGAACTCTTTGATGTGAATGCCAGGCGTCACATTTAGAGGAAACCAGGCACCATACCTACAGTGAAGCATGGTGGTGGCAGCATCATGCTGTGGGGATGTTTTTCAGTGGCAGGAACTGGGAGACTAGTCAGGATAAAGGGAAAGATGACTGCAGCAATGTACAGGAGACATCCTGGATGAAAACCTGCTCCAGAGCGCTCTTGACCTCAGACTTGGGCGACGACCCTAAGCACACAGCCAAAATATCAAAGGAGTGGCTTCAGGACAATTCTGTGAATGTCCTTGAGTGGCCCAGACTTGAATCCGATTGAACATCTCTGGAGAGATCTTAAAATGGCTGTGCACCAACGCTTCCCATCCAACCTGATGGAGCTTGAGAGGTGCTGCAAAGAGGAATGGGCGAAACTGGCCAAGGATAGGTGTGCCAAGCTTGGGGCATCATATTCAAAAATACTTGAGGCTGTAATTGCTGCCAAAGGTGCATCGACAAAGTATTGAGCAAAGGCTGTGAATACTTATGTACATATGATTTCTCAGTTTTTTTATTTTTAATAAATTTGCAAAAACCTCAAGTAAACTTTTTCACGTTGTCATTATGGGGTGTTGTGTGTAGAATTCTGAGGAAAAAATGAATTTAATCAATTTTGGAATAAGGCTGTAACATAACAAAATGTGGAAAAAGTGATGTACTGTGAATACTTTCCGGAAGCACTGTAGTTGAAGATGCTGGGTGGATTAGTGGTTCTGAGGCTAGGGATCTGCATCAGTAATCAGAAGGTTGCTGGTTCAAATCCTCTAAGTGCCAGAAGTGATTCCACTCCGTTGTGCCCTTAAGTAAGGCACTTAACTTGTAATTGCTCCGTCCGGTGTATGACGTTAACGTGCTTGCAGGGAAAACGTGGGGTTGGTGGCAGGATTGTCATTCCAGCCACTGTAAAACACCTCACACTGTTCTTCTCTATTCAAAGTAGTGTGGTGCTGAGGTGGAGAAGGACAAACAAACTGTAATTGCCTTTACTTCACTACTAGCACATAGATTTAACTTCCTCAGTTGGAAATTTCCACCCCACTTCTTTTAACTCAGTGGATAAATAATGTTCGATACCATTTGAAACTGGAAAAAATCAAATTCTCTGTTAGATGATCTGTTTAAAACATTTTTAAAATATTGTAGGATCCAACCAATTACATTTTAGAATAAGCTTCTATTTTGGAGAAAAGGATATTCTTCCTTTCTTGCTGCTTTTAAAAAGTAGCTTTAGTTGTTGGCTCTCCTGTCTTTCTCTTGGGCGAGGGTTGAATTTTACTTTGTTAAGTTTGACTTGATTGTATGGAATGTTATCTGCTTCTAATTAAAATCAATAATAAAAACAAAATAGTGTGGTGCTGAGGTACAAGTCACAATATGTATTTATATACCAGTAATGGCGCACTGCACGATAACATGCAGTGAATACACTAAACTTGACTATTCATAGTTTTCATGCTCTTTCTCTGTACGTTTAGCATTTGTTTGCTCAGAGGTTGATGCGCTTGGTACTTCCTAAGCAACTCTTCTTTTCTCCACACTAGCAGCCTGCTTCTTCTCTTCTATTATCGGCATCTTTTCACGTTAAAACTGATTAAGTCGGTGTTTGTGCTGCAATTAGTATGTTTTCCTTCATTTTTCACTCAAGATGGCACTTAAGACTGCCTCAAGAATGATTTAAGATATTAAGAGGTAGGGGAAGTGGCGGCGTTGGTGGTAGGGATGAGAATGGCACCCGTACACATGCACCACACAGCCACCCTGATGGCCGCTGCCGAGAGTTGATTCTACAATAAAATAAAAATAAAAAGAGGAATAACTTTGGAGGTCATTCATCACCCCAACAGTGGACAGTAGACATTACATAGAATATGTGTACCAAATTTCAGGTCAATAGGTCAAATGGTTTGCAAGCTGCGGGTGATTTAAAATCCTGGACAGACAAACAGACAGCCACGGTAGCATATTATATAAGAAGATTTAATTATTTAAAGAGCTTCTGCAAAAAGGCAAATTTGCCCCCAGGAACAAATAAAGTTCTATCTATCTATCTATCTATCTATCTATCTATCTATCTATCTATCTAACATTGATTGATTAAAAAAAAATAAACTATGGTGTCCAAGAATGAAGGACTTTTAGGGGATGCATACCATATGGAGACAAATTTATGACTGTAATTAAAATGGAGTTAAGATAATTGTAATTCAGAGATTCAGTGATTGGCATAATTAGTAATGAAAGAAATTGCCAAGTTTTTATAAATCTGCCCCTAAAATTTTTTTTGCCATGTGATTTTCCAATTGCAAAACATGAAACTTACTAACATGAGTTGTTTTGGTTGTTTTAAAGTTTTGGGGTGAAAAGCAAGTAAATTTATCCCTAAGAGTTATTCTGATTTCTGTTTCTGCTGCTTCTTCTATCCTTGATCTTCTACAGCTCCTTTTCTGCTGCTCCACGCACTCTCATCATCATCGTCATATACTGCCTGCCTGTGCATTGACACTGCCAATTCCACCTCACATTGCTCATTTGAGGTCAGAGCTAACACTATCAGTGCTAGTGTTGCTCAAGCCTCCAAAGTGCTTAGCCATGCCCCACACTTTACATACTTTGTACCAGAATACATTTTCTCACGTGTTGGCACATACAGAAAAAAGCTACAGATGGGATGAAAATATATAGGCTGCAAAACATGATTCTCATTTTTTTTGTTACACAAAACTCTTAAGTTTCCCTGAAAATTCAGTTTCACACAACTCCTTCTGCTGATCACTAGTCATAGTGAACAAGCAGACAAGAAAGAACATATCATTAGTTCTAGCAGGACCTGGCTATCACATAGTAAGGGGCCGTCAACATTATTTTAAATAATAAGACTATTGGGAAATTTCCCATACTTACCAGTAAATTGTTTAATGTTTACTTTCCTTTTAACTAAAAGCTTTCCCACCTGTAGTAACTTTGTGGGAGTTATAAACTAGGCTGTATCTTGTGATTTGTAAGTATAATCTAGTATGAAAATATTAGCATATTTCACAATGCTTAAGGGAGAATCTTAAATATTTACTAATTAAAAGTAGGATTTTGATAGTACATCTAGACTTACCAGGAAGGCCAAGGAAAACTTTTAAAAACTGGAGTTCTTTTATGACATCTGTACTACCTTTATACCTGCTAAAATATGTATCTGAAATATCCAGTTAAAGCAAGAAAGCTGCTGACATCATTATTTGTGCATCTGGTCCAGAGTAAGACTGGCATTTCAGATTCTCTACTTCCCTGCGTTTCGTGTGGGGAGCAGCATGTGTGGCCTAATTTATGCGGGCAGAGTTGCCTAAGGGCCCACTTTTGTTCACAGATATAGCAGGTCATATAATTACCCCACCCTTGTTCTACATATATAGTATCTGGGACCCTGCCTCAGGACATTGTTTAAATCAAGCCCACTGCCCATGTCAAATTCACCAGTCTGCTTAGCCAAAATAACATCAAAACAATCTTGATGCTGCATGCTGAAAAGAGAATAATGACTGTAAAAATGATGCCCTATTAAAAACAGTTCAGTGCCAATGCACACATTGATATTTGATTGCTTGGCTAAATCCAGATAGCCAGATTATTATAGCAAGCTTTGAGACTACAAGCCAGCTAGCAGCCATCATGCATGGATAAGCTCATGGCATACAACAATGAGCATTCAAAATTATTTGTTGCTCTGTTCTTTAAAATATAGCTGTATTACTTGGCATAAGCAGCAACTGCCTTTATCATCTAATATGGTGTTTTGTTACATTTTTTAAAACAAATAACCAAGTAATTAACAAACAGTGAACAATTTCATCATAAAAAATGTATGGATTCAAATTTATATTTCTCCTTCCAAATTCTACTTCATGTATACACCATTGTTTAAATTAGGCTGAACTGCTAGTATTGGCTGATATTTCTTGATTTTAATTTTACTGCACTGCTAAGGAATATGGCATTCCTGCATATGAAAAGCACACACATTTTTTAACTGTAATCAGACTCTCTCATTCTGTTCCCAACCAATATTAAGAAGGAATCCAACTTTTTGTCAATTGGCAATATGGACCTGAAAATGGCTTAAACAAGCCATGAAAGCTTATTGTTTACTTTTGCTGAGCCTTAAATTTTAAAAGTCATTTCTGTTGGCAGAAAATTCTTGGCATCCATTTGTAAGTGAATGGGTTTCTCCTCAGTTCATCTTACAGTCTAACAAGCCTTTACAGAATAAAAATGTTGTTGACGTGAGCAGAGGTTAGCAGTCGTAAGTCAGCTTTTCATACTTGCCTGGAGAATTGCTTGTGTCTACTAATCAAGTGCAAATCCTTGAGCTTTTTAATTTCCTTTTTCTTTTTTCCTCCATTCTTGCTGTTTGACAAAAATATACATCAAAAATGTGTTGCACTCAGCCACTTGAATTTCTCTCATTTTTTTCCCATTCAGACTTTGTGAATCAGTCTTTAGTCTCAATAGACTTCTTTCCCAAGGGATTAATTTGTTGTCTACCCTACTTCAGAAAACAGTATTGATCAAGCTTAATTAGCTGAGTGAGTAAAGCGGTGCATGCTGGGAAATTATTGCACTTACCAAGCCTGACGGTCGATTTGTCAAGCAGTTGCATGTCATTAAGAGATCAGAATATACAATGTAATGTAACATTTAGAACGATGCAAATGCCATTAATTTAAAAAAAAGGTATTATTTGAAGTTTCATGTGAACATCATTACAGTCTCCTATTTTTGTATGCCTGGAGCATTCTTAGAGATGACTATATCAGAGAAACAATTAGCAAATAAACCTTGTGTTTCTCTCTGGCAATACAGAGCTCTAAATTAAAGCAGGCAGCACCTATGCAAATGATTTGGTTTGAATCCCTCCATTAAAAAAACTTTAATTATTTTTTGTCTCAACGAGAGCAGCAAACCCCAAGCACGATAATCCGAAATGATCTCAGCTTTTTATGTGGAAAAAATGATTAAACATTTTTGCTTATTTGTTGTCCCCTTGCCACAGGCGGATGAATATTATATTGCTAATTACACCTTTGGAGAGTTAGAATTTAGCAGCTATACTTAGATACTGACCTAGTAATCATGACAAAAATCACTTACTTAAGACTAAAAGAAAATAATTTGGTATTCTTACGGCTTTCCATACTAATAGCGTGGTAATATTGATTTTTGGACAAATGATCAAAAGTTTCAAGTGGTGTAGCAAGTAGCTCTTTTATCTTGTGGTTCTTGGACACTGGTCCAATATTAAGGATTAATATTCTCCATGCATGCTTGGATTTTCTCTAAAGACTTCAGTTTCTTAACACAATTTGGAGACATACTGCTATGCTGATGCCAGTATGATGCACTGACTGCAGTACTAGACCTTTACCCATAAGGACGCTGGTTCGGTCATTGCCCGACTTACTTTGTGACTCTGACTAAGTCTCTTAACTTGCCCAAGCTCCAAATGCCATACATATATATAATCAATTGTAATGTATCAGAGCCGTCTAACTGTAAGTGAGCATGCTTTGCTTTGCATTGGACTGGTGCCCCTTCCAGAGATGCTGTCAGAAATGGCTTCGGTTTCCTGATGTTTCCAGAAATGTAAAGTCTTCATAAATGATAATTCATATGACAATGCTGCAGTGCTTTAAGACATCCATTCCTCCATTCTATCTCTGTAGCTGCTGTTTTCATTTCAGGGTCTTACTGTGTGAATGTCATTTATAAGGCATGAACCTAGCTAGAATGGGACACTTTTCAATTACAAGGCCCCCTCAGACATGTGTGTTTGGGGAATGAGAGGAAATTGCAAGCGGAAACTCACTTTGAAAAGTTCACAGTAATCAAGCCTGTGAGGAGGCACTATGCCACCTCACTTTAGGGTATAAATTAAAGCTTTAGCATGCTTGTTTGTGTATTTTTAAATATCTTTATTAATTGCCCTATTTAATGAACATCCTTCAGGGTCAGTTATTCTACTATCAACTACAATACTTTTTATGTAGTCCCATATTTGAGCAGAGGAGATGATGACTATAAATAACAAATGCAATAACCTAAAATGAAGAAACTGAGTGATTAAAGGATGCTTCTTCACAGGCATTTGTTTCTTCATTTATTCTTTTCAAATTAATTCAGTAGTCACACAACTGAGATGGTGACTAAGACAAATAAAGTGTACATTCATTTTAAAATATCTTCTACAGGACAGACACACACAAAGGCATTGACAAAACAAAATTTACAGATACACTGTTGTTAAATATTAGAGTAGTTAGAGCTTCTGCCTCATAGATCCAGTGTCCTGAATTCAAATCCTGAATTCATGTTACAGGCGGTGTGGCATTTGCATGTTCTCTGCATGCCTTCATGAGTTGTCCTCTGTTTTTTTCCCACTCATCTCAAAGAAATATGTATTAGGTTACTTGGCAATTATGAATCAGCCCTTGTGTGTATGCTTGAGTGGACTTTATGATTGATTGGCACACCATCCAGGACTGGTTTCTGCCTTGCATTAGGTTCTCGCAGTGCAGGCCACAGCCCCGTGAAACATTGAATTGGATTAAGCAGATTTGAGAATGTTATGTTATGTATGTAATTATAGATTGATGCCCTTTGGCATCTTTTAATAATCCTGATTATTCCTGTTCCTGATGCTGCCAGTAATAATGGAAACCTAATAGTGGAAAAAAACAGATTTAGAAAACGCATGGATTATAAAGCAAAAATTATATAGTCTTAAGCACTAAGTGCCACATTCTCTCTGTTTTGATTCTTAGCTCCTATGGCCAGAATGTCATCATTTGAAACTTGAGCCAGTGTCACCTTAATCAAGCTGCCAGGATGAAGTAGTCTCATGTAATCATGTCTTTAACTGGTAAGGTCTCTTCCATTCCTTTGCCAGCAAAACAGTTATAATCTAAAAAAGGCAACATAATAATAAAAAGAAACCAATTCTTAAAATCCCACTTCCAGCTTTACCATGACAGTGCCTCAATTATCGTGCCCACAAAGCACTGTGTAGCTTCAGAATGATACTACTTACTTAAAATAGTCTGGCCTATAAGATAAAACACAACAAACAAAAGTAAAAACACCATATTATGAAGTGATCACACCCATTTGAGACATGTAATACTCCTTGCCTACCTATGATCTTGCGAAAAGAAAGCTAGCCCACATGAGCTGCCCGTACAAGTACATAGTGTCCACTTCTCTGCCACCCTTGCTTCTATTTGCAGGCCAGTCAGCTCCTAGTTAGTATGTCCTAGCTTTTAATTAAGCAGCTTGCAGCTGTCGCCCATTAACCTTCATTATTTCAGTTGCTCTGTAATCATCACATGCACACATATTCTATAACCAATTAAACAGCAGTAAAACAACTAAAAAAATCAACTGAACAATACAAATGAAATAATCAAAGAACCCAAATTAACATAAAGACAACCTTTCATCAAAAACCCCTTAGTTTGCTATCTCTGTCTGGCACTGCAGCATTCTTTCAGGAAGGGTCCATTAAATTTGGATGGTTGCCTTTTTGTTGTGTATCATGCCAATTGGGGCTCAGCTCTCATCCCCATAGGCTGTCACAGTTTGATGTTGCAGTTCTCAGTTTTTTTTTTAACTTATGTGTTATCTGCCTCAGTTTTATTGTCTTAATTAAATATTACTTACAGAATTTGCCCATTAATAGGATGGTACAGAGGTGCAGTGGTTGTGCTGCTGCCTTGCAACAAGAAAGCCAGGGTTCAATTCTTGGGTCTTTCATGCATGGAATTGCATGTTCTTCCCATGTCTGCGTGGGTTTCCCCCCGATGTTCTGGTTTCTTCCCAGATCCTAAAGGCATGCTGATTAGGTGGTGATAATAAATTGGCCCTGATATATATATATATATATATATATATATATATATATATATATATATATATAGTATATATAGTATATATATATATATATATATATATATATATATATAAAACAACTGTAATTGTTTCCCATTGTATCCCCGTTTAAGAGGAGATTTTGGATGAGCGACCGCGTCTCCCCTCAGTGTGTGATCAGCACCCCTCTTCACCAGCAGCAGGGATGCAAAGAGGATGGCGTGTAGCGCAGGCCAGTGGGGTTGGCGAACGAAGCGAGCAGGAGGCAAACCCCCTAGTATATATATATGTCTCTGTGTTTTCAGCATGCAGTGGATTACCCAGGGATTATTCTTGCCGTGCATCCTTGTTTGATGGGATACACTCCAGCTTCCCCTCAACCTTGCTCTTAATAAAGCAGGTTTTGGATAAAAATGGATTCTCATTACTGTTGAAGATTCAGGATCACTAGTGTTGTTATATATTAATGCAACCAGCCACACCACTTAGTGATTCAAATACATAGTAAAGGTAATAAGACCACACATGATTAAAAAATGTGCAAAATCTGTCTGTAGGATTAAGAACCGTTTCACAGGTTCACCAACAATGGCAAGTTTCCTCCCAAAACTTGGGGCTACTGCAGCAAAAATCTGTATGGTTGGACTCCCTTCCTGATACTAATCTTATTTCTGACATTATTATATGTACAGGGTGGTCCAGATCTAATTATGCAGATCCAGATCATCTGGATGACTTTGATTTATGTGGAGACAATTCCAGTTCGGCACAAAGACGATTCTTCATGTCATCAGTTCTCGATGGTCTGGGATTTTTCGGGTGATTTTCTATGTAATAAACTTAATAAGTTATAGCGTAATGAAAATTGCATAATTACATCTGCGGGTATGGTGAAAAAGCTCATTTATATAAGACTGGTTGGCTTTGATGTCATTCATCAATTTTCAGAACATCTTTTACTGTAATTAGCTGCTCATTGATTGTGGCTGTCTTTGCTTTCAAAGAGATAGATAAAGATACAGAGTGTTGGGTTTTGTAAAGAGAACACTTACTCACCACTGCACTCCCCACCATCCCCAGATCAAACACACCAAACACTAAGGACTGCCTTTAGGTCTTTAGTTAGACAATTGCAATGTCATTTTACAGTGTCAAAAAACATCTTGAAAGCATGTATATGAAAACAGTACATCATTATCACTAAGCACAAGGTTTGTCTTCTGGTATTCAAAGTTAACTAAACTAAAGACATCCTTCAAATTTCAGAACTTTTTGTGAAAGTTTTGACTGCATTTAGCTGCTTGTTGACTGGGGCTGTCTTTGCTTTCAAAGGGAGATATACAGATACAGAGTGCTGGTTTTTGTAAAGAGAGCACCTACTCACAACCACACTCCCCACAATCCCCAGACCAAACACACCAAACTAAGGACTGTCTTTAGGTCTTTAGTTGGACGGCGCAATCCCATTTTACAGTTTTGAAAAACAACTTAAAAGCATGTACATGAAAACAGTACATCATTATCACTAAGCTCAAGGTTAGTCTTCTTGGGATTCGAAGTTAACTAAGGTAAAGATTCTAGAATCCTGCTTCATGTCCCAGCTTTCACAGAATGCACTACAATCCTATTCAGCTTGACAAGACTTTGATTTGACAAGACTTTTTCTGATTAAAATCAAAAGGTCTCATCTGAAAAGATTAGATAGACAAAGCAAGAACAAACATTAGGCATAATGCACACACCCTCAAGTGACAAATTTAGAATGGTCTATTAACCTAACCTGCCACATCCAGGTAAGACCAAATGGGCCTCAGGAAAGCCTAGAAAAACTGCACAGACTTCGACCATGCATAACAATAGAAATTAGTGTCCAAGACCTCAATAGCAGCGCTAGCCATATTACAATCTCTTTGTTTTAATAACAGAATTTCATCTTGCAGGGCCACATTCTCTTTGAAAAATAATTTTTTTTATCATGTGTATGCTAGACCAAAAACACCAATAAACACATCTCAAAGTAAATGGCAGAGGACAAAATACTTTAACATTAAAGAGAAAAAATAGCACTTTGTAGTGTTTTTAGCAAGAAAATTCTGGTAGACTCACACATACCTGGGAGAAAGACGCTATCAGAATGGCGAGAGCAGTCCTGAGAAAGCAACCAGTGTGTGTCTGTGTGTGTACGTGAGAGTGAGTAAGATGGACAGAGACGACCAAGTGCTTAAAGAGCAGAACTTATGAGATCCTCACCTCTGCTTAAATTCATTGTCCAGTCACAGATTTGGGATAAGTGAGTGCAGATGATGTTATCTAGTGGTTTGAGGCAAAGTCAGAAGTGGGAATATGCAACAGTGGACACAGCAGATAAAATTTGACTGGTGCCGCATGGAAGAAGACAACATTACAGTATAATGAGAGGAAATGAGGGAGAGACAGTTTGTTTCACAATACATTAGGTTACCAGCACCAATGATGATAAAATGTCAGGCAAATAAGCCTTAAAAACAAACAAAAAAAAAAAACATTCAAAATAAGGTCTATAAACATTATCATACATGACCACTAAAGTGTGGCATTATCAAATTTCTTAATATCAGTATTGAATACTTAACAGAAAAACAAATGAATATTATTAAATTGCTAAATTGTATTGTACATAAGTAATTTATATTTAATCAGTAGTTTATATTGACAATAATGACTACTCCAAAACAGTTAGAAGTGCAAGTTCATGCACCTTTGCAAATATTAACAAATGCCTGCAAGCTCTAGCTTTCAAACGCCAAGGCAGAACTGAAAATTTCATACTGCACAGATGCATACAAGAAGCAGATGTATACCTAGAACACACTGCAGGGTTCAAGACCTTGTCCATGCAACACCACAAACAAGCTAGTGGTGGCACACACAAAGGAAAAAAAAAGAGATGACTAAGTTGAATATGCTGTCAACATTTTAATAATGCGTTGACTTTCTGGAAGGTTGCTAGTTCAAATCGCATTAGTGCCAGAAGGGATCCTACTCTTTTGGGTCTTTGAGCAAGGCCCTTAACCTGCAAATAGCTCCATCTGACATCCAAATGTCATGTGAAAAGACAGTTTCCCATTGGGGATTAATACCGTGTATAAAGGTTAATCAACCAAGTTTACTACTTATTTAATGTTTACACAACAACACCATCTGCTGTCAGATGGGAAACAGTGTCCCCCTTCTCCCTAAGGCTTACCTTAGCCTTTAATGTGGCCTTCACCTGGAATATATAAGGAGGTGTAAAGACAAGAAGTATATCATTATCATTACCATCACCAGAACAAGAGTCTCTGTTACAACTGAAATATGGACAGGACTCTTATTTGTTGCTGAGTTTCCTTTTAGATTATTTTGCTGTTACCAGGCAACTTGTTTCTAAAAAAAAAAAAGGGTATACTTGGCTGTGGTGGGCTGACGCCCTGCCCGGGGTTTGTTTCCTGCCTTGCACCCTGTGTTGGCTGGGATTGGCTTCAAAAAACCCCCGTGACCCTGTAGTTAGGATATAGTGGGTTGGATAATGGATGGATGGATGGATGGATGGGTATACTTGGTGGATGGACTGAGTACTTCAAATTGGGGAGCACTCAATGTTAATCCGTGAAGACAAATAGACATTAGGAAGGTGTGGTACCTCTTCACTTTTTATCTTCATATTCAAATATTATTTATGACATTTGCCCAATAAGCAATACAATTCCACATACACAGCTTTTTCCCCTGTCTAATAAGTAATTCTGGCAGTCCCTGGGCCTGCAGCTGTTATCTTGTTATCTGGTTTCTCTCTGGATGTTTACATTTCAAAAGGACTTGTTCTACAGCTCATATAGTGTTTTCTATTTCCAGTACAAGCTAAAATACTTTTATATGTCAATGCAAATGCTAGCTAAATCTATGTGTAACATAGAGATTATTGAAAAAATCCTATGTCTGTTTCATGACCATTTCAAGCATAAATCATTGTGATATATTAATAATTGATTATATTTGCTACTCTGAAAGAATGTATTAATAGTACTTAAAATTTAAAATCACAGTTGTTAGATTATTTTCTTTTTTTAAAACAACATGTTCATGCTTATTTTATTTGGGACAAAAGGATATCTGCAATAAATACCAGACTTTTTTTTACAACATTTACTGACCTGACAACATTAGTCCAGTCTGTCAGTGGACACACTTAAAATCACACTCACTCTTGGTCACTTCAGAGTTACCAGCTATACACATTATTGGAAAGTCTAAGGAAATTAAAATACCCAGACAGTGTACAATTCTGGAGTCTCGTGTCTAAATCCAGGCCTTCACATCCTCCCAGTGATTTTCTCCAGATACTCTAGGTTTACCCACATCCCAAGGATGGGCAGTATGTTAACTGGTGACTCTAAATTCTAATTTTTTTAATGAGTACAGAAATATAAGGAAATATGTACTGCAACAGAGTGGCATACTAACCAGAGCTTGTTGTTGTCTTGTACCAGGAGGTGCTGAAATACTGTAATGCACAGTTTCTTAAACTATGGGTCGCATCATAAAATAAATGGGTCATTAGGGTTCTCCTTTAGGGTCTGTTGCACTAAATGGGAATGGGTCGCATATGATTTGTTAAGTGTCTCATGGGTTGCTTAAGCAACTGACATAACTCCACCATGACATCTGCGGTGATTCTCCTAGGGGGACAATGACTGAACGTCTGAGGCTTGTCATGGACTGGGTCTCAAAGAGACTAATAAAGGCAAGATTGGGTTGTGATAAACAAAATTTTAAGAAACCCTGCTGTAATGATTTCAACAGTTCCAGCATATGGATTTCTGATTTAATCATGTACAAGGACTGAATGAAAAGTAATGTCTCCATGTCCATTACTCATGACTGGAATGGAATATATTAATAAATTAAACACAGACTTCATAGAATATAATAATTATTCTTTGTATTTATATAGCGCTTTTCTTACTACTCAAAGCACTCAATTGCAGGTTAAGGGCCTTGCTCAAGGGCCCAACAGAGCAGAGTCCCTTTTGGCATTTACAGGATTCAAACTGGCAACCTGATTGCCAGTGCAGATCCCCAGCCTCAGAGCCACAGCTCCGCTCACTATGCTCACTAATTAAATATATTAATTTTACTATACATTATTTGCAAATGATAAATGAGTTTTTGAAGCCGTCATGGTAGAAGTCTACACTTTCTTCCAGTAGCAATGTCCTAACAGCCTTCTCAACTTCTTGGATGTGTAGTGATGTCCATGAAGGTCTTAAATATTTGAAAAAGATGGAATATGCAGGGCACCAAAATTGGACTGTATTTAGGATGCGGTAGTGTGGTGAGATGCAGCTTCCCATTTGATTCCATAGTGGCACACAAAGTGTGTGGTCTAGAGTTGTTGTGTAACAGAATAACCTTTCCTTTGTTCCTTCAAATCCTTCTTAATCATTGTTTTATAGCTTTAAGCATAACAATTCGGAATTGATTTTTGTCCCAGGTTCCAGAAAATCAATGTGGATGACACAATCTGCATGCCAAAAATCTGAGTTTTCCACCTCAAGCCTGTGTATTGAATATTGATTTCGTGCACAAACCTTCCAGTATCCAAAAATGTCAATAATGTGACCCACACGCTCTTGTCAGCAATATCTCACTGAGTTATCTGCTGATTGTTCTTAATAGGTTCATTAACATTCTCTGTGAAGCTTATCAGATTTTGTCACAGGTCAGCCACACCTTTGTTTATCACACAATTCAGATGTTTGAGGCTCACCTTCTTTGCATCTTTTGGTTTAGCAATGCACAGTGCTCACATCAACACAGTTATCACTACAAAAAGCTTGCATACGTTGGTGAATTTTATATTGGAGCAACATTTTTTGCCACCAAGACATTGTTTAGTTTGCATAGACAAGGGTGTAGCACACAATTCCATTATATAGAAAGCAGCAAAACAACCATTCAGTGTAATGATCTGTCACCAACTGAGGTGACTAAGGAGAACCAACAGAAAAGTGTCAGTACTTGCTGTATATTAGTGCTGCCATCTGTGGATGAGATACAGAACATTACATACTTGCATAAATAACAAACATGAATGGGGCAGTTGGTATTTGTGGGATAAGCCTTAAGATAAGGAGTTTCTTAAAGTGATATGTTTAGACTGAACTGAAAATAAAGCATTCAGAAACAGAAACCAGTGGAACTCATCCAACCACCCTGCTTGATTCAAGTCCGGCTCACAGAAGTTGGAGTCTACCGCAGCAGCGAAAAGCAATCTTGCACATTGTACCAGTTCATTACAAAGCAATCAATGAAAATATGGACCAAAATGTCCAGTATTGCAGTACTGTATTGTGCTATCTATCAAGAAGTAAAGAACTTCATGAGAACCAAAGTGACTGCCATTCGGTACCTACTTGCTGTAGTAAGTCAACACTTCAAGTGGACCAAAAGCTCTCATTTAACACATAATGTTTTTTATGTTCTTTTTTCACTTCTCTGGAAACATTTTAAAAGAATTAAAAATATCACCTTAGTTATTATCATAAGAAGTCTAGACAAGAGGTCTGCCACTTTTGTTTTATATGAGTCCTCGCTAGTTGAAAGCATAGATGTCATTGGAAAAAGAGTTGTTAATTAGAAACCCTTTTCAGAGTAACTAAATTACAATGAACTACCTCTGTCTGTTGCATGAAATTCGTTGATGGTCTTCACTCTGTATGGGAACTGCTGAGAGCTTTTTAAAAGGGCTCCAAGAATGAAACACATCATAATTATTGTAGTGTAACTGTTGAAAGGGTTAAAGTGACTTAACTGTCTGGCTTCCAGTGAGGAAGTCTTTTTTTTACCACCAAGAAACTATTTCAAATTCTGAAGGCTCTGGTGAAAATAATCAAGATTTGTTAGCAAAGTTCTGTATAAAATGATTTTGCCAGCAAAGTTATTTTTCCTTATTGACAATTAATTGACCCCATACCCGAAAAACTGGATTAAGAGGATCTGAAAATGGTTGGGCTATACTTTATCTGGTACCATGATAAACAAATGCTAAAGTTACAAATATTACCCTGTTAACTTTAATATTTGCTTTGTAAGTTCATTTCTGCTTTCATAGGAAAGATGATTTTGTGATTCAACGCAAGCTGGGTGAAGTCGAGTTTATCGTCATGTGTAAAAAGTACAGTGAAATTCAGGTAGTGTCTTTTAAAGGTTTTGTTTTTCATGTGAATCCTGGGATTCAAGAACCAGAAATTTTTCATAATTTAGAAATACTTTTTTTTTTCTTTGTAATATTTGATTCTAATGGAGTTTTTAGCAGATTTTGGCCTCCATGAAAACGACAACTGTAGAGCCATGTCAGAAGAAGCCGTGTGAAATTAACTGCTAGGGTTTTCACAAATGCATACGTTGCATTAGCTACCCTCAAAAGCCAATACGCGTAATGTCAGGGTTTGGTCTGTAGTTTATTCAAAGAAAAGAACAATATTTAGATGAAGTTACAAACTCCACAGTCTGGAAAGTTGTTCACCAACCCCTAGGTGTGTTGAATTGGGCCTATAAGAGTAAGCAGTAGTTGCAGAAGTTAGCAGAAGAAGCAGAAGTTGACCCCAAATGTTATCAAAAAGATGCAACTACATTATAAATGATATACAGTAACGCCTCCGCTAAAGAATCTTCTGGAAACAAAGCTCTTTTGTAACCAAGCCATCATAAAACATGCAAAGGTGCATAAGCACGTTCAAGTACTGATCTGCTAGAATGCAGTGGAAGTCATCGTGCAGCCTCACTAAGAGGAACTACCGTTGTTTGTTGTTAATATCATGCGTACCACATAACACAAAGTTATTATACATATAATAAAAATTTAATTTGTATTATAGTTATTTTAATATTTTAGAAAAATAATAGCTGTGCTGCCCATCTAAGATGGGTTGAAATCTATGCAATCAACATAGACCACTGTGTTAACGTTTGCAGTTCGCTGTGCTATGCATATGTCTCTGTTATATGCCATTATATATGGGATTCCTTAAAGCAATATTAAAGTTTGTGAAGTGCCATCTACTGGAATAACAAATTTAATGCATTGTATTTCTAAAAAGGTTTGGAATTGCAGAAACTGGTCAGACACACAGACTCTTATCCTTTTGTCAAAATGGATAAATATAATTTGTGCAGTATACCACAAAAATATAAAGCAGTATCTTTAGAAGTTAAAATACAAATTAGAAAGAAGACAGCAGCTGCATAATAGAAATAACACACAGCAGCTGGCCAAGAAAGGAGTCAGTGGAGAGTGTGGAAGACAGTGTACAGGTAGAGATCGCTTACCTGCAAACAGAAGGCATTTCTACTCTGCTAAGATACATTGGCCTATGTGTTGTAGCCACTGATATGTCTCTTTAAGGTTTCTGGCTTGGTTTGGCTCACAGTTTTGGGGAATGGCAGGCAGATAATAGACCTGTGACCATAAGTGACTGATGTAAAGCAGAGTTAGGGCTGTGAACATGCAGGCAGGGAATAAGGTAGATGACAGCAAATGGAGCCACATTTAAGGATATTAGCATAGCAGCAATGTTGGAGGCAACCACCAAAATCACTGCCCAGCATTATTAAAAAAATGTCCATATTCCTACTATTGCATGCCTACCTCCAATGACAATGTTTTTTATAACGAACTAAAGTCCTGGAATAACTGAGTTTTTACTTTTCTGGTTAAAATGGATGAAATGTTATCAAACAGATGTGCTCAGAAAAAAGACAAGGAGAAAGTCAGAAAAAAAGGCAACAGCTGATACAACGTGGCAAAATCAAAGTTGGAAAGCAAAGTGGGCAAAATGCAAAGAGGTTATCAAAGAGGAAGAAAGACAAAGCATTGAAGAATAGCAACATACATAGAAGTCTAGATAATTATTTGAGAACAGGTGAGCTCACCATGCTACAAAACCTGTTGCTTAGCAACTCAACAGACCATTAGTAAATATGAAAAGAAATAATGTTTTAAGAAAGCTGTATCAGAACATTGCAGCAATTAGTTCAAAGTACAGATAAACAAGATAAAACTAACCCAACTGCATCACTGAGCTCCATCTTCAGAATACCACCAGGGACTGTCTATTTCGTCCCATATTCTCTCATGGTCACACTAGCATTACCAGCAAGTCTTTGCTTCAATTGACCACCCATCTACGTACTTGAAGAATACTGTTAAAGAGTAACCTTTAAGCCACTCTTTAATATTCATAGCCATGATAAATGTAGGTCTCGTACATTCCTGTGTTCTACAAAGACTCTAAACTAAATCTAGGCTTCTTTGGCACCCTTTTGGGCTAATCATGATTTAGGGGTAATCTATAACTAGCATACTGTCAAGGCCCACCTTCAGTCTAGAGCTACATAGCTATAGTGGCTACCATTACCTGGTATATAGTGAGTAACTAAAATTATATTATTTTTAAGAAGCCATCCTTTAGCCAGTGAAGGTTCTGCTGTCTTACTTGACCTTTATAGAGATCCTAACTTTTCTCAAACCACTGTAATGTCCCTTGTGCCCATCAACAAAGACTGCCTAGTATAATATTTGTATACATGTATAAATGTTTTTTTCACATTTTGAGTGGGATTTGTTGTCTCTGAATAATTAAGACACAGTGTGTGCTCTAGGCAAAACAAAACACAACTGATCAGAGATTGAATGCTGAATAACAAGAGGCAGAGGTTAGAGAATGAAAAGATTTTTGTAGATAGTTGTAAAATACTGCAGAAAATGCAGCATCAAACGATTAACCCAAAAAGGTTCTGTCTAGGACAACCCAAGCCATATATTTTATTTATTTGTTCAGTTATTTATTTATTCTCAGGAGCTTATCCTCATATCACTGGGTGGAAGGTGGAAAGCACTTTGATAGGACACAAGTCAACTGAAGGGTACACAAACTCACATATCCACACTTAGTGTTCCTGTTCTTGTCATCTCAAGATGCTGTCATAGTGCACAGAATTTCAGAGGATTTGAAAGTTAAGGAAGATCATATTTAAAAGTCCCAGGGTTGAGCAAGTCAGCAGCTGTGGTTCTCCAGGGTATTTGGGGCTCAGTAGTTGTGGAGTCTTAATGATAAGGTGTGTATAACGTTAAGATAATATTGAATTGGAACACCAAACTAATCAATGTTGAATATGAAACCTTAGCCAAACCTTACTGGAAAAACTCTGGGGTAAAATGTTTATCAGCAATTCTGCCAATACATAATTTTTCACATATTGTTATAATAATGAAAACAAAAAGGAAGAACGCATAATAAAAATAGAAACACAAGCAATGTAACATAATAATAATTATAAATAAGATACCTATGGTGTCGGCTGTGCTGGACGCAATTAACTAACTGGCGAAGAACTACATCCAGTTCTTGTATAGTGTGGTTGCACATACATAACACATAATACATTTTGCCCAATTCTCCTAATGCAATCAGAACACTCATATTGCATTAAGGGCACCTAGCGTGAACTAAAAAGCTGCTTTTCTTACAACTGTAAGTTACATTCCATTAATACAGAAGTCATCCCAGATATTACAAATGTTGTGTATCAGTGACTTGGGTCAACCATGATTCATTTATTTTGAGACAAAGGAGCTTTGACAGACGTTATGATGTTGTGCATGGTGGCTGTACCCCTCTGCATGCAAATAGATTCGGCACCCGGGTCCTCTCTGAAAACATCGCTAAAGTAATTCATCCCTCTTGACTGTCTATTTCTACTCTAAACCCCTTCCATAATGCCAATGCTTTGCTAGGACATGATAATTCTTTAACAAAGTCTTCTGCAAAAGTGCACTACATTACTACTCTAATAACTAATCTCAATACACGTAAAAAATAGTGCGGCATAAACACTAATAATTTAATTACAATTACACCTTTAAATGAACAATGTATTAAATCTATAAAAACAGATTATAGATTAAATAAAAAATACACACAGAGCGGCGCTAATATTCTATTCCAAATACCCATAACGCACATAGAATTCAGCTCTGCTCTTCCGAAACATTAAATATGGCACTATTAAATGTTAGAGCATTAACCAACAAGTGCAGTCCCCTTTAGCCAATGCAGAGAAGTTAAGAATGTCCAATCAAGTCAATGAAGATAAAATTACAAAGGATATTATCAGAGCAAACTGAAGTCAGTGCATGATGACATGACAATTAAACCTCTGCGTTTTTGAGAAGCTTTGTTTTTTTCCCATTAACACTTCTGTATGAGTCCCAGTTTATTCAAAACAACATGTTTTAGGAAGATGCTTTCAGATTAATCTGAGTTAGTGTGGACTAGGTTTCAGGGAACATCATATGTGAGGTAGGGGCCAACCCTACAAGGAGTGTCAATGCATTGCAGGTGAGATTCAAATACACATCTACACTCATTCACACCCAGCCAGGGATTAAACTCCACCGTCTGCATATACACTCACCTAAAGGATTATTAGGAACACCTGTTCAATTTCTCATTAATGCAATTATCTAATCAATGGCAGTTGCTTCAATGCATTTAGGGGTGTGGTCCTGGTCAAGACAATCTCCTGAACTCCAAACTGAATGTCAGAATGGGAAAGAAAGGTGATTTAAGCAATTTTGAGCGTGACATGGTTGTTGGTGCCAGACGGGCCAGTCAGAGTATTTCACAATCTGCTCAGTTACTGGGATTTTCACGCACAACCATTTCTAGGGTTTACAAAGAATAGTGTGAAAAGGGAAAAACATCCAGTGTGCGGCAGTCCTGTGGGCAAAAATGCCTTGTTGATGCTAGAGGTCAGAGGAGAATGGGCCGACTGATTCAAGCTGATAGAAGAGCAACTTTGACTGAAATAACCACTCGTTACAACCGAGGTATGCAGCAAAGCATTTGTGAAGCCACAACACGCACAACCTTGAGGCGGATGGGCTACAACAGCAGAAGACCCCACCGGGTACCACTCATCTCCACTACAAATAGGAAAAAGAGGCTACAATTTGCACAATCTCACCAAAATTGGACAGTTGAAGACTGGAAAAATGTTGCCTGGTCTGATGAGTCTCGATTTCTGTTGAGACATTCAAATGGTAGAGTCAGAATTTGGCATAAACAGAATGAGAACATGGATCCATCATGCCTTGTTACCACTGTGCAGGCTGGTGGTGGTGGTGGTGTAATGGTGTGGGGGATGTTTTCTTGGCACACCTTAGGCCCCTTAGTGCCAATTGGGCTTCGTTTAAATGCCATGGGCTACCTGAGCATTGTTTCTGACCATGTCCATCCGTTCATGACCACCATGTACCCATCCTCTGATGGCTACTTCCAGCAGGATAATGCACCATGTCACAAAGCTCGAATCATTTCAAATTGGTTTCTTGAACATAACAATGAGTTCACTGTACTAAAATGGCCCCCACAGTCACCAGATCTCAACCTAATAGAGCATCTTTGAGATGTGGTGGAACGGGAGCTTCGTGCCCTGGATGTGCATCCCACAAATCTCCATCAACTGTAAGATGCTATCCTATCAATATGGGCCAACATTTCTAAAGAATGCTTTCAGCACCTTGTTGAATCAATGCCACGTAGAATTAAGGCAGTTCTGAAGGCGAAAGGGGGTCAAACACTGTATTAGTACGGTGTTCCTAATAATCCTTTAGGTGAGTGTATAATACATACTAGCGTTTCGTTCAAATGTATTCTCAACTTACTCAGCATGAATCTAAGAATTATTATTTTTATGATATTATCAGACACTATGCAGGTGGTGTAGTCAAATGTAGCATGCAAATAAAAATAACTTCTGTTAATATGAACAAGAAATGAAGAGTGTGTTAACTTAAAACACTTGTCTAATTGTAAGCAGCTGGTGTTTTGTTAACTCTTAAATTTTCTTCTTCCTCATTTGAATTTGAACAGCACCAGCATGAGAAGAATCTGTTGTTTGTGGTTTAGCTAATAAGAGTCCTGATGGCTTTAAGTACTGCCTCTTAGCTTATTTTTATAAACCCTAGCACTCTTCATTTCCAGCATTTATTTTTAGCCAGATGCCTAATACTCTGTTCCTTAAACTAGACATGTTTTTTTTTCCTGCTTCCAAATAGATTCTAGTAATCATTTTTCTGTGTAGATTTTGCCATTTCTGTTCAAACACAAATATACTAAATGCCAATGTTCTCCATTAACAGCAACAAACTTTCAAATTCAAATTATTTTATTTTTGAAAATGAAAAGGACTTGAAAACTCCACAGTACTGGCAGTGCCTGCAGTTCAGTGTTCTTTCCGGCCTTAGCATTGCTCAAGTTGCACGCATCTTTAAAAATAAGTGTTAAAAAAAATGTTAAAATTCAATTTTCTTACTGTGAAATTTTTGAAAGTGTCATGGTTACTCAGTTGTTGAGACATTGTGAGACATTGAGACATTTGATGAGTGACTAGTAGTTTGGGTCATTTTAGTCAGTCTTTTTATGGCAGCATTTTTTTTTTTTACTGCACAGATTTTAATGACCAATTCTGCTGATTGCTGGACATTTATATTTTCTAGAAATTTGTGCATCTTAGGTACTTGTGTTCTAAAGGGACAGCAGTGAAACCTCCCCCAAGGAGCCCAACACTAGAATTTCTGTAAATTTGTATACATTTTTTTTATCCCAATAAATATGTTAATAATAAGTTCCAACTGAACATACAAATTTGTATAATATTCAAAATATATTCCAATTTCTGTAAATTTCTATTTTTTTATTCAAATAAATATGTTATGAATTCTTCAAAACACTCCTGTTTTCTTTGTCATGCCGTCCATTTAGTACACAAGTACCGCATCTTGATTTTGCCAGTTCTTCTATCTCCAGATATCACTGCATTCTAACATTTGTGTACCTAATCTCACCTCTTTCTAACTGAACTCTTGTTAGTGCTGTGGCGTGCATTCCATTCCCTGTGGGTTTTAATTTCCCTAATGTCTAAGAGCATGCATGGACACAGACAGGCCTGTATCTGAGAGATACAAATTCATTTACCAGCTCTAATATCATCCTGTGGCTCCCCAATACCATCACTATTTAACATAAAGCAACTCAGTAGAGCAAAAAACTGCATCCAAATAATTTTCCCCATCAGCTTACACATCTATCAGTATGCAGTCACATACTGTATGCTGTTATTCATTAAATAGGAAAAGGCTTTAGTGTCCACAGCACTGCAGTGGAGGCTCAATATTAATTAAAAAACATCTTTGGACTCAGTGAAAAAGACAATCTTAGTGTTTTAAATCACTGAACAGTAATTATCTAGGATTATTTTGATTACAGAGGACAGTACAGTTTTATAGTGAGTAGAATTATCATGTCCTAAAACTTTGGCCCCAGGTTAATTTGGGAGCTGTGTCGAGTTTTCGCATTCAGTCTGTAGTCATCCATACTTTCCTTAGCTTCATTGTTTTCATCAAACCATTCTGTCAGGCTAGTTAATATCTCTATATGGCCTACATGTTTGTAACTGCATTTGAGTGTGCCAAGCAAAGAGTGGCTGGCCCTCTTGGGAAAACCTTGTGTTTCACAGCCATTGTTATTTTTGGCTGACTTTGACCCTAAATTATGCTGACCAGGTTGAAAAATAAATGACGATTTATAGATAGCTTTTAAGTTAGTGTTTCTTTTTATAAAGCTATGCATCATATGAAACTAGAGTCATAGACATTCATTAATAATGGAGAGTGGCAGGGTGGCACATTGGATAAGTTTAACAGTTTTTATTTAGTCATGTTAACACTGAAAAACATAAAATTTATCTCCCATTTGTATCCATATACCCAAGAACCAAAGGCATGTAAAGACAAAATTCCAGAAAATGTAAAAATATTTGCAGTATTTAAAAAAAATCCTTTGATAACACTTCTAGTAATTAATAAAAGTTTTCCATTGCCATAGTCACTGTACTTCACGAGACATGAATATTTTGCTACCTGTAATTTGTGTGTTAAAAAGCCACATGGGAGTAAGAAATCTTTTACATCTTTATAGCAACTTTTGTTCTGCCTGAAATGAGTTGCAGTCATCAGCTGAGATAACTTCCAGTTTCTTTATTCTTACCCTCTAGTACACACATAGATATTCCACATCAGCACAAATTATTTTCACTGCCTGTCCGGTCCACATTCAGATTCGCACTTCTAGTTGCTATGGAGCTTGCACATTCTCCCTGTGTCTGTATGATTTTTCACCTGGCTACTCTGGATTTCCTCAAACATCTCAGCTATGTATATGTCAGGGTAAATCAGGAATTCGAAATTGCTTCAGTGTGAATGTGTTTATGACTGGACACTGTGATGGACTGATAGACAATTCAAAGGTTGTTTGTGCCCTGCACCGAAATACTACCAGGTCCAGCTTTGTTACCCAGAACTGATGAATATGAGAGGTAACAACTAACTTGATTGCTGGATCAAACCAAGTCAAATCTCTTCAGTTTACATGAAAAGTGTATAATGAATGGTGGAGAATGCATTAAAGTAAAGTCTAAGGTGGGAGGGAGTGGACACTGGTAGTTTAGTATCAGTAGGACTTTGAGCTCCTATGAGAGGTTGCCAGGCAACATACAAGTAGGCACAGCTTTCTTGCAGTGCCTTGTCTAGCTGCAATTTGCTAGTCGATTATTGGTTCATTTTAGATTACCTGACAGTCTGCAGTTGAATAGTTATCAATAGTGATAAGTGAAACAGGCAATTTCACAATTGCAAAACTCCCTCACTTAAAAGTTTTTTTTGGTGCAGAAAACAAAGAATATTGCTCTTGTGATGTATGGCCGGCTGTTCATCCCGGCCAATACCCCCACGCCACCAGGTGGAGCCCTCCCTGCAGTATGGAGGTGCCCCGAAGACCAGCAGGGCATCATGGACATTGGAGTCTTTATTCACAGCCCTGCTGGATACCATGGGGGCCGCTAGGAGATGCTGCAGGGAGGAACAGTGGTTATTTTTCCTACGCCCCGGAAGTACGTCCGAGTCACATGGACAAGGGGAATGACGTGCTTCCGGGGTGAAGAAAAGAACTTTTTTATCTGACTCAGAAGTGATAGGAGAACATGGACTGGGGATTGGAACACTTCCGGGTCAGGGAATATAAAAGGATTATGGGAGCTTCCAGACGGCGAGCTGAGTTGGGAGGCAGGGTGGCTAAGCGTCTGGGAGTGGAGGATTGTGATTTGATTATTGTTTAGTGATTGGAGTATTGATTTATTGGGAACTGTGGAGAGGAGCATGCTTTGTGCACATTATTATTATAATAAATAATAATTCTGGACTTTTACCTGGTGTCTGACGTGGTGTCTGAGGGTTCAAGGGAGCGAGAGCGCTCCTAAACTGTCACACTCTCTAAAGACTTCTTCACTCTTGTGTGTTTACCTGTGTATTTTATTCTATAGCTTGATTATGGATGAAAATCAATTCTATTTATTTTTCTCATTTGTATAACTGCAGACATTCCACACAAAGACAAAGAAAAGTGTCTCATTGTGCACATTATTGTGTTTTCTTTTACATACCTGCATTGTGACATTAGCCACAAAACACATTTTTCTTTGATGAAGCCTAAAAAAATAATAGGGGATTACTTAAAAGCCTTTATATTTTGTAGAATGCCCAATGGGGGCTGGGTGGTCTTTTGCACTTGGAACTCCTGCAGATTTTTTTTTTTTTCTGTCCTTTTTTAGCTATCTGACCTTGTCATTGGACTCATCTTTAAAGTCTTAAAAAAATATTCTATATATAAGGACTCTACTATTCCATCAATTATATATCTACAGTATCTTATGGAAGAGGGTATTAATTAGCTTTGTATGTATAATTCATTATTATTCATATTTTTACTTTTTTTTGCTTGTGCTTAATTATTTGAAATCTTGTAAAGCTACATTCTGTGTTGAAAATATGTAATAGAAATAAAAGTTGATGTTCTGTTTTCATTGTTTCCTTAGGCATCTTCTGATCACCAATATTGTCATCATAATTGAGAAAGTAAAGATTACATTACTAGGATTATGTGACTCAATGAAATGTTGACAGGAAATAAGTCTGTTGATTTTTTTTTTCCATTTAAGGTTCTTTACTTAAAGACTAAATGACAGATAGACAATTGTATCAATGGCATGGACTTTGCTGAAAGTAAAAGTGAAACACTGAATTTTGCTGCAGATTCAGTTTCACACAAATTGTTTTTCTCATCACTAATTACTAGCAATTTAGCTGGGAAGTGTCCAAAACACAATCAATGTGATTGTCTTATTAACCTGAAATCTAGAACTTTTAATTGCTACTAGTTGGTTAAAATAAAAATGAAATTAGAAGAACACCCATGCATGTCATCTTTCCTATCAGTGGGTCATGGGAGGTCGAAGGCTGAAACAAGAGGTGTAACGTCAGTCATTTGTAGAATGCACACTTACTCCAAAGACACAGTAATTTGGTCCAATTAGGCAGTATATACTGTATAATGAAATATATAGCAATGATAATACAATATTGAGACAATGATTTTGCCAATGATTAATATATTTCTATTTGCAGTTTTGATGCAGTAAACATTTGGGGGTACATTTGACATACAGTATACTCCATGCTGGCTCAAGGGTACATTGCACCCCTAGGCAGTGTTGTTTGCAAGTGCCTAAAAAAAGACATCCAAAAAAGGGTCCCCCTTTTATATCCATTGTGGTGTATGGCCTGCCGTTTATCCCGGCCAATACCCCCAAGCCGCCAGGTGGAGCCCTCCCTGCAGTATGGAGGTTCCCCGAAAACCAACAGGGCATCATGGACATTGCAGTTTTTATACACAGCCCTGCTGGATGCCATGGGGGCCACTAGGTGATGCTGCAGGGAGGAACAACGGTTATTTACCCTACGCCCCGGAAGTACGTCCGAGTCACATGGACAAGGGGAATGACGTGCTTTCGGGGTGAAGAAAAGGACTTTTTGTCTGACCCGGAAATGATAAAGGATCACATGGACTGGGGATTGGAACACTTCCTGGTCAGGGATAATAAAAGGATTGTAGGAGGGCAACGCATCTGGGAGTGGAGGATTGTATTATTATTGAGTATTGTATTGGTTTATGAGTATTGTGGAGGAGAGAGTGCTTTGTGCACTTTATTGTCCTAATAAATCAAGTATTTGGACTTTTACCTGGTGTCTGACGTGTGGTCTGAGGGTTCAAGGGGTCAAGAAGGCCCCTATCTGTCACACCATGCAGTTGGATCTTTAACTGAAAACAATGAAGGAGGGATGTGTGTGTGTGTGTGTGTGTGTGTGTATGTGTGTTAGTCCTCCTTACAGATTGGAGACTTTTGCAATCACAGATGAAACAGATGAGTGGGGAAAGTGCTCAGTGTGGAAATTGGCATTGTCATGATGGTACAAGGGGTGTTCAATAATTTACCTGCCTCAATAGGAAAGAAAAGAGTTTTCAAAAAATGTTTGTTTTATTGTTCAATATAGTTCCCTGATAGCTCTGTCCACTTTTCCTGCAATGACTTTAACCCCTTTGAAAAAAAATCTTCTGTTTGACCTAAAAACCAAAACGTCACAGCTGCCATGACGTTTTCATCACTTGAAAACTACTGTCCACGGAGAGATTTTTTTAAAACTTGGAACAGGATTTAATCTGAGGAAGCCAAGTCAGGACTGTAGGGTGGATGATTCATCTGCTGGAACCCACATTCTCGGACAGCAGCCTGTAATTGATGTGACATGTGAACCGGTGCATTGTCGTGAAGAAGCTTACTTCATTCGCATGAGGACTCTCCTGACATCCTGTCTCTTGGAATGTTAGGCTCGCACTGAGCCACAACTGTGCATGAGTAACCTTGAGACGTGTCACACGGTGCCTAGACCTTTTTCAACATGCTTGGTTTCATACTCGGGTAGATAAATTATTGAATACCCCTCTTATATGATATCAAGAAGTGGGTGGAGAAAGTTACTGTACATTTCCATAATCAGGATGGTTGGGGGGCTGAAGAAGAGGTTTTGGCACCCTTCAGGTCATTGTGCCCCTAGGCTGATGCACCAGTATTCTAGTGTCCGGCATTAATATTGCTGATGTAACCTTAAAATGAAAATGCCGGTAAGTAAATTGACACATGCTGCCTTGTTGTGTTATAATTTTGCTTATCAGATTTATTCCAATGTTATATAATATATTTAACTTACTATTATTGCATTTTGCTTACATTTTTATGTTTGATCAGCTCCTGGCACTTTTACCAAGTCATGGGGCACCTTTAACCAGTGCCTTTGGCATCCAAGTCATTTTGCGTGCTCTCCACTATGTGACATCATGATGAAGAATGCTTGAAAATGCCAACTTCTGTCAGTAGTGCTATTAAAGAAGATAATTTGAAAATGTTAGAAGTGAACAACTCAATATTTTTGGAAGCTAAATCATTAATTTGGCCTGTGTACAGAAGTGGAGTTGAGATAAAGTTGGCAGAAAAATATTGGTACTTACCTGACTGTGCTTCACATATCACCCAGAGGGCATTAAATCTTCTTGGAAAAGCTCTTCATGGGCTGTCCTAACCTGTCTTAGTAATCATAACTAAATGAAAAGCAGAACAATGTGTGTGCTGGTTGGCCTATAAATGATGCGCAATACATGCAAACTCACTGGTTTCTTTATTTGTAATGAAATATTTTTAGTTACATCAAAGTGCCTATAAAAAGAGACACTAGACACTAGCAGGATACCCCAGGGGTTGCTACTCATTTCAAAGGTGATACAGTATAACAAGGAGATCTCACCATCTTTTTAATGCAAAGGCACATGTGTTTAACAAGTCAGCTGCACTACAGTTATCTTCAGGCATGTGTCTTCATCACACATTTAAGCAGGATTTGACTGCGTGTGCTTACTTAATTTGCAATGCTTTAAAGAACCCAATCTCCTATGGCTTCTTTTCAAATCAGAAATTATTTTTAAAATACTCCTGAATTTGCAGCAGCTTCCTGCACAACACTCACCAGAATCACGGCTGTCTTTACAAATTTCAGATTATACAAAAGTGCAACAAACAGCTTTTGGCCAGTTCTTTTCTTTCTCATATTTACCTGAGGATTCAAACTTTTACAGGTCTAACTTCATTACATTAAACTTTGTTGGATGATTTATCTTGCCATTTTTAGTTAAACTTGATTAAACTTTTTCACACCTTTCCTTTTCTGCATTTCACTAAGTTGTTGCTTTCAAGTTTTTTTGAGAATTCTCTGCTAATGGCAGAATTTTCACTTTGTGCCAGTTTTCATAATGTTCTTCAGCGATTTCAATTACTGCATTACGTCTCCTGTTTTGGAGTTTTATTTTTTGTTCATTTGCTAGGAAATAGACTGTAAAACCCTCTCACTCGCTAAGACTTGAACAGCCACTGAAAGTGACACTGAGATAATAAACATTTTATTGTTTAATTAAAACATTTTTGTTTAATCAGGTCGGCCTAATGATTACTAACTTGCCACACATCTCCTAAGTATTGAGCTCAGTTCTTATTGTGGTCACAAAATGTTCAGTGCAAGGATTAAGGAATTAGCAAAGGCTGCACAGTCTTTCAAGGAGAATGTGACCCCCCCCGCAAACTACACTCTCCATTTATCTCCTCGTGGCATTTCTGGCTACTCTATTTGCTATTCAGTTGTCATATATTTTTCAAAACTGAGTTAATAATAGCTGCTGTATATCAAATAATGAGGAAATCCTACTAATATTATTAGTTTTTACCTTGACGTGCCAAGTCTCTGATTCTAATGTCACACATTTAAAGGACCAAACAACCAGTCCTGCTCCTTATGACACCAGAGAGTGCCAGCATGTTGTATGTTGGTCAGAAGTGCAAGTAAGACTTATTCCGTCTACATGCAGGGCTGGCACCAAGACAGATTTATCAGACAGGCACCGGATTGGGGCAATATGTAATTAAAAATAAAGCCCATAGTATTTTGGATTCACAACACATATGCCTGACAGTGCATATAAAACAGACTAGAGCAAACAGAAATTCATACCACAGATTAGAATTGTAGCAAATTAAGAAGAGGTTGTTTCATTCAAACAACCATTAAGGTGGCTCCATAAGGACAAAGGTTCATGCATACAGTAAACTCAACATACAGCACGTAGTATGCCATTTAGAGTAATTAAAAATCATAAAATAAAACAAAAATATAAAAATAAAAAATAAATGTTGGCATAAAAATTCAACCATTGCATACATTTAACAAGACTACTAAAATAATACTGTTAATGCAATGTCACCTTACTATTAAATAAAAAAAAACTTATTCACCATGATAAGAGTTGAACTTGATCAGTCTAAATATTGAATAACTGCAGAAATGTTGTAATCAGAAATGAGGCACTAATGGATACATGTGTCCAGCAATAATTGTGCGTAATATTTAAACATTTAATGTAAGGTAACCCCTTGTCTCTTGGAAAAATCTCTCTAATAAATGTACAATATACTGTACATATTAATATAATTTCAATTATGATATATGTCTCCAGTCAGTTGTGGTCTTACCACTGAATTATATACTGGAAAGATTTTTAAAAATATTAAAAATGACATAAGATAATGTGAGGAAACAACACATTTAATGTGAAGAAGGAACACTGTACACAAATGGAGAAAAAATGCCATACCGTTTAAATAAAAAGATGATAGCGTACTGTGCAATTTATCGTACCATGTTCAATACCTTGTAAAAAATGTAAAAGTGGTCCAAATGTTGGGATTAACTGATGCATGCAGCAATTAAGGTGGGCATATCTTGAATAAGACACAGAAGACACATCACCACAAAACGCAAACGTTAAATCTAATAATATTTCAACATGCCATTTGTCATTTTGTAAGTGTCCACTAAATTAAATACCTGCTTTTTTTCCACAGTGATTGTCTGAAATAGAAAAAGCAACCCATTAGCTATGCCACCACGTAGGCAGTCTTGCTGGGGCTGGCCATCTCCATTTAGCAATAGTGCTTCTACTTCTACTACTACTACTACTATTACTACCATCCTTCTGCTTTTCCTTACATCTGATAAGGCCCCAGAACACACTATGCTACTCAGAGTAAGGTGGTGGCATCCTCCCAACAATCATTCAGCCATATGTGTCTATATAGTTGGTGACCTTTTCCCTTTTTTATGGAACCACAAGTACCTTATACAAACTTTGATCAGGTCCATGTGATATATCAAAAGATTAATTTATTATCATTATATTTAGGCACTGACGATTATTAGAGGCTGAATATGAAGGGATATTTTCAAAACTCTTCTAATTTTTCTATTAATCTTCTCCAGTTTTGAATTTTGTCCTATTCTGTAGCATTCTACTTTTAATGGCAATTAATTAATCATTTAACAAATCACACTTAACTAAAAAAAAAACAAAGTATGTAGATGCTGGCCCATGGTGCTTAAGACTCCGAGGATTAATAAAATAACAGCGGGAGGTTGAGCTTTTAGTTACAGGGCCCCAAAGCTGTAAGATGATCTGCCGGCTACTATAAGAGGTGCCCATTCAGTCTCAGCGTTTGAATCCAGGCCAAAGACTCATTGCTTTAGTTTAGCATATCCTGACTAGAGCTGCTGATTAGAGCTGCACATACTGCATTTCTGTTTGTACAGAAGTAAGTATCACCACCGTTTTAAACTATTACTAACCCTCATCTATTCTGCTTCTCTTCTCAGTATCTGGTTGTGGCACTGCTCTACTGGGTATGGAAAAGCCTTTTCAGATAAAGAAGAGCTGGAATCATCAGATGGAAGAATTCCCCCATCAGACTGGATAATAATAATTCTTTGCATTTATATGGTGCTTTTCTCACTAATCAAAGCACTCAGCAATTGCAGGTTAAGGCAGCTTTTCTCAACCTTTAAGTATTTGCGACCCGAGTTTTCATAACAGTTTTATTCGTGCCCCCACTAACATTTTTTTGAAATGTAGATGCATATTTTATTATACCTACTTAACTTTTATCGACATTTATCTAACTCTATATTTATTGTTCTAGTATCAGAATGTAGTTTAAGGTTAATTTGTTTTGGTTTCAACAGATGTTTTTTTCATATTTTTGATTCTTGTTTTCTTTTTGTCACATCTTCGCGCCCGCCTTTTTGTTATTTTGCGCCACCCTAGGGTGGCCCGGCCCACAGGTTGAGAACCACTGGGTTAAGGGCCTTGCTCAAGGGCCTAACAGAGCAGAGTCCCTTTTGACATTTATGGGATTTAAACCGGCACCCTTCCGCATGCCAGTGCAGATCCTTAGCCTCAGAGCCACCACTCGCCATCACAGACTCCACTGTAGAAAACCAAAGTAGGGGCAGCCAACTGGCCAAGGTCTCCATGATTGTGACTTTGTTTTTTACTTTCACTTTTATAATTTTAATCTTGTCTGTTGTCAACTGGCCATAGTTCATCAAGTAATTCATGGACAGATATTGTTAGTTTCCACTTATTTTTAATCAGTTTCTACCTTGTTCTTTGTGTGTTTTAAGAAATCTGCATTTATATGTGTACCAGTTCTGTATTTAGTATAATCTATACTTGTATTTTAACAGGGAATTGTTCATAGCACTCTATTCCTGCACTCAACGAACAGCACTATACAAAAATAAGTTTTATTGTATTGTTGCAGTATGCCACTGCACATGATTCAATTGGTGACATATTAAAAGCTGTCTTATATAAGGATGAGCAGTTCTGGAGTCTTGAAAGAAACTTTTTTTCTAAAAATCTTTGTTAGGACTTCTAGGCAGCTGAATTAAGTGTTCACGTCTACAATTCTTCCTTTCCTCATTATGGAAGTTCACCACACAACTGGCCTCACTTGTCTTTAGGTTTCAATTTCTTGTGTGTGTAAATACAAAATCTCTGCCACTTAGAAAACAAAACCAGTTTTTTAATGGAATGATATTTTCATTGCTCAAAGCTGAACAGTGCCATTCGCTGAAGAAAACAAGTCAAAATAATTTGTTATAAAAACCTGAAGTGTTCTGAGAATGCCCTATTAAAAATACTCCTAACCTCTTACTTTTATTCCACTTCCTCTTTTGATTTACATACTTCATATAAAATCTAGTATTTTAGAAGGCTATAATTAGAATAAATGTCTGAATTTCATTCATCAGTTTATTTAACCTGCCTGTTCACTTACAGGATCAAGGGATCTGGAGTCTATTTCACTAGGATCAGGAACAAGGCAGGGAACTTATTATGGAAACTTTGCAGTGGTGAGTGTCCTGCAAAATACAATTAAAGGAGCTACTAAAGATAGTACAACATACATGATACCATATGATAGAATAAAAAAGTAATAATTTTCAAAAGTGTGTATAATACAGGCATATAGGCCATTACCAGCCTTCCACCATACAACATACTTTTTTCTGCATTTCATACACCTTGTTCTTCAGACAACTGCAAACATTACGTTGATGTACAGTGGCCCTTTAGTGTTTCTTATTCAATTTTACCCACTGCCATGAGTTTCATTTCCAAGCGGGGTGCAGAGCCTGACAATGAATAGGAGGTTTCTGGGCTCACAGAGGAAGACATGTAAGATATCTATAGGTACTTATAATGTGAGATTAGAAAAGTCTCCATAACTAGACTAACAAGAAACCTGGGATTAGGAAAGTGCGACAGGGTGTTGATCACATAATGAGGGTAGCGTAGGACTTTGGAAGAAGTTGGAAAGAGCTGTGCATATTCATGAGCTATGGGGAATCTCTGCATATTACCAGGGAAACTCTATGTTTAACTGACAAAGACAGATTATGGTGGCTTAATATAAAATTATTACAATCCAACATTAATTCAATTTGACGATTTGAGAATAAATTCAAAATTTGTCCAAGGTCTGCTAGAAGGCATCACAGCTAATAAGCCTGTGGGATGTTTTTGTACTCCCAGACCTAAGACATTCCCTCCATAAAGGGGTTTAAAAGCTCACGTCATACAGGCAAGTACAGAAAAGAGAGAAATAGAAAAGCTGATTTTCTGCAATGAGAATGGGCGGAAAAGTGATGAGCAGTATTGACCATCTAATCTTGGGTACCATGAATAATGAAGAGTACTCATACCTATGTAGCAGTCACTATAAGGTGTCTATTTTGTATCCATTACATTGAATACATTGTGATCTGATGATTTTGTTCTGCTTAATGGACAACAGCTGTGGTCTCCATTGTTAAGGTATGCTAACTTCCAATTGGGTAAAAACTGGAAATGATACACTAATCACAGAGTATCGTTTCATTACAGAAACAATTCAGCTAACAATTTTTTTATTAGTAAAGTATAAAAATTTCTTTTCCTACCATGCTAGTATTCCAGAGAATGGTGTCTAGCAGTTTCATCTAATAAGCATTGCACCAATCAACGTTCAGCACAGTTTGTGTCCCTGTCTTTAAGTTCTAAAAAGCTGTTACTCCATCATTATTATAATACAGATTGCATCAATGTGCTTCAGTGTGTATTGCTTTGTCATGTCTTAAATTCAGGCCTAGTAACTAGCTGTATGACTTGCCTGTTCTTTCTATGTGTACATTTTTATTTGAATAGTTTTTTGTTTTTCTCCCATATACTAAAGACATGCAAGGTTGCCAACTGGACTTAAGTGTCTTCTGGACTGAACTTCTGCCTTGTTTTATGCTGTTTCTGGCATGTGCCTGATATTGCCAGAATAGGCTTCACCCTGACAATCTTGAACTGGAATGAGCAGGTTTGGAAAGTAGAAGCATATTATGTTAATTGAAACATTCCAAGATTTCAAGATACATTTTTGGGAACAAATACTTCATTGTTGTAATTTTTCCTTATGGCCAGTTGCATTAAAAAGGGGTATGTCTTTATGAAATGTTTATGTCAGTGTTCATGTATTTAAAGGCTTTTAAAAATGATCAAAAGCCACGTGCCATTCTTACCACTTTTGTTTCTAAATATGCATCTCAGATTACCAGTTCATTTCTGATGGTATGGTTGTGCAGTATGCAGCAATGCTGCCTTTCAGCTCCACTGTCACCATCTGTGCTGCATTTGTACATGCTCTCTGTATCTACAGTGGTGTGAAAAACTATTTGCCCCCTTCCTGATTTCTTATTCTTTTGCATGTTTGTCACACAAAATGTTTCTGATCATCAAACACATTTAACCATTAGTCAAATATAACACAAGTAAACACAAAATGCAGTTTTTAAATGATGGTTTTATTATTTAGGAGAAAAAAATCCAAACCTACATGGCCCTGTGTGAAAAAGTAATTGCCCCCTGAACCTAATAACTGGTTGGGCCACCCTTAGCAGCAATAACTGCAATCAAGCGTTTGCGATAACTTGTAATGAGTCCTTTACAGCACTCTGGAGGAATTTTGGCCCACTCATCTTTGCAGAATTGTTGTAATTCAGCTTTATTTGAGGGTTTTCTAGCATGAACCGCCTTTTTAAGGTCATGCCATAGCATCTGAATTGGATTCAGGTCAGGACTTTGACTAGGCCACTCCAAAGTCTTCATTTTGTTTTTCTTCAGCCATTTAGAGGTGGATTTGCTGGTGTGTTTTGGGTCATTGTCCTTTTGCAGCACCCAAGATCGCTTCAGCTTGAGTTGACGAACAGATGGCCGATCATTCTCCTTCAGGATTTTTTGGTAGACAGTAGAATTCATGGTTCCATCTATCACAGCAAGCCTTCCAGGTCCTGAAGCACCAAAACAACCCCAGACTATCACACTACCACCACCATATTTTACTGTTGGTATGATGTTCTTTTTCTGAAATGCTGTGTTCCTTTTACGCCAGATGTAACGAGACATTTGCCTTCCAAAAAGTTCAACTTTTGTCTCATCAATCCACAAGGTATTTTCCCAAAAGTCTTGGCAATCATTGAGATGTTTCTTAGCAAAATTGAGACGAACCCTAATGTTCTTTTTGCTTAACAGTGGTTTGTGTCTTGGAAATCTGCCATCCAGGCCGTTTTTGCCCAGTCTCTTTCTTATGGTGGAGTCGTGAACACTGACCTTAATTGAGGCAAGTGAGGCCTGCAGTTCTTTAGACGTTGTCCTGGGGTCTTTTGTGACCTCTCGGATGAGTCGTCTCTGCGCTCTTGGGGTAATTTTGGTTGGCCGGCCACTCCTGGGAAGGTTCACCACTGTTTCATGTTTTTGCCATTTGTGGATAATGGCTCTCACTGTGGTTCGCTGGAGTCCCAAAGCTTTAGAAATGGCTTTATAACCTTTACCAGACTGATAGATCTCAATTACTTCTGTTCTCATTTGTTCCTGAATTTCTTTGGATCTTGGCATGATGTCTAGCTTTTGAGGTGCTTTTGGTCTACTTCTCTGTGTCAGGCAGCTCCTATTTAAGTGATTTCTTGATTGAAACAGGTGTGGCAGTAATCAGGCCTGGGGGTGGCTACAGAAATTGAACTCAGGTGTGATACTATATTATTTCTCCCTAAATAATAAAAAACATCATTTAAAAACTGCATTTTGTGTTTACTTGTGTTATATTTGACTAATGGTTAAATGTGTTTGATGATCAGAAACATTTTGTGTGACAAACATGCAAAAGAATAAGAAATCAGGAAGGGGGCAAATAGTATTTCACACCACTGTATGTGGGCTTTTTTTCTGGGTACTCTGGTATTCATCCCATATACAAAAGTACTGCTATGTGTTATTTTAATCAGTAGCTCTGAAATACTACCAGCCTCTCATCCATCTCAACTAGAATAAACCTGGCTGGGCAGACTCCTGCTTATACAGTAGCTGGAGATTGAATTTGGAAGAGATCATACAGTATATATTGCAAAGTGACAGTCATAATAAAGATGTGTTTATAGTAAATGTCAAAGGTTTTAAGGGAATTCTTTTAAAAGAAGGTAACTAGACATAAGGTTGTCAAGAAAATATCAGGTGCCAACCATTTTGCATTAACAAAAAAACTGCTTATTTCTCAGAATTCATAGACAATTGTCAAAAAAGCACCGAATAATCTGGCTACATTATTGGGGCAATTATAAAAAGATCATAAAATGAAAACTGAAAGTAAACTGAAGTGAAGTAGTTAGAGACAGAATTAATTATTTTTTTAAAACAGACTGTTAATTTAATAAAAGGGACCTGTTCCATTATAAGGAAACAAGACAAAAGTGACAGTACATTAAATCTGTGTAAACCAAAGAAACTTTTGTTCTTGCAAAAACCAGCATGGCTGTGGTTTCCTAAAGAGTCCAAAAGACTATGTCTTAAAAATGTTTAATATAGAGATGTTTTGAATACATGGACACTTTAAGACATCAGAATCTGATTTAAAGACTACGGGTGAAATTTGCCACTGATGGGTGAATTTTACTCTCTTTGCATGGATTTTGATTAAGATTTCTAAATTGCCTTTAAAAAATATTAAGAAGTACACACCATGGTGAGTGCTGTACCACAGAAATTTAAATTTTAATGGGATTATAATTTGTCTCCTAAAACTTGTTCCAAATTACATAAAAAAATAAAATTATTTTTTCTTGTTTTGTTTTATATGGGGTAGACAATACCCAAAGACTGGACAAAGGCAAAGCCAAACACTCTGTCCTTCCTCCATGAAAAATAAATTGCTTAAGAAAGCAAGTTTATTTGGGAAAAAAAAATAACTCAATGATCCTGAACTGAATTAAGCTGGATCAGAAAATGGATGGATGGATAGATGGAAAGATGGATGCAAAATGGCACACAAAGAGAGGAAAACTGCTAGTGAGACAAGATCAATCAGCCAGTTTATGTCCATAGATGTATCCTGATTTCTTTTATCATTTGGAATAGGTTGAGTAACTGTGAACTCAGCTCTGAAAAATAATTAAGAGAAAGAAGGCAATTTATATTTGGTGTCATTTCAGTTAACAGAGTGAAGAAATTTTACATTTTAAATAAAACATCTATTTAAAATTTAACACAGTAAAACATTAATATTGATTATTAAACTATATGAATCATGGTAATAAATCTAACATGTGTGTCACCTATGCAGTGACTGTCAACATTAAGACTGTACAGAATGATCAAGGTCACCTCACTGAATTTATAAATACAGTATTTATGATTCATACAGACTAAGAAAAGGTAAGAATAACTATATTTGCTCATGATTAATTTACCCATTTAATACTTGCTTTTGTAGAACTCTTTGTTAAATGCATTCTAAATACTTTAATTCAAATCTGTACAGTTATTTTATGCTATGTAGATACATTACTTTATAATTAATTGATCCCTAATCTGACATAAAACATACTGTACAATATTCAACAGTAAACACTTATAAATTTAACAATATTGTTATAAAATATAACTTATAAACAACTTATACACTTAACAATATATTTTATATAATCATCTTCTAAATAAGCATTCTCTGAAAATTTGCTGTCTTTAGTTAAATAAACATATTTTTCTTTTGATGTTTAAGTGATGATAAAGAAAATATTAAGAAAGTAAAAGAGTTTCTACAACAGTAGAAAAAAAAAGAGTATGAACAGTACTCAAGATGTGTTCATAGCTGATCTCTTCCTCTGTCATACTCTTTCTTTGTTACTTTCACAACCAACTTGCCTCCTTTTCATGAATTCAACAAGCATTTTTAGTTTCTTACCAATAAATCTAAGATGTACTTCATTCCATTTTGGGGTACGTTGGCAATGTGGCCAACTGATTACGTACGGCATGAGAGTTTCACTTATGAACAGGAAATATATTGCAATATGCCCAAAAATATTTAGCCATATCTTTCAATATAATCTAACATATGTAGTTAAAATATATCAATTTTAAGAGTATATCTGGAATATAAGGAAACTTACATTTTCCTTTTTATATTATAACAAACACATTTTGAAATATATTGTGTATAAGACATGAAATATGCGGTGTGTCCAAGCCCAAGACAGATCATTCATGGTTTATCATTTAATCTGGAAAGCTAAACCCAGTCTTCTCAATGATTCTAATTTATATTTAACTTTCTGTAACTCACTAAAAGCTGTTCAGATTAGTTGCTCTACAGCAGACTTCAATTTGGAGCCTTTCTACTTACAGAACGTGTACTCAGTTAATAATAGCTTTATAGTTTGTGCCATGTTACAGTGTAATTTAATCTAAAGCATACCTCAATATAAGAAGGACCTCTGAGATATTACTAGATGATATTTTCAATGCCATGTAACTCATCCATCCATCCATTATCCAACCCGCTATATCCTAACTACAGGGTCATGGGGGTCTTCTGGAGCCAATCCCAGCCAACACAGGGCGCAAGGCAGGAAACAAACCCCGGGCAGGGCCACAGAGGCCATGTAATACATTTTTAAAATATACAAAAATGACAGGTATCTTGAAATCCATTCATTTTCCAACCCACTGAATCCAAACACAGGGGTCTGCTGGAGCCAATCCCAGCCAACACAGGGCACGAACCAATCCCGGGCAGGGTGCCAACCCACTGCAGGACACACAAATGGGCCAATTTAGATACGCCAATCCACCTAACCTGCATGTCTTTGGACTGTGGGAGGAAACCAGAGCGCCCGGAGGAAACCCATGCAGACACGGGGAGAACATGCAAACTCCACGCAGGAAGGACCCGGGAAGCAAACCCAAGTCTCCTAACTACGAGGCAGCAGCGCTACCACTGCACCACCGTGCCACCCGTATCTTGAAATATAAACTCTAAAATATATTTACAGTATATTACAACTTAAATTTACAGTTTATTTAAAAATATCTTGTGATATTTTTGTAAAATGTATGTAACAGATTATTATTCCTAGTATTTAAAAAATATAATTAAATGTATATCGTTCCAGTTATAACCCCCGCCTCCCTTTTCAGGTCCTCCTTTCAGGGCACCACCCCTTTTTTCATTCTAAAATCTGTCATTTCCTTGACATCAGTCCACTGAACCACTGTCTGTCCTCCCTGCTAGACTCAGTCCCTCAGCCTTCAGGCTACACCCTCGCCAGTATGTTACAATATATTCATATTGGATGGAATATATTTTTACTTAAATTTGCTTTACAAGTATTTATTTTTTTCAACTGCAGGTTACTGGTTCAGTTCAGTCTCCTAACTCACTGATGTTGATAGTAACTTAAGGTTAAGGCATTTGCCGGGTATGCATTAATAGACATGTACTTAATGAGGGGAGTAGTCTGATCCTGTTCATTGTCCACCCAGTCTACATCTCTGCCTCACAGAGTTTTCACTGCAGACTGGACCATTGCCAGCTGCTGGTCCAGGATCATCCAGATTTTGAAGTTTCTTACTAATGAGTCAAGCTTTCTTATATAATTTCACTGTCAAGATACACAGTATATGTGACAGAAAACAATGTAAATAAATCACATCTGATTTAGGGGCGATTTGCTGAAGTATAAAGGACTTGAGACCTAAACATATTAAAGCAAGATAAAAATATAATGTGAGCTAATGGGATTTTCTAAAAATGAATCCAAATCTTATTGCAGCTCTGTAAGTGAGATGTTCCTGGTAAAGCAAAATAATAAATGAATAATAAATGAACAATCATACAGTAAGTATTGGACATAAGCTCCAAATCAGACAAATATTTTTGTGTTTCACAATTGTTCTTTGTCAAAGAGGATGCAATAGCTAAATGTAAACAAACAAAGCAAATGTCAAATATCTGAGATATATTAAAATATCAATGGCATTATCCTCACATCAGTCTATATTCTCTTTTAAACAATGAATTAAAATTGTTTATGGTTTTGATTAGATAGTATATTTTCATTAATGAGGTTACTAACCGCAGTCAAGCTGGCAACAATGTTAAACTCTTTTTCAGCTATTAAGTGTCCTTTAATTTTAATTGCTTAGGTGTCAAACAACTAAAGATTCAGGTAACAAAATTAGACTGATTAATAAATAACATTTTAGATTAAGCATTTAAATTGAGGAAGTGGATTCTCTCCCCTCTTTTTCTATTCTATTTTTATTTATTTACATATTTCTACTATTATTAAAGTGCTACTCTGCTGAACTATATCTCTTTCTCATGGGTGGGGTGGTTTTGTTTCAGACTTTAATGTATGGAATGTTTTCTGATTTTAATAAAATAAAAAAAAAAAATTAGACTGATTGCAATCCAAAAAAAAAATAGTTGCCATGAACCATTATGCTTAAATGTATAGTATTAGTACAATTAAAAAAAAATTTCTATGTTCTTATTTTTAATGGTTTGCAAAATTTAATGATGGAGACAAAAATCATTGTTATAGTGATCTCTTTCAATTATAATACTGTATTTATTGATTGATTAAGGATTAAATTTATTAGTGCATTTACCACCGTATGTCTTTAGAACATGTAAGACAGTTTGCCAGCAATACAAATTTGTAAAATCTGCTGTGTTTTCAAACAATGCTGTTAAAATTGCACAAATTACATCAAATGTTTTAATTCAATAAGCACAAATCAGGTTTGGACTTTGTCAGTTTCTTACTACTCACATTATAACAGATACCGATTTCCTTTTGGAAAATACTAAAGTGAATGTCTGTACAGTAAATCTAACACTGATTTACTGGAAATGTTATATCATGCAAAGTGCAATAAAAAAATGAGATTAATTTAAACAACATTTAAGAGGCATACCTTTATGTTTCTAAAAAGGAATGAATCTAGTTTTGAAAATGCCCTTGTCTGCTACCTGATACTATTAAGGGTATTGAATTCTGATGCCATTTCAAAAGCCTGCTAGGTATTTTTAGGTTTGTTTCATCCTTCCTTCCTACTGCTATTTGCAGGTTTCAAGGCTGAAATGTACAACAGTTGCTATTTTTGCTTAAAAGAGACACAACTGCCACGCTGATAATTATCATTTGTCTGTCAAAGATATTCATCAGACTAAATTACTGACTTTTGGTCTATCATTCCATGGCATAGGTTGACCAGAAAAAGTATTGCAAATCAAAATAAGAGACTTTATTTGAGATTAATACTCTTCCTAGTTAAACAAAGTATGTGTCTATAGAAGACGTGGGCAGCACAAAACAATTTGGATGTAAAAGGAAAGGAAGAAAAAAACTCTGGATTTAATGTGTAGGATTTTCTGCAGAATCTCCAGTCTTTCTCTGGAGCAGAAAAAAATGACATTGTTTTATGTTCATTTGGTAATTTGGCATGAAAAGGGAAAGTTGAAAATATCCTTGACACTTTGTGAGAAAGATACATTCAGTCCTTTATTTTGCATTCCAGCCTTTATGTTGAGCCCTGTCACAAACTACTAAACAAACTTGAATACAAAAAAAAATGGACAGCACATTTGGACATGTAATACATGAAAGCAGATATACCATAAATGAGGACAACATAGGACAAGAAAAGATCAGGAAGGTGACCCAAGGTATACAAGGTACCACTGCTGCTTCACAGGACATGGACACCAGTTTGTTTCCCAGCTTAAGCATCATCTTTGTTGACATTCTCCCTGTATTCACTTGACTTTGTCTGTTGGCTCTGACTTCAGACTAAATGCTATAGACCTGGAGCCAGTTTCTTGGTAATGCATGGTGAAAGATTCACTTGCGTGCTTCTCCCTAGTCTTTCACCAAGCTCTGTCTGTTTCTTCAAGGCTAGCTAGAAGATAAGTGAGGAGAGAAAAACTCTCATCAGTGAAACAAAACCCACACCAGAAAAAAAAAACTTTATGAGCTGTGGTTGTATAAAACTGTGCTAAGCATTTTAAAACAGGGACCGATGTGAAGCAATGCAAATTAAAATATTCAATTATGACGGCATTTGAAAATATCAGTATAGGAAATAAATGAAGTATGAACAAAGTGAATGAGAAAATGTGTTTTCTAATGTGTAGGCACAGTTCTTGACTGCATCAAAAAGAAACAATTAAATCATAGTAGTGATGGCATTTTTGACACTTGCACATTATTAAAAGTAGGCAAATAAATGTCACTATTGGTGAAGAGTATGTCGTGAGAGCAACTGTAAGGGGAACGTGCAATATCTTTACTATTACAGAATTAGAAAAGTCCAATGGAGAGGTGGTGACAGTGGGTAGAATTAGACCAGAAAACGCCTGTAGCTATCAGTGACAGACAGATTAGTTGAATCTGGCAATTAAAAAAAGAGAACATGGACAGACTATACTGGTGCAATCACAATTACTTCTTGACTGATTAAAACAACCTTTTAGCCATACAAACCTCACCGATTTGTGTTGTTGGCACAGAGTCCAGTACGGTATCTGTCTCCCTTTTTTTCTCCCCAAGAATGATGGGTTTTCTACAGGCATCAACAACTAGAGACAGAGAGATAGAAGGATATCTGCTGTCTTCCTAATGCCACATAACATGAAAGTCTCTTCTTTCTTCCCAAAGCTTAGCATCACAATTTGCCCAAATTGCTGCATCATGTGTAGCTCCAGGAAACTTGGCAGAATGTTTCTTATCTGATACCATGTACACATTTAAGGAAGGGCATTCTTTTCGACTCATCAATGCAGGTAACATCAATCATATTCAGAAACCCACAAATTGTATGAAAACTTCTTTTAATTATCTATGGGCCATTTTATAAACTGTGGTGCAATAACTGTCTGGACACAGTTCATATACAGTATGCTAGTAACTTTGAGGATTACTAAGAAAGTATTTATTCTTAGTGCATCTCTTAGTACAGTCCAAAAAGAACCTCTAGTAAGACTTCTAGTAAACCTCTAATAGTTTAGAGCAACCATAACTGCCACTTTTTACTTGAGGGTCATTACTGTAGTACAGTGGAATCTTGGTTTGCGAGTAACTTGGTTTACGAGTGTTTTGCAAGATGAGCTAAAATTTTTAATAAATTTTGACTTGATAAATAAATGACGTCTTGCAATATGAGCAGTATGTATACGCTTTGTCTGCTGAGCGTCATGTAATCACAACTGAGCTGATGGTTCTTCTCTCTCCCTCTCTCTCTCTCTCTCTCACTGCGGGATTGTGGGCAATCGTCTCTTATTCTCTGTCTGATTCGGCATGCCTCACTCATATAGTCAACATCCGTATGACCGTATACTGTTTATTACAGCATTGTGACTGTGTGTGTGCGTGTGTGTTTTATATATTTTTACTTTATATTTTCTATTAATCATTTTTATATGAATAGTTTTGGGTTGTGGAACAAATCATCTGAGTTTCCGTTATTTCTTATGGGGAAATCCACTTTGATATACGAGTGCTATGGACTGCGAGCACGTTTCCAGAACAAATTATGCTCGCAAACCGAGGATCCACTGTATTTTCTTTTTAATAGAGGGGTGGAGTGTGAATATGTTGCTTGTTTAACCAATATTTTTCAATATTTCCTTCTTCCTTACTCCATCAATTTATATTTTGCATACTTCTTAGTCACTCATTTCCTTCTGTGGTATGTTGTATTCTGTGTTCAAGAATAACTATATGGCCAATAGGCTATGGACACTTGACCATCATGCCTGTATGAGCTTGTTGGACATTCCATTCCATAGGAATTAATATGAAGTTTCCCCCTCCCTTGAGGCTCCAATAGCCTCTGCTCTTCAGAGAAGGCTTTCCACAAGATTTTGGAGCATGTCTGTTGAAATTTGTGCCCAATCAGCCAAAAAAACATTTGTGAGTTCAGGTTCTGATGTTGGACCAAAAGACTGTTTGCAAGTTATATTCCTTTTCATTCCTAAGGTGTTCAATAAGGTTCAGGTCAAAGTTTTTTGCAAGCCACTCAAGTTCCTTTGGATCATGTCTTTATGGACCTGGCTTTGTTCACCCTGTAGCATTAACAGTTCCCTTCACAGGAACCAAAGGGCTCGCCCAAACTCAGACCATTATCACATTACCAGCAAACTTTACAGTCATCACTATGCAGTCCAGAAGATGTGTTCGCCTGGCAGCCGCCAAACCAAGATTTATTCATCAGACTGTCAGATAGTAAAGCATGATTCATTTCTCAACAGAACATGTTTCCACTGCTTCAGAGTCCAATGGTGGCATGCTTTACACCACTCCAGCCAATCCTTGGCTTTGGGTATAGTGTTCTTCAGCTTGTGTTCATCTGTTTGGTCATGGAAACCCATTTCATGAAGCTCCAGAAGCACAGCTCCTGTTTTGATGGACATTTTTATACACTATGTGCTTCAGCGCACAGCAGGCTTGCACTGTGATTTTGTACGGTCTACCATTTTGTGGCTGAACTGTTATTGCTCCTATATGCTCCACTTCATAATGTTAGCACTTACAGTTCACCGTGGCAGATCTAGCAGAGCAGAAATTTCACATATTGACTTGTAGCAAAGGTGACATCTTATAACAATACCACATTTAAAGTCACTGAGCTCTTCAGTATGGCCCATTCTGCGGCCAATGTTTGTCAATGGAGATTGCATGGCTGTTGGAATGTTTTCATGCAGCTGTTAACAATAGGTGTGGTTGAAACACCTGAAGCAACCATTTTAGAGGGATGTCCGCATATTTTTGGCGACACAGTGTGTTTTTGTGTATTAAGAATTCTGTCCCTATTTCAAAACATTCCTATATACATTAAAAACAATACTTTTTTAAGTAATTAGATTCAACCATAACCACATTTATTTAGAATCGAAAAATCCACGCATTCAAAAGGCGATCAGACAGCGGCATGGCTCTACCTAATTTTCAATTTTATTATTGGGTGGCAAACATACAAGCTATAAAACCTGGACGTTGACACAAATAGTTAAACAGACACAAGCTTGGTATGCAATTGAAATGAAATCCTGCAGTACTTCTTTATATTCCTTGTTTTGTACACCAGTAAAGGTATCATCAATATCTAACAACCCAATTATCCTTCATTCAATCACAATATGGAACCAATGTAGGAAGCACTTCAAGTTAGAGAATATTTTATCTGTGACTCCTCTACATAATAACCACCTCTTTCCATCCACCCTCTCGAACTTGCAGAGTTTTTAATATTTGGAAAATGTATGGGAATAAATCATTTAGAGATTTGTATATAAATAATGTCTTTGCATCCTATGAAAAATTACACTCCAAATTGAATCTCCTATGAGCACAAATTTTCCACTATCTTCAAATTAGAAACTGCTAAACAAAATCTGCCCAATTTTGCTCACCTCCCACCTATTTCAATTCTAGAAGAGATATTGATAGGTCTGGGGTAATCAGACAGCATTTCTATAATATATAAAAACATTTTAAAGTCCTTTACTTTTAAAGATCCCAGAGTACAGTGGGAAAAGGATATCTTACTCAACATTTCAGAAAAGGAGTGGAATTTAGTGATGCACAGAATTCACTCTAGCTCCATACATGCAAAACATTCAATTATTCAACTTAAAATATTTTATTGAGCACATCTATCTTGTTTAAAATTGTCCAAAATGTTTCCAGGGCAAGATCCAACCTGTGAACATTGGTATTGAGCTCCAGCTTCACTGGGCCACATGTTTTGGGCATGTACCAAATTAACATCATTCTGGACAAAAATTTGAAATGTCTATCAGACAGCCTTGGTGTCACAATCCCTCCTAGTCCACTAACAGCTGTGTTTGGTGTACTCCCAGATGATCTTAAAGCGGAGAAGGACAAACAAACTATAATTGCCTTTACTTCACTATTAGCACGTAGACTTATTTTGCTCAACTGGAAGAATCCTAACTCACCTCTTTTAAGTCAGTGGGTAACTGATGTTACATACTATTTGAAATTGGAAAAAAAAAAATTCTCACTTAGAAGATCTGTTCAAAACATTTTAGAATAAGCATTTATATTGGGGGAAAGACTCCTTTCTCTCTTTACTACTCATAACAGTTTTACTCTGGCTAATGGCTTTTCTCTCTTTCTTATGGGTTGGGGGTTGCTTTGATTTTAATTTTGTTAAGTTTGACTAGATTGTATGGAATGTTGTCTTATTTTAATAAATTCAATAAATGATACAAAAAAAAGAACTGGCAAAACAACCATTTTCTATCTGATGACTCAATAAGAACCATAAAGATTCATCCATTAAAAAGCTTGCACACTATCTCCTTATTCTCACTCACAACTGCATATGTCACTCTTTTCAAGAAAGCCAGTGAGAGTCCTGCAAGCTTTTCTCAGTGGTGTAAGTCCCTTCCCAATAATAGAAATGCTATGTTATCATTTGAAAACTCTAGATTGGCATTGTGATTTATGAGATACTGATTTCGTATAAGATTTGGTCCCAGCCTTACAAATGAAATGGATACAACACAATTAGAAAAATGAAGTATGATCAATATTAATGATGAGAATTTCAGTGTGAAAGAATAGAAATGCAGGGGACAAGAGAGTTCTTTTAAGGCATAGAAATATTGTGTGGAATACAAAATGTGCATAAAACCAATTGGGTGTTAGATTAAGAGTTTTAGCAAATGATTTCTGGATTTGTGAAAATAATCTTAAAGTAGAATCTAATGTATTGAGGACACTGAGTGGTTAGGGGCTGATAATGTTTGGTTTGTGTCAGAAATCTCAAAGTAGCAATTTCACACATTAAGTATCCATGAAAGACAAACAATGGTGACTAATTAGCATTGTCAGTAGCAACACAAATAGATTTTGATTTGACATCTGTGTTTGTATCTGTAGTTGTCTAGCTGATCTAATCAAGCCACATATGGATTTATTGGGAAACAGACATCAGACTTGAAAAGCAACAAAGATGAGTGTTCTTGAGATGACTGATATTCACATGGATGCTGCTGTGAAGGGTAGCAAATGATATTGTAATAACAGCCAGGCTGGCGCCCTGCCTGGGGTTTATTTCCTGCCTTGTGCCCTGTGTTGGCTGGGATTGGCTCCAGCAGACGCCCGTGACCCTTTAGTTTGGATATAGTGGGTTGGATAATGGATGGATGGATGGATAGTACATGAAATATAGTGCAGTGTCATGTTAAGTATTTTCAGCATTATAATGTCAGACTCCGTTGATGCATTTCACGTGGCTGATAGCTACACCTGACAATGATAAATAATTAGTTCCAAAAATGGTGACATACCAACAAAATGATGAAAATTAATGACAATAAAACAACAAAATACAAGTACCAAAAGGTGAAAAAGTAAAGAATGTAAGACATAGTACTGATACCCATCGCAAGGAAGACACCTGCCTAGAACAACACCTCCTGAGCTGTTTCCCGGGATTCTTTTTATATTTTCCAGTCTAAGTTGACATCACTTTAAAATAGCAAGATACATGCTTTCTTCTTGTCAAGGGTAGTGTGCAGTCTGAATCGGCATTTTCAGAAGGCCTGTAATTCTTCACACATTTCTAGCTCCTCTGCGGGATAGAACACGTCACCAAAAACATAAAAAAATCTTGACAGTTACCCATCGTGTAAATTCAGCAAGGAATTCATTCTGAGGCATTGAAGCCTTCAATACATTATGATTAGATCAAAGCTAGACTTTGGAAAGATTCAGAGGTGATTTATGACTCTTTATTTGTATTTGATGAATTTTGTGTGTCTTCTTCCTTTTTTTGTATTTGTTAACGCTGTAGAACAAGTCATGTTTTTCCTTTTTCTTCTAATTTCCTTTAGCAAAGCCTTCTGGGCAAACTTGGTGGATTTCAAGAGTGAGAAGGGCTAGTTTAGTTGACCACATATATATATTAATGGAAAGAAAAGAATTTGTAAGTAAAGGGGAAATCCCTTGGGGATTTACAAAGGATATCAAATCAAATAATAAAAAAAACTAAACTTTTTTTAATTAACATGGCAGCTTGTATGGTGAGAAGGATTAAAACATTTAAACCAGGAATATAGAGAAAAACGACTGGGGTATTTGATAACAAATTAGTTTTTTTTCCTGATGGCAACACAGTAAATTAGGACCTTTTCATTTGAATACTTTTGTGTGTTGCAGAAAGGGAAACAAATATGTTTTCTAATTAAAGATGCTTTAGTCTTAAGAGTTCTGTATGTTGTCATGCACATGCGCATGGAAGGCAGTTGATGGGCTCAAATGGTGTTATTTCTCAGTCGAACCAGGCATTGGCGCTGTCATCTGATTCCTTCTCCTTTTGTTCCTCTGCAGACTAGCCAAAGAACATGCCTCCCAATGATGTCACCACTGGCCTACCAACTTATTATATCATTTTTGGATCTCACTGATGATGTCCTATCCCTTCCAGAACTCACCTAATGAAGATCTCATTTCCTGTTCTGGCTGCACTGATCCATCCCTTTCTACTTACAGCCATATTTAAGAACCCACACACACTCTGTTAGTTAGTTCTGTTTTGAACTCCACTCTGTAAAGATGTGTTTGATTTGCTTTTGCTATTTTTTCAGTAAACAGGGTGGCTATCCCCAAACCTTTTTGTGCCTTCTTCCTTATTCCTTTTACAATGTATATGGTGACAATTAACATTTAAAGTGAAAAGATTATTATAATTATTATTAAGGCATTTTTGGTACCAAATTATACTCAAAATACTATCCACCTATAACGCCCATTATGTGTTTATAATAGTGGTTATGATAACAAAATCAGTTCAAATATTACAAATAATAGTTATGGAAATATTGGGAATATCTACAGACTTCCTACTCAATGCATTCCAATGCTCGTCCTGCACTGGATGCCACCAAAAAGGATATGAAAATAAGGCAGGCCACGTTCCACTTAGAGGTCAACATTTTTGGGGGATCTGTGAACTATTGACCTACTGATGGATGAAGCTGAACTAACTAACTAACCTGTTAGTCAGTCATTATCCAACCCACTATATCCTAACACAGGGTCATGGGGGTCTGCTGGATCCAATCCCAGCCAACACAGGGCACAAGGCAGGAACAAATGCTGGGCAGGGCGCCAGCCCACCGCAGGACACACACACACACCTAGGACAATTTAGAATTACCAATGCACCTAACCTGCATGTCTTTGGACTGTGGGAGGAAACTGGAGCACCTGGAGGAAAGCCACACAGACATGGGGAGAGCATGCAAACTCCACGCATGGAAGGACCCGGGGAGCGAACTCAGGTCTCCTTACTGCGAGGCAGCAGTGCTACCACTGCACCACCGTGCCACCCACTAACTAACCGACTATATCATATTACTTTTTTTTAACCAATCGTCAATCTTCATTATTTGCTCAAGCTGTCATAGGCTTAGCAACTAAATAAAATATCCATCTAATGAACTGTTTTGCAACCTTACTTTTTCATTAGAGGGCTAGACATCATCACTGAAGCACTAAATACAAAGCAGCAATCAACCCTGGTTTGACCACCAGTCTATGGCAGGTTGCACACATACAGTATCCACACCTTCTCAATCCACACTAGTTTACACCTGCCGTTTAAACAAACATAAAATGTATGCAATGTTTGAGGAAAGTGAATTATTCACACTGACACTTTTAGACATGGGGAGGGTGTGCAAATGGTAACTAGGCTCAAGATTCTTTTAAAACACAGCTCATAAGACAACTGCAATGGTTCCAGCGATTATCTTATTATTACAACTGATCCGATGGATCATGTATATGAACACCTCAGTTCACTATGACAGGATTGAAGAAATATAGAAGAGCTTTAGCTTATGACGGCTAAAATAATTTGCATAACATAACTGAAAATTGCTGACTATACTTCCTTAGAAGGCTGGCGTCCTTCAACATCTGCAATAAGATGCTGCAGATGTTCTGTCAGACGGTTGTGGCGAGCGCAGTGGTGTGCTGGGGAGGCAGCATAAAGAAGAGGACAAACTGGTGAGGAAGGCAAGCTCTATTGTAGGCATGGAGCTGGACAGTTTGACATCTGTTGCAGAGTGACGAGCGCTGAGCAGGCTCCTGTCAATAATAGAGAATCCACTGCATCCACTGAACAGTATCATCTCCAGACAGAGGAGCAGCTTCAGTGACAGACTGCTGTCAATGTCCTCCACCACTGACAGAATGAGGAGATCGTTCCTCCCCCACACTATGCGACTCTTCAATTCCACCCGGGTTGGTGGGGCAAACGTTAACATTGTACAAAGTTATTGTCTGTCTGTTATACCTTCATTGTTATCACTCTTCAATTTAATATTGTTCTTTATCTGTATGCTGCTGCTGGAGTATATGAATTTCCCCTTGGGATTAATAAAGTATCTATCTATCTGTCTATCTATCTGAAAACTCCAATGAACACATAGAGAATAGTATTGGCCATCTTACATCTATGTTTTGTATAGGCATCAAGGTACCAAAATATGCAGATTGAAAGTCTTTGGAAAAACACCTCATCATTAAATCAAAACCTCTTATATACAAATACAGTTAATGAAAATGTTATAGGATCTTATCTTCTCCATGGTAAATGAACTGGCACATGGTAATGCATAATAGAACAGAGAAAATTTCCCTTATATGCAAAAGATAAACAATACATCTATGTGCCTCTCATGCATATGACTGGCCCAATGGAGTTTGCTCATTCTTCATTTGACTGTGTGGATTTTCTTCATGCACCAAGGATTCCCATATTCCAAAGATGAATGACTTAGGTTAATTCACATTTTTGTGAGCAATTGTTAGAGTATGATGCCCTGTCAAGTGTTCCCGCTTTATGATAAATTATTTTTGGATTGACTGCAAGATATCTAAAATGTTACGAGTGTTAGTGATTTCAGTGATGGACTGTTTCCTACCCTACACCTAGTGCTGGCAGGGTAGGATCCCTCTCAAATTGACCCTTAATTGGGGTAAGGAAATTGTAATAGAGTTTAGTTTGGTGTTATTTTCTGTGTCATTTCCTATGCAACATCGTATTTGCTTAAAAACTTTACTTATGACTTAGAAAGAAATGGCATTTCATATTTAACTTTTGGTATTTTCTTTTTCCATTATAGAGTCATGGAGAAATCTCTCTTTATTCTTGAGAATGAAGTCAACAAAAGTGTTTAGCTTACTGTGTCTAGTGGACATAAATCAAAGAAAACAAACCTATTCATTGTTGTTAGGCAGACAAGTCAAAGATGACCGTTACCTGTAGGAACTGCAAAAAATATATTTGCAAAGCTCAGAAAAATCCCCATAAAGTGATGTCAACAGTAAAAAGAAAAAGTAGATTCATCTCACTTAATGCCCAAGTGTGGCATTTTTTTGCACAGTGAAACAGCAATATTAATTTAGATTCTAGCTGAAGTGTATTATCAGTGAATACATTCAGTATTTTCCACACTACTATTGAAAAAGTGGAAGGCGAGTCTGCTTTCATCAACTACTGCATTCTCCAAATCCATCTCTGTCCTTCTGTTTGTTTGGTTTTTTTTCTGAAACACATGGCCACTGCTGCCTAACTTTTACATGAAGAAAATCAATGCCCCATGAGCCTTTCATTCAATTTATTTTCCAGTGTGAAAAAGATATTGATATTGTTTCTGCTCTCACCTTGACTGTTTCACAGAAAATGATTTTTTTTAGCAAATTTCTGTTATTTATCCTTCAGCATAAAAATATTATCATCTCTGAAGTGATAACTTCTGATGGCTGAACCTCTGGAAGATGTCAATCAGTAAGTACAGTACACATAGTATTTTAAATAATTAAAACCATGTTGCTGGTGTGCTGGTTCCAATACACAGATGTGATGTCTGCCTGTTTGTCGATCAATAGGACATGCAATTCTTCATGAAAATGATCTAATTTCATCAAGAAGAGCATAGAGATCTTGCTGATCATTTATGTTAAATCTACAATGTTAGTCAGGTTCATTGACTCGTGTAATCATTGTGTTTTTTAAGGGCTGTTTTCTTCATGAAATTTGGTTTGTTCATCTATTATATAGTTAAAATGTAAATGTGTGCTCTTCAATAAGAACATGGACAGGAAGGCACCTCAAAAATAGTGAGCTATTTCTAGAACTTCATTGGAGTCTGCTGGGCTCAAATTTAATTGACTGGACAAAAATTAAGAAAGGTATACACGTGTGTATAGAAGGTCCAGAATTCACAATGCATGTCAGGGCAAACATTAAGCAACTCTATGTCCAAGCAACTCTATGTAGACCTCTGAGATCAAACTGTGGCTAGGCATACGTTAGGGCAGTAGTTCCCCACCTGAGGTCCACAGCAAAAGTAATATATGTTTATATTAAAATAAAATAAAAGTCATATGATTTTATTATTTAAAAAATTGCAAATAATAAAGCATTTTTGTAGTTCACCCTATATTTTAATAATATCATCACTTTGTTAGTGCGCTTGCCAATTGCGCCTATTAAAAAATGTATTTTTCAAATTCTACTCAAAGGCTATTGTAGGTGTACACACATCGCATTGTGGACTTAAAGGTTTTAAAGGAAATATTCAGAAGAAAACCCATCTTTGTTGTTCTGCTTTAAATTCATCCAATAAATCATATTCTAAAGCAAAATCTAAATGTAGAAAGTATAAAGCATCATACATATAGCTCAGATTTGTACAGGCTAAGACAAGAGACAGACTTGATTACCCCAAATGTGTTCTTTGTCAGAAAATTCTGTCAAACAAAATTCTACAGCCATCTACATTGAGAAGACATCTAGAACAAAAGCATCCAGCTGATGTTGGGAAACATGTTGACTTTTTCCAAAGGAAAGCAGCACTGCTTGTGAAAGCAAGCAACGGTTTCAGAGTGGGCACTAAAGGCGTCTTTGTTTGTCTGTGCGAAGAAAGCTAAGCACAGCTGGAGGAGACCTGATATTACCAGTGACCAAAGACATAGTTCTGGAATTGCTTGGTAAGAAAGCTGCCTGTAAAATTGACACTGTCCTTTTGTCAAACAACACTGTGTGCAGAGAGATATCTCACATGGCTGAGGATGTAACAGACCAATTACTGGAACAGGTTTGCATTGCAGTTGGACAAGAGCACAGACATTGCTAACGCAGCATAGTTTATTGTCTATGTCACATTTATTGGAGATGGAAAATGTGTTGAGGAGCTTTTACATCACAAAGAAATTCAGGGTAAGACAACAGGTCATGACATTTTTCAAATTTTTGATGCATTCATGCCGGCAAATTTAATTGACTGGTCTCATTGTCTGGGCTCATCTGTATGGATGGTGTTGTTGCCATGACAGGCAAGCATAGTAGAGTCATCACATTAATTAACGGCAAAGCTCCAGATGCCATGGACACACTGCATACTTCACAGAGAAGCACTTATCACTAAATGACTGGAGGACGATCACAGTATACTTAATTTGCAAGATAAAGTTTGTGTATTTATAAAAGCTAAACCTAAATGGAGATACTGTAATATTCCTGCTCCTTCACCAGGACCTTGAAATGTCCAATGTGCCTGCAGACATAGCCCTGCCTATAATGTTGTCAAATCTGACATACTGGAACGAATACTTTAATGACTATTTCCCAGAGCTGAACAATCATCATTTAAACTGGATTATAAATCTGTTTGAGTCCAGAAATTAAATGGATTCACTTTGCATGACTAATATTAGACTTATTAGTCTTAATTCATATTAACAGATGCACATATAACCAGCTTCTCTTTACTCAGGTGGTGCCAAACTCACAATTTGACCCTCATAGAATTCCAAGGTGCTAATTTGAGTCCACATGTCAAACAGAATGTAGAAAAACTACCATCTTAGCCAGTTAAGTAAAAACAGTGATTAATCAGGCTTATGGTTGCAAGTAGTAGTGGTCTCTTCCCATCTGAGCACCACTACACATGTTTATATTGCTTATACTCTATAAAGCATGATTTAATTTTGGAAACTCTTTGGAGGAGACCTGTCCCACAAACAAAAGACTTCTTCTAATCTGTAAAGATTCTTTTTAATGTAGTCCTACGATGTAATGTTTACTTCTCTTTTACTCTGACCTTTAACTGTACTTGGGCTATGCAACCTACACTTAATTCTGTATCTTTATGCTGTATCAATTGCTCTTCATTCTATTTCTTGAGACTTTATTAATTCTAATATCATAAATATTAATATTATAATGTTCAAATTGGGCAGCACGGTGGCACAGTGGGTATTGCTGCAGCCTCGCAGTTAGGAGACCTGGATTCACTTCCCAGGTCCTCCCTGCGTGGAGTTTGCATGTTCTCCCTGTGTCTACGTGGGTTTCCTCCCACAGTCCAAAGACATGCAGGCTAGGTGCATTGGCCATCCTACATTGTTCCTGGTGTGTGTGTGCCCTGCGGTGGGCTGGCACCCTGCCTGGGGTTTGTTTCCTGCTTTGTGCCCTGTGTTGGCTGGGATTGGCTCCAGCAGACCCCTGTGACCCTGTAGTTAGGATATAGCAGGTTGGATAATGGATAGATGGATGGATGTTTTCTAAAATCCAAAAAAACCTGATAGGACTTCTTACAAGATATGTGCCACTCTAGGGTACCAACAAAGTCAAACTGATTAGGAAATTTTGTGATCAGTTTGCTTAAAGTATATTAAGCAAAATATAACTTTTCATCATCCTCTCATTTCTAATTTAGCATTTCAGGATACAGTATATACTGCAAATATACATTTAAATTGTAACTGCTGACAATTATTTACCCATGTGTGTGCATTTTCCATAAAACAGCGTCAATATTTGCACAAAGTAGGTAATAAAACACATAAATTCTGACATTAGCATGACTGTTGAAGGAAAAACATGTGTTAGAATCTATTCTATGGAGTTTTTTATAAATTAATCATTATATACCTTTTGAGGTTTCTTGATATATTTTATAATCAGATTTTTAATTTTTTTTTTTATTTTTACTGCCACTTCACAGACCAACAATCCCAACTTGGTCACTGTCAGAATAAGTCTTTCAGCTTTTTTCACTACTTATCTAAAAGAGTTGGCATCAGGTTGAGTGGAACTTTTAAACTGTAGTAGTATGAGCGAGTGTCAGTGTGGCAAGCACTAGACTGGCATTTCTTTCCATCTCATTTTTTTGTCTTCAGGCCCAGGCCTGTAAATTTATTTTGTAAATGGGTGGCTTGGATAGAGGACAGATACTAACAATTTTCAAGGTTATTTAAAACAATACTAAAAGATATTTGTGTATGTGTGTTGTAGTGCCCCATGTTGTAAGTGTTAGATCCATTCAAGAAGTCAACTTAAACAAAGAAAATATACATTTTGGAGGTTTGTTTGAAGTGCTTTACATTATAACCATATTATTAATTGCTGCGTGAATATAATTTTTTCAAGTTATTTGTTGAGTTTAGGAGATACTTGTAAGGAAGTTCATGCCAGTGCTATCGGTGTACATTCTGGAATTTATTAGAACATTAGAACACTCTAGACGAGAACAGGCCATTCAGCCCAACAAAGCTCACCAGTCCTATCCACTTGTTTCCTCCAAGAAAACATCAAGTCGAGTTTTGAAAGTCCCTAACATCTTACTGTCTACCATGCTACTTGGTAGCTTATTCCAAGTGTCTATAGTTCTTTGTGTAAAGAAAAACTTCCTAATGTTTGTGCGAAATTTACCCTTAACAAGTTTCCAACTGTGTCCCCGTGTTCTTGATGAACTCATTTTAAAATGCAAGTCTCAATCCTCTGTACTAATTCCCTTCATAATATTAAACACTTCAATCATGTCACCTCTTCTTTTGCTTAAACTGTAAAGGCTCAGCTCTTTTAATCTTTCCTCATAATTCAACCCCTGTAGCCCTGGAATCAGCCTAGTCACTCTTGTCTGGACCTTTTCTAGTGCTGCTATGTCCTTTTTGTAGCCTGGAGACCAAAACTGCACACGGTACTCAAGATGAGGCCTCACCAGTACATTATAAAGGTTGAGCATAACCTCCTTGGACTTGTACTCCACACATTCTGTTAGCCTTCTTAATGGCTTCTGAACACTGTCGGGAAGTCGATAGCTTAGAGTCCACTATGACTCCTAAATCCTTCTCCTAAAGTGTACTCTCGATTTTCCGACCACCCATTGTGTATTCAAACCTAACATTTTTACTTCCTATGTTTAATACTTTACATTTACTGACATTAAATTTCATCTGCCACAAATCTGCCCAAGCCTGTATGCTATCCAAGTCCTTCTGTAATGATATAACGGATTCCAAATTATCTGCTAATCCACCTATCTTGGTATCATCTGCAAGCCTAACCAGCTTGTTACTTATATTCCTATATAAATCATTTATATATATTAACAATAGCAGCGGCCCTAGCACTGACCCCTGTGGAACACCACTCTTAACGTCGGCCAATTCTATACATAGATAGATAGATAGATAGATAGATAGATAGATAGATAGATAGATAGATAGATAGATAGATAGATAGATAGATAGATAGATAGATAGATACTTTATTAATCCCAAGGGGAAATTCTGAGGTTCCTCGCACCATCACCCTCTGCTTCCTGCGTCTGAGCCAATTCTGCACCCATCTAAAAACATCACCCTGAACTCCCAATTCTTTTAACTTGATGCCCAACCTCTCATGTGGCACCTTATCAAATGCTTTCTGAAAGTCCAGATAAATAATATCATAAATATCAGCAAATGTTTAAGAGCAAGCTATCACTTATAGCATGACAATGGATTGCTACATTTATTTTAACAAGCTGTCTTTTAGATGTCTTTGTAAAGTGTTATTGTCGAGCAATGTACTATTATTACTGATATGTTACTAAATCTTATTATCCATGTATCTTTGTTAATGAGCCCCGTTGAAGAATTTTTTGGTAACAGAACAGTAAACACGCCAAAACGACTGAAAATACAACTGACGACTGGTATTTTTTGATATCATTTTAACAAAGTTTACTATCTGCCCTCAATCACAGAGCACCCTGGTAAAACATCAATAGCGTTTCATATACCTGCAGCCTTAGAACGCAGACATCAGGACATCGCTGCACGTGCATGTTTACTAACAGATATAACAGCATTTTGCACAGACCATGCGTTAAAACAAAAGACAAGCGGCACGCAAAGGCACGTGAACAAGAGGAGTACTGCAGCAATCACATCTCAGTGTGCACCTAAGTGTGCACCTAAGAGACGGGACACTGAATTCTACGAGGCACAGATATTTTAGAGCACCTGTTCAAATATTTATTGATTGATTAAGATCAGTGATTTTCAACGGTTCACAGGTGTGCTGTAGGATTTTTTTAAAGCAAACTAATTAAAGACTTCTTTGAAGAAATATGACACAAAATAAGTCTACGACGCATGTTCTATGCCATTTTGTATGATTTTTATATCATTATATTAAATGAAATACTGCCAATAAGGAATAATAGAAATCACCACGCTACTTTCTATCTTTGATGAACTAATGTTTTATGGGTTGAAAAAAATTGATCGCCCCTGACAGATACACTTAATCAGTAGTGTGTGCGACCCACGATTTGTGAGTTTGAGTGTGTATGTTGCGTGCGTGTGGTTTTGTCAATTTTACTATAAAAAGAGTTAGACATCACTTATTTGTGAAGCAGGAATATTCTGGTCATTCTGATCCCTGATCAACATTTAAAAGAAACAGTGCAACTCCAGTGTTTTCCTCCATAACATCCTTTCAGCAAATAGAACTAAGTTCCTTGCTAAAGCAGATCGCCATTTAATGAAATGCTTCCAATACGGAATAATAGAAATCACCGGGCGACTTTCGGTCAATGATAAACCAGTGTATCATGAGATGAAAAAATGGGGAGTACTGTGGTTGAGATTAATGCTTTCCGGTAACTTGGCTTTTGAGAAGAATCTGTCATGGAGAAGACAAGAGGGAGCGAGTGAGGCGGGTACAGTGAGCCGGGGCAGGACTGAGTGGGGTGAGGAGGCGGGTGTCTGTGTGAGTGTTTTAAATAATGAAATGAAAAAAGTGCTTTGAAATCGTGGACCCCCAACCAAGATGGGATACGAAACAAAACGTGGCAGACAGGCATATGCTACTTGTATAAAATACATGCAATAATGACAACAATATTGAAGCAATGATGAAGTGAAGGGGAGATGCTAAACATAGGTGGCCGTGCGCTGTGCCTGCCTGTAAATTCCGACCGATCTATTCACACCAAGGTATATGTCTGAACCGACTTATATATCCAAATGGATCTATCTCAACTAATATATACATCTTAACCGATGTATCTCAACGGATTTATATCTAAACCAATCAATTTAAACCAATATATATATATCCTAACCAATGCATATCAACCAATATATATATCTCAACCAATGTATATATCAGAACGGATCTATGCAAACCAATTTATATACTGTATATCTCAACTAATGTATCTGAACCAATGTATATATCTGAACCAATTTACAGTATATATTTATGAACCAATCTTTTTTTCCCGAACGGCCCCTCATAATATATACATATATATATATATAGATATATATATATAGACAAAATATATATATATATATACACACACACACACACACACACACACACATACATACATACATACATATACCAAAGAGAAAGGAAATTGAGAATTGGCAATCCACGCCATACAACTTTGTAGTGCTAGTTGTTCAGTGTCCCAGGTAGCTATTTTTTGCATTGACTGTCCTTATAAAACCAATCGAAAATGTGGTGTGGTCATTAAGAATTTCAAGTTTCACTTTTTTGGTGGTTTTATGAAGTTTTCAGTTTGAGAATACATTTCTAAATCTACTTTGGATGGATGGATCTGTGACCTGTTGAACAATTAAACCAGTGTAGTTGTCTAGATATTTTGCTCATCTTTGAAAGAAAAAGTCACAACTTTTCAAAGATCCTATACTTTTGTTTTTTTAACAACTCTTACACTTACTAGGTTTCAATTTATTCTGAGTTTACATTTTAAAATGAATAACATATTGCGATTACTTTTTATTATTCACAACTGAAACTGAATTTAATGGAATTCTGTTGATAATATGAAACGATAATTTTTGGGTTGAAGATGTCAGAAAATATATTAACCTCACTGATGGCAGAATCCAGACGGTGGAATGTGAAGTGGATTATCATCGTCAGACAAAAATCTAAAATTCAGCCGAAATTAATCTACCTTCACCCTACATTTATTTGCTTCTAGTGATGTAAATGGCTGCCATTTCTAACCAAGGACTTGAAGATGATTGCTGTTGACTGATCATTATGCAGTGTTTCCTCTTAGAAATTTTTCCAGTTAAAACTCCTTTATCAGAGCAGCAACAGGACAGGTAAGGCAGGCAACTGCCTGGGGCCCTAAACTGGTAGGGGGATCTTGAAAGTATCCGTTTACAAAGGTACTCATTGCAATGAGAAGTCTACCAGAATTCTGCTTGATATATAGCACCCAGACACTACAATGAAGCAGCTGGAAACCACCCTTAGGGTGTCCCCAATCTCTGTTACAAGAAGGTCAGTGTTTGTGATGAACATTCACTTTTTAGTAACGTTAATTTCAGAGCCGAATTCATAAATCACGAAGAGCATTTACTTGTATGTAAACAAAAAGAAAAGTTTGTTTACATAATTCTACTATTTCTGATTTGGTTTTATTCTCTCCAGAACCCACTGCAGTCAGAATCCAGCCAAAATTAGCAGCACCAGTTTAGCCAGAGGGTGCGTGGGTAACAGTGAGATGGGGATCTAAAATATCAAAATGCAGTCCTGACTCTTCTTATCACTATTGTTTCTTGTGAACGTTTTCATCTCTAAAGATGATTAATCTTACTTGAGATCTACCATGTGTCAGGAGAGGTTTTCAGCCTAGGCCCTGACTTCAATAGTGCACAATGTTCGAAATTCTTTGGACTTGGACGACGTCATGAATACTTCTACTGTAACCAAAGCTCACAGTGATTTTGTAAGTTACAGTAACTTTCCTACATGCCACTTTTTCATTTTTTAAATTTCTATTATGTGCATTTTTCTATATTACAATGTGCAATTTCTATTTAATTTTTTTATCATATGCATCTTACAGTTATTTGCATTTTATTTACTTTTTCATTTATTTTAGATTTTTCTTCATTCTATTATTGTTTTTCTATTTTCTACACACTGGTATTTATTGCAGTGTATACTTTAATATTTTTTTAACAAATTTAAAATAAAGGATTTGCATTTATTAAATCCACCCTTTGATTGTATTAATTTACACTTTGCACTAAAATAATAAATTTTGTCATTTTTAGACTTAGTGGAAGATGAGTTGGATGGCCCCATGGAGTTAATTTGCCTGGGATCCCAGATTCCTTAGAATGGCCTGTACTTTACTGACAATTACAAGCGATAGGAGGGTGCTCAATATGAATGGTTGCATCCTGTTTTTTATTTATTTTTGTTATTTACAATATTTCACTCCTCTGTTAAAATGAGAAGATAAAAAACACTTAAAAAAATCACAAGCTTCCAACAGTGAAGGACGTCTCTGTGGAGGTGCTATCTAAACAAAGATAATCTCTATGCATTCAGTGTCTTTGCACCTGCTTTGTTGTACAGTAATTTCTGCTGTTTGAAGAATGCAGTTACAAGTCATATAGTTCTCATGTAAACAATAATGATATTCTCATGGTATGAATAGTGTTTTGTTTATGAATTGTTAATGAAACTTATTACAAAAAACATAACTGATTTGAAAAGACTATATTATTTAAGTAAAAAAAAAATCCACATGGTTTTCAAGCATTTCCCTGCTTTCCATCATGTAGATTTTCTGTTAGAGCTGTCTTCAAAATCTTCTTGCACAGTACTGGTGATCTTAGAATGCCTCTACTGCCAAGCAGCTCAATGTGCAGATAAAATACACATTAAAAAGTTTGAACTCGAATATTGAAAAGTGCTTTCTCCTTTCACTTCACCACATTTCTTACTGACACTATGAGCAATCCTGAAAAGGTAAAAATGTAAAAGGTATGATTAAGAATTACATGACCTAAAATGTAAATGTAACTTCTTGAGTTGGTATAATTTTGAGCCCATATGAAATGTTAAATCTCTGTTTCATTTTCTCACTTTTTTCACATTTTATTATGGAACTGCATTAACTGTTCATTTAATTACCATTACTGAATGTAAAAACGTTTTAATGTTAAGTGAAAAAAAAATATTTACCACAGATCAAAGATGAATTATGCATAAAAAGGAGAACTGGAGTCACTATTTTTACTGAAATAATTGTAAATATTCAGTAAACATTTATAACCAATTGTGTTTTAAAGTCACGTAATTAGTTGAACAGATTTTAGATTTTCTTCCATGTAGAATTTAAGTGTTAGGAAATGAGTTCATGTTAAAAACATTCATGTCTGGAAAGCCTCAGTGTTTTTGAGTACAGCTCATAACAGCAGAGTTAGAATGAAGAAAAATAATTATTCAATGGAAATCTGGCACAAGGTAAATGAAAGCATAAACCAAAGGAAGAATGTAAGAAAAATGATAAGACATGGAAAATTCAGTAAGCATAATAAATCTGTTATTTATATATATATATATATATATATATATATATATATATATATATATATATATATATATATATATATATATATATATATATATATATATGAATGCATAGCATTCGAAGTCTGAATCACAGTCTGATTTTATGGGTGGTTACCTACAAGGTAACGCATGTGGTTGGTCTTCCATTGTTACATGATTACAGGCACCAGACTCCAAAAGTTTAAGAAGCAGAAGTCGAACAGAAAGATAACATTTGTACACCTATAAACAGAAAATAGGGGAATGGCTAGAGTGGGTTTTGATGGCAAACTATTATAAAAGTAGACAGCATCTGCGAGTACGTTAAAGAGTGGCAAGATCTAATATGATTTATTGTAGCAAACGATAAAGTTTTATTCACCTTTGCACTGCAGTCTTCCTGAACCCTTCTTTGCTTCCATGGAAACACAACATGACTTCATCTAATGGTTTGGGGAGCTGGTCACACTAACCAACTACACAGTCACTCTCCCCTGTTTACTCTAACCTGTTACGATTGCTTTTTTTTGTTAATTTTTTCCTGGATGTCTTGCAAAGTTTTTGGTAAAGCTCATAATGTTTCACTTTAATTTTGAAGTACAGGAAACACAAGCATACTTTCATGTTTGAGCTAGTTACATTCTGACCATCCATCAATTATGTATTGCTAGAGGGCATATCCTAGAAGTCACATTGCATTAGTACAATGGTATTATGCCACGGCACATATAACACTTTGTCCAAGTTTGTGGATACTTCTACAAATCTTTTGCTAGTGCAGTTTGCTTAGTTCTCTAGTTACTGACTCTTTTCTTTTGTACTTCTGATTCCATTTGACTTAGAGAACATAGAGAAAAAATGGATGGTCCAGGAATGAAAGGAAAAAAATAAATGAAAATTTGCTAAGTGATGCAGCCAAAACCCTTATCAGAAAGTGAATTCAGAAAACAAACATGTGGAAAATCACTACCAGAAAAACACTTCGAAAAAGAAACACAATACTTTTACTCGTTTATCCTGAAACCTGAATGATCCCCGGAAGCCTGGAAGTAGCTTAAATAATGTTATTTTATTTGACATAACATCAGCATGATTTCCTGTAGTCACCCTCTAGCAACCCGTCATTATATTCTGACAACCAAGATCTAAAATGGCTATGTGTCTATTTAAACAAATATGGGGTTGCAGTATTAACAAAAATAATAATTACTCAAATGTATTTATTCAGTAACAAAAATAATAAATATAAATAAATCAGTATTGCAAACCTCAAAATCAAGCAATAAGGGAAAAATATGGTGAGCAGCAAGAAAAAATTTTAATGTCACGAGAAAAAAATGTCTTAACTAATTATACTAACGTTCAAAATTCACAATATCTTTTTTGGTTCTAATCGCTACTTGTTTTAATGATGAAATGTTTAATCTTCTAATCATTCTATGCTAGTACACAACTGACAGTTATCCATGTAAAATGCCAGGTTTTCTCCTGGTAATAACAAAGCGCGCTATCTATCTATCTGTCTGTCTGTCTGTCTATCTATCTATCTATCTATCTATCCCCACTGCCACATTTATGATTAGCAACCGCCTTAGCCAATTCAGCTATGGGAAATGGTTATCAGGATTTGTTCCTGCTTTTGGGCTCTTTTGAAAGACACTCTCATGCTCCTTGTATGAATTCATTCTGTTGACTAGCAAACAATTCACATGAAGTCTTCCTCTTTTGGTCTCCAGACATTATGCATCAGTTCAAGATTTCTTATCAAGACCCGCTTTCTGTATGCATGTCATGTTGCAGTATAAAATTGATGCAGTGCACCTCAAAAGAACATTTCACAATCTCAGTTGCTTTAACAGGTGAGAGAATAGCTTTAATTGTCACGGACATTTACACCTAAGTAACTAATTATTCATCTAATTCTTCTTGCTTAAGGGCAAACATGGAAAGAAAATCAAACAGCCATGAAACAATATAATGAAAAGAATTTTCTCAAGCAAGGACTAATGTGTGCCTGTTTCTACTCTGTAAGAATTATCTGGGCCAAAACTGCATGTTTATTAAGTAAAGGAGTTTGAAAGAAATGCTATTTTTCATGTAAAGAGTTTTTAGCACATAGAACGTATTACCTAGCAACTGAGTGTAAAGCACACCAAGGCCTTTAAATCATACCTCCTTTTAATCTGAGAAGCAGTGATAACAGATAACCTGTGAAAGGCTGAACAACCTGTCCTGCTCATTAAATTCTATTTTTCCTATTTCTTACAACAAGTCCAGAAAAACAGTATTTAATGAAAATTAAAATCAATTTAACGTGTTATAGAAATCAAAAGGAAGCTAATGGTAAATTATTAGTCTTGTGAAAAAGTACATTTAAGGTGTTTTAGAACACCTTTAAGAATTCTGTATGTACAATATTTACTTTTTTAGGGTATACAGCCTTTATAACATAGAAGTTCTCAAACATTTTCCTACTGTAATTGTCTTTAAACATGCTTAAAGATCATATAATATGTTTGCCAGCAGAAAAACATTCTGATGATCAATTAATTTCAGTTCAAAGTTACAGGAAGTTGTAGTTTATCCTGTCAGCACCAGACACAAGGCAGGAGCCAACTATGGTCACGCATCAGTTCATATAAGGGCCCATTTATACATACACCGACATGACACCAATTAAAAATGACTTATTTTCCTAACATGTACATTTTTGGGGATTTGGCAGGAAAATCAAAGCACTCTGAGAAAAAACAACACGGACATCAGGAGAATATGCAAATTTTACACAAAAACTGAATTTGTGAAGCATTGTAACCCAGGACACTAGTTTAGTGAGGTGCAGAAACTAACCAATATGCCATACTGAAAATGTGATTTTGATTCAGTTTCACGGAAAGTTTCCTATGTTTGAAGTACTTCAGTTTTTACCAATGGTTAACGGCTGTTACTTTTTTCAGATTTATTGAATCCATGGATTTCATTACAATGAATAAATTACAGATCAGTAAGACATACAGAACTACATTGTATTCATGTTATTTTTTCTTTCTTCTGAATTAGGGTAGGCCACCTTAATCCAAGGTGTACATAAGAAGTATAATGATTTACTTCATAAAGTAGAAGTACATGGTAAATAATAATACTGGCATCAAATATTTTAAATAATAAAATGTGTGCTTCAATTTAAATGATTAAAGTCTATCCATTATCCAACACACTATATCCTAACTACATGGTCACAGGGGTCTGCAAGCAGCCAACACAGGAAACAAACCCCAGGCAGGACACCAGCCCACCGCAGGGTGCACACACACACCAAGGACAATTTAGGATCACCAACGCACCTAACCTGCACGTCTTTGGACTGTGGGGGGAAACCCACACAGACATGGGGAGAACATGCAAACTCCACGTCAGGAGGACCCAGGAAGTGAACCCGGGTCTCTTTACTGAGAGGCAGTAGCGGTACCACTATGCCACGATGCCACCTGTTTAAAGTCTACATATTTCCAGTTCTTTTTTACCCAATGATAGAGGACCATAGACAGCTAGATTCTTGGTAAAGGATCAAAAAATCAAGGTAACACTTTAGTTTAGCTACTGAAAAAATGTATTGAATCCTCATTTAACTCTTCTGTAACAAGATCTTAACAAAGGCTTCTTTTGGTCTTCTTAATACTTATAAAATATCAATAGATAGGTTATTCATCTCTGTGTAGTGTGGCATAGTGACATGATGGCAAAAATTGCTTGTTAATATGAAGGATTCACAAGTCTTACCCTAAAAATGTGATTTCAGGAGAAATGTGTCTCTGTTATGCCACCTCAGACCACTCAAAAGTGAAGTTTTCTTAGTAGATCACATTATAGAGATGAATGAACACTTTACCTATGCTTTGTAATTGTTATGAAGACCCAAAGAAGTGTATGTAAGGTCTAGTTGCATAAAAGTAAATGAGTAACAGATACATTTTTGCAGTACCGAAAGTGTTATCAAAATTAAACCTAACATCACAATAATAATCACTGACTTTGAAATGACCTAAAACGATACTTTCATGAGGTATTGGGATAGGTTTAGAAATGTGACACTTTCGGTGAGCAGTCTAATTGTTCCAATGCACTTTCGAGCAAAATTCACTCATGGTTGCCTCCAGACGCATATATTATACATTAGGCTCTGTGAGACTTTGTGACACTATACTGGATTAAGTGAGTTAAGTATACCAAGGAAATAAATTGCTGTCACATATCAGAGAAGTGTATTCATTTGTTTTGATTTGGCAAATTTGTTTCTGAGTGGTTGTGGTTTTTGTATTTTAAGCAAAATTTCATTACTAGAGTAAATGTATTTATTGTTTAAATACTTGATGTCATCTTAGCCTAACATCAAATCAGATTGGTTCCTGGCTCCACCAGGGAAGTCCTGAGTATTCCCAGGCCAGCTGGCACATTGTTTCAGTATGGCCTAGCTCTCTTTGCAAATCTTCTTCCAGTGCTTTTAAGAGAAGCAGCCTATCCTGTGACATTATCAAACTATACTTTCATTGGCTCCTTTTGAAGAGAAGGTTTTGCAGGGCTACTCTCAGAATCTGCCTTATTACACCATACATGTAGCTGAAACAGTGATATATGAGACAGTTACTGTATATGATGCAAACATTTCTTATAAAAAACATCTCTGACTAGGGTGACACTTTGCTTATGCTGCTGCTTCAAAAGTGTAGAGTCCTGTGTTAAAATCCTGCCTGTGTGGAAAAGACCATTCTTGCCACGTCTGAATTTCTTCCCACATCCCCAAGACATGTTAGCTGGAATAGAGATTCTAAATTAGCCCAGTGTGATCTAGTGTGGATGTTTATGTGACTCTGCCCCACTTTAAAGTTTTTTTGATTTTTTTTTATACCCAATTAAACTAAGGTGAGAAATCTTTATCATTTGTATTGTGAAATCTGTACGACTACAATATTAAAATAGCAAAGCAAATGAAATTGAAGTAGCTGGAAAAGGAAAAAAGAACAACTAAAATGAAAATCAACACCTTTTCATTTCATTGCCATATTCTAATCAGTTGATACATACTTTATCAGAGATAAACACTAGCCTTGACTTATGAAAAGGTACCACAAGACGAACTATGAATGCACTTAAAGACCTGCTGAAATCTACAGCATATTCCTGAATGAGGTGCAGGCCAACCAGGCAGGTGGCTTTATTTGATTACCGCCAATGGGTAATGCATGAACAGTTCCAAATTATACAGTTTTTTCTCATTTCAAATATTTTCTGTCAATAGGTTGTTAATTTTGGAAAGACTAATGCATTGTTCCAGTGCAGCTGTTGCGATATCTGGCAGTCTGAATACCTGTCACATTTTCGTCTTATAAACTTCATATCAAAATTACAAGCTTTGTTACTTCTGAAGGCAGATATCAATTTGCTTTCCATTGGTAAAGTGTTCTTTTCAGTTATTTCGTATGATGGATCATGCCTCCCGAAATTGCATACCTTCATAATCAGTCACGTCGCCATCTGTGTTTGATTTATTATGAAACGTACCCTAACAATCTATGTCACGGATACTGGAGTTAGAAAGTCCCGCTCTGCAGTTTGCACCTAACTCTGAAAACTAATCTGGAGAAACTTCTCCCGAAACAAATACTAGAAAGATAACAATGTGTGGGTAATTAGCTGAAAAAGGAAAGCATAGTATCAAAATTGTATCTCCGAGAGGAGTCCAGGAAAATGCAAAAAGTCAGAAAAAATGTTTAATTTGCATTTGACATTTAATTATTCGCTTGTCACGAATGAAACGTGAACATTTGAGTCAAGTGATGATAAATGAATTCCAGTTAAAGGAGGATTTAGCACAGTATTGTGAGCCAAGACTAAGTCAGTAAGAAGACTAAAGGACTTCTAAAACAATGTGGGAGGCATTAAAATGAATCTAAGTCTCACATTGGGAGAATGTGGTTTATCTTTCAAGCACATTCATATATCTTATTAATTTATAATCACAGTCCATGCTTTTTTAATATTGGCTTTCTCCTCAGTTAATACATAGGGAATCAAAGTTTACCACAACAATAAAAGTTAACAGCCATTAATGGGACACCAGAGCACTCAAATGACCTTACTGTACAGTATGTATTGAGAAGAAAACAATACAAATATTGGAGAAAGGCAACCTCCATACTGACAGCACCATCACCACTACTCAGGAGAGGCAATAAGCACTGTGAAGCTGTGTATCTTATAAATGATTTGTTAACTAATTTTAAAATGAGAATTTCTTAATAACACTTTAGAAGAAGATCTTTAAGGGCTTGATAGTAACATATTGCTTTTTAGCACAAATAAAGCTTGTAAAGACCATTTACTTGGCAGTAAGAGACTAGTATGTGCACTACAGAGAACTCCTACTCTAGAGTGTCATTGGGTCTTTTTAGGTCATATTACGATAAAACAAATATTTTGCTAAGAATTTGTTGCATAAAGCTGGTTGGAGGTTAGTTTGTGAGGCAGTTTTTTTCTGTCTAGCTTTCCTCATTTTGTTTTCCCCTCCCTTACTTTGCCTTGCACTCCTACCTAGTGTTTGTGTGTGTCAGTTTACCTGTCAACTATTTTTTTCTCTCACTTATTGTGTTTCTATTTAGTTAGCCATCTGAGGCAAGGTAAGGCAGGTGGGCACCGGTGGGGTGGGGGTGGGTGAGTGCCAGCTTAGGGGTGTTTGCTTTTATTCTGACACAGCCCAAAAATCCATTATTATTGCTGGTTACCTTTAATTGTATTCCTTTTTCATTTTATCAATAAAAATTTTGATCACTAAAAAAAAGAAAAAATAATCTGTTGTATAGTAGCAACTGACTGATTGATCTGCTTGGGTATTTTGTATTGTATTTTAGTGCATTGATGTTGCTCAATATACAGTGGAATCAGAAACTATTCAGACCTATTCACTTTTTGCACACTATTGTGTGGTAGACTACATTTTAAATGGAAAAATGTGACATTTTTGTCCCCATTCAGCACTCAATGTCCCATAATGACAAATTGAAAACATGTTTTCAGAAAGGTTTGCCAATTTAGTAAAAATCAAAAACTGAAATAACTCTCACATATATAAGTATCCAAACTCTAACTCTGCACTTTGTAGCAACCCTTTTGGCAATAATTACAGCTTTGAGTTCCTGCAAGCTTTGCAGACATGAATTTGAGCAGTTTATTTTATATTTGGTATATTGTATAGGGTGGTCCAGATCTAATTATGCAATTTTCATTACGCTTTAACTTATTAAGTTTATTACATAGAAAATCACCCGAAAAATCCCGGACCATCGAGAAGTGTGCAAACTGACAACATGAAGAATCGTCTTTGCGTCGAACTGGAATCGTCCCCGCAAAAATCAAACTCATACAGATGATCTGGATCTGCAAAATTAGATCTGGACCACCCTGTATTTGTCTCCAAGGGGAAATTGTCTTTTTACATGACCTTTGGAAGTCAGAGTGTGGGGTCAGCCATTGTACGGCGTGCCCTTGGAGAAATCTTCAGGTCAAGGGGCTTGCTCGAAGGCCCAACAGAGTAGGATCCCTTTTGGCAGCAAAGGGGTTTGAACCGGCAACTATCCAAATACCAACGCAGACCCTTCGCCTCAGAGCCACCATTCTTCCTGGCAGGTCTGCTCAAGCTTCATTAGATTGGATGGGAAGCATATGTAAACTGCCAATTTCAGGTCCCTTCACTGATGTTCTGTGGGGTTTAAGCCTGAGCTTTGGCTGGGTGACTCATGGAGAATCAGTGACTTGTCTCAAAGAATCTACAGCATTGTCTTTGGGTTAACGTGCAGAAAAGTGAACTGTCGCCCCAGTCTGAGGTCTTTTGCACTCTGGAGCAGGTTTTCCTCAAGAACCTGTGTGAATTTGGCTGCATTCATCCTTCCTTCAATTCTTGTCACTACCACTGAGAAGCACCCCCATTGCATGATGCTGTCACCACCATGCTTTACCATAGGAATGGTATTAGAATTAGAATTAGAACAATCTAGACGAGAACAGGCCATTCAGCCCAACAAAGCTCGCCAGTCCTATCCACTTGCTTCCTCCAAGAAAACATCAAGTCGAGTTTTGAAAGTCCCTAACGTCTTACTGTCTACCACACTACTTGGTAACTTATTCCAAGTGTCTATCGTTCTTTGTGTAAAGAAAAACTTCCTAATGTTTGTGCGAAATTTACCCTTAACAAGTTTCCAACTGTGTCCCCGTGTTCTTGATGAGCTCATTTTAAAATACAAGTCTCGATCCACTGTACTAATTCCCTTCATAATTTTAAACACTTCAATCATGTCACCTCTTAATCTTCTTTTGCTTAAACTGTAAAGGCTCAGCTCTTTTAATCTTTCCTCATAATTCAACCCCTGTAGACCTGGAATCAGCCTAGTCGCTCTTCTCTGGACCTTTTCTAGTGCTGCTATGTCCTTTTTGTAGCCTGGAGACCAAAACTGCACACAGTACTCAAGATGAGGCCTCACCAGTGCATTATAAAGGTTTAGCATAACCTCCTTGGACTTGTACTCCACAGATCGTGCTATATAACCTAACATTCTGTTAGCCTTCTTAATGGCTTCTGAACACTGTTTGGAAGTTGATAGCTTGGAGTCCACTATGACTCCTAAATCCTTCTCATAAGGTGTACTCTCGATTTTTCGACCGCCCATTGTGTATTCAAACCTAATATTTTTACTTCCTATGTGTAATACTTTACATTTACTGACATTAAATTTCATCTGCCACAAATCTGCCCAAGCCTGTATGCTATCCAAGTCCTTCTGTAATGATATAACGGATTCCAAATTATCTGCTAATCCACCTATCTTGGTATCATCTGCAAACTTAACCAGCTTGTTACTTATATTCCTATCTAAATCATTTATATATATTAAAAATAGCAGCGGCCCTAGCACTGACCCCTGTGGAACACCACTCTTAACATCGCCAGTTCTGATGAGGTTCCTCGCACCATCACCCTCTGCTTCCTGTGTCTGAGCCAATTCTGCACCCATCTAAAAACATCACCCTGAATTCCCACTTCTTTTAACTTGATGCCCAACCTCTCATGTGGCACCTTATCAAATGCTTTCTGAAAGTCCAGATAAATAATATCATAAGCTCCACTTTGATCGTATCCTTTTGTTGCCTCCTCATAGAATTCCAACATGTTAGTAAAACACGACCTCCCCTTCTGAACCCATGCTGACTGTTCAGAATAACTCCTGTCCTTGTCATGTGTTGCTCAATCTTATCCTTAATAATTCCTTCCATTAATTTTCCTGTGATGCTTGTTAAGCTTACTGGCCTATAGTTGCTTGGATCTGCCCTGTCACCCTTTTTATATAATGGGATGATATTTGCCATTTTCCAGTCCTTTGGAATCTCTCCAGTGCACAGTGACTTCCTAAAAATATGTGTCAAGGGTTTATATATGTACTCACTAGCCTCCTTAAGAACACGAGGATAAATATTATCTGGGCCTGGTGATTTGTTTGATTTCATCTTATTTAATCTGAGCAGCACTTCTCCCTCTACAATTTCCAAATCCCTCAGTACCTCCTTAGTAGTTGTGTTTACCTCTGGCAGGTTATCCACTTGCTCACTTGTAAACACCTCAGAAAAATGTAAGTTTAGGGCATCTGCTATTTCATTGTCTGTATCTTTTAATTCCCTTTACTATTCCTGATGAACTTGACCTCCTCCTTAACTGTTATTTTACTACTAAAATACTGAAAGAATCTCTTGGGGTCTTCTTTCGCCTTATCTGCTATATTCCTCTCCAACTGTCTTTTAGCCTCTCTGATATCCTTCTTAATGGTTGCCCTCATGTTCTCATACGCTACGGTTCTCTTTGCAGTCATTAGTCTTATATGCCTTATACAGCAGTTTTTCCTTTGCAACTTCTTTTTAAATCTTTATTAATCCATCGTGGAGATTTTTTAGTTTCCTATTACTTCCAAATTTAGGTATGTATCTGTCCTGCATTACATGTAAAACATTTTAAACCTGTTCCACTGCTCCTCGACTGTCTCCACATTTAAAAGCTTATCCCAGTCTATCCTACTTAGACTTTGTCGCATCTGCTCAAAATTAGCCCTACTAAAGTTCAACTTAACAATTTTAGTCTTTGCATCTGTACTCTTACAAAATACTGAGAATTGTATTACATTATGGTCACTTGACCCTAGTGGTTCAATCACCTCTACACCCTCAATTCTATCCTGATTATTACAGAATACTAAATCCAGATAGGCTTCACCCCTTGTTGGTGCTTTAACATGCTGTGTTAAAAACAGTCGCGATTACTTCTAAAAACTCCTGCTCTTGTGCTCCTCCATCTGTAAGGTTATCCCAGTTAATATTTGGATAATTAAAGTCCCCCATGACTATAATATCCCCTGTAAACTTGCCTTTTGATATTACTAAAAGATGTGTGTTGAAATTACTGTCTGAATTGGGTGGTCTATAACACACTCCTAAAATGAGACCTTTTCCCTAATATTTTCCAGGCGAAGCCACATGTCCTCACTAAGATGGGGCTCATCATCCAACTGAAGATGACTTACATTTAATTCCTGTTTGGCATAAACAGCAACCCCACCTCCTTTTCTGTTCTGTCTATCCTTCCTAAAAATGTGTATCCCTCTATGTTACACTCATCCCCATCTTTGTTATTTAGCCAGGTTTCCGTTATTGCTATAATATCATAATTGTGCTCTGCTACATACAACTCCAACTCACTTACCTTATTTTTGATACTTCTAGCATTAAGGCAAGCTATTTTTAATGTGTTAATCCTTCTATCTTTACGTGTTTGCTTAAAATTTACATTACTATGCATTTTTATTTCTACACCATTGTTTGTTCTTCCATGTATAGATCTAAATCTGGCCTGTCCTAAACTCCCTGCCCCCATTCCCTAGTTTAAACAATCCTCGACTAGCCTACACATACGCCTCCCCAATACATTGGTGCCCCTCCGGTTCAGATGTAACCCGTCACGGCGGAACAGGTCCCATCTGTTCCAAAAGGAGTCCCAATGCCCCATAAACCTATACCCTTCTACCCTGCACCAAGATTTGAGCCACGCGTTAAGCCTTCTAATCTCCTCAATCTTACCTGGACTGGCGTGGCACAGGCAGAACTTGGAGAAGACTACCTTGTCAGTTCTGCTCCTCAGCTTGGTACCTAACTCTTTGAATTTGGATCGCAGAACTGACAGACTACCCTTATGTATGTCATTTGTTCCAACGTGGACAATGACAACTGGATCCACCCCGCTCTGGCCAAGAGCCTATCCACCCTTCCAGGAGGTCTCCCACCTGTGCTCCCGGAAGGCAACACACCGTCTGAGACTCTCTCTCTGGAGCACACCTGCGCTTCAATCCCCCTAATGATTGAGTCCCCAACTATCACTACCTCTCTCTTTTTGGGAACTGGTTTTGAGGTGGCCCGTTGGGGCTCCTCAACCCTGCCTACCACCTCAGAATTATCAGAGTCACCGTCCAGCTCCGCCAGGACATGATAACGGTTAGACACTTCTAATTCTGGGGTTGATGCCCCGGACAGTGTGCACCCTTTACCTTACGCCTTGCGACCGTGACCCACCTATTCCTACCTGTCTGGTCTGGAATCTCCTCCAGCGCCACCTTAGGGGTGCACACTATCTCTAAAGGACACCTGGGCCAAGTCCGCCAATTCTCTATTACAACGCAGGTCAGCCAACTCCTCCTCCAGTTCAGCGACCCTGAGCTCGAGGTGCTGGATCAGCTGGCATCTCTTGCAGATGTAGCCCTCATAGACAACTGGCTCTTCCAAACCATCATCTAAAAGTCCAACATCCAACAGGACTTGCATTGCACTGGCCTCATTATTAAAATTTGATTTGGGATTACTAAGCTGCCTTAACTATATATTTTTTTTTTCTTAAAATTAAATTTCTTCTTCTTTCAGCTGCTCCTTAACTTAAATGGTAACACTAAGATCTGCTACAGATATTTTACACCTTTTCCCCTTAAGCTCCTGTACTGTTCTCCCTCTCAGCTGCCTGCTGTTTGCCTTTCTATGAGGTTAACTTTACTTTTCTCTGTCTCTTCTAGCTTTGCGCTCTTCTTACTTATAAGCTCTTCACTCGCACTGTTTGTATTCCCCCGTATTAATGAACCAATACGCTGTCGCCCACTTAACTGTTCTGCCTCTGGACGGCTAAGGACTGTTTAATCTAAAATAAACAAATAAATAAAACTTTACTACCTTATTTGCTCCTACTGCTCCTTGTGCCTGATCGGTGTCTTAACGCAGGCCGCTTACCTGCGCACTACTGAGTTTCCACCTTTTACTGCTTTGAAGTCAGCCGCGGCCTTTTTTTCTTTTCCTTTAAACTAAGGAATCGCTGTTACGACGACGCGGTTATTTATTTACAAATGCCGATATCAGTTACTGCTGCTTTCTACCCTGCCGCCTCGATGCTAATTCAAATACAGATAACAAGAAAAAGAACAAGTACAAATAACTTTTCCAAGCGCACTTCCAAACACCCAGCTAGTTTTGCTCTTGTGCGGGCGAAAAAAAAAGCAAAAAAAAACCCTTCTAAAGGGAAAAAAGCTTTAAAAATTCCCACACGGTTCCTTAGAGGCAACCAAAACCCAAGTTTTTAAGAGCAAAATGTATTTTTTTAATGTAAATCTCACACCACAGAACAAACCAACACTCTCAACAGACTCTAGCGTTTGCAAAGCACACGTCAGCACAAAGCACACGTGACTCTCAGCTCTGAGTTTATTAGGCAGGTTAGTTATTAGTTATTAGTTATTATTAGGCAGGTGATGAGCAGTGTCTAGTCTTTCCCAGACATAGTGTTTGGAGTTCTGCCCAAGAAGTTCAATTTTTGTCTCATCAGACCAGAGAACCTTTTCCTAATGCCCTCAGAGTCATTTTAACTGTCATATGTGTTTTACACCAGAGTGGCTTCTGTCTAGCCAGTCAACCATAAATCCCTGACTGATAAAGTGCTCCTGAGATGGTTCTTCCTTGCTGTTTGCCGCCCATTGCAGCAGAGGACTTCTGAAGCTCTATTGGAGTGACCATTGGGTTCTTGGTCACCTTTCTAACCATGAACCTTCTTACCCCATTCAGACCAACTCTAGGAAGAGTCCCTGTGGCTACAAACGTCTTCCATTTCACAATTATTGAGACCAGTCCTGGGAACACTCCTTTAAAAGTGGTTTTATAACCTTGCCTTGATCACTGCTTCACCACAATCTGACCACAGAGGACTTAAGAAACTTCCTTGGACTTTATGGCTTGGTGTTTGTCCTGTCATGCACTGTCAATAGTGTGACCTTATTGACACAGGTGTGTGCCTTTCTAAATGATGTTCAATAAATTCAGTTTGCCATAGGTTGGCTCCAATTAAGTATTTGAGACACATTTCAAAAAAAATGAAACAAAAAATTTGGAAGGCCATGTGATGATGCAGGTCCAGCTTCATGCTCCCATCTTTCTTCTGGGAGCCTCTCAACCCAACACCATTGGTAATGTAACCGGATGAGCTGGACAATGAGGATGGCAAACGAAGCAAAGGGATGGTGCAAAGTGCCAAAGTGTTTTTATTACAAAAAAAAACTGTCAAAAACAAAAAGTGTTGAAAACAGTGCAGTACTTCAAAAATGTCTATAAATAAATAATCCATAAAAACAGGATGAATTGAAGTGGAGGTTAAAATAATCCCAAATAAATAAATCCATTAAAACGAGGTTAAAAACAACAATGGCTGGAAGCAGTTCCCCTTTAAAAGCCTGGTGCCTTCTTTTAGCTGGTGGCTCCCCTGGTTCTCCCATCTGGACCCTGCAACAGGGGAGTCTCCCTACCTGCAGGGGCAGCTGCCTCCTACACTGGTCTGGTAGCTTTCCAACCATTGGCTTCATACAGCTCCCTTCCAGACTGAGACTCAGGCTCCCCAGTAGCCAGCGTGCTCACTCTCTCAAGCCTCACTGACTACCGCTGCCTTCCGCGGTGAGCCGTCCACTGTTCTTCGTCAAAATAACCCCATGATTTGTGTTTAGATAATTACAAAACATTTGTATCTGTAGCAACACACTGCAATCTAAATAAAATCTAAATTTCACAATGCAGTTACATCCTTCCTTTTTTAAGCCACCGTTACTGCGTCAGTGTCTATCCTAGTTATCACAGAGCACAAAGTAGAAAGTATCAAAAACTGTTCTTTATGTAGCTTCCACTTTATCCAAAATGCTGCTGCAAGAATTATTACAAGAATAAGAAAATATTAACTTCAGTTCTTAAATCCTTACTGGCTCTCGGTTAAGGTTTGGGGCAGATTTCAAAATCCTTCTTTTAACATATAAAGCCTTAAATGGCAAGATCCGGCTTACTTACCTGAGCTTATCATGACTTACAAACCAGACCTCACATTAAGATCTCAAGATGCCGGTCTGCTTATGATTCCAAGAATTCATAAAATAACAGTGGGAGGTCAAACGTTAAGTGTCAGGGTCCCTAAACTGTGGAATGGTCTACCTGCTACCATAAGAGATGCCCCTTCGGTCTCAGCTTTTAAATCCCGGCTGAAGACTCACTACTTCAGTTTAACATATCCTGACTAGAGCTACTGATTAACTGCAGACTGCATCTCTGTTTTTAGTCATTAATGCTAAAACATAAGTAACGTCACCCATTTTGTTTCTCTTCTTGGTACTCAAATGTGGCACTTGGTGCCACTGCCCACCTCCAAGTTGTTTTGCCTGCCTGAGGTAAAGTCATCCCTGATGGAGGATCTCAGGAATCATCAGGTAGAAGGGTCCTTTCATCGGATTGGCTGGCCCAGCACTGACTCAGCTGTGGAATGGCCAATTGGGGGAGGCAGCTTGATGGTCAAAGTCCAAATCATATTATGTGATATCATCTATTGTTAAATTCTGCTCCGTAAGTTGTGTCTTGCAACTTTCAACCTTATATAAAATTGAAAAGCGCTGTACGATAACCGCTTTCCATGTTTTTCTTTTTATTACATGTTGTATTACCCAGAAAACTTAAATCAATGCTCATACACACACGTAATGGTTAACAGTATATATACACCACAAAAAGGAGATCCACTAACACAATATACATAACAACTCCTCCCATGTAGCACTGAAGCTATATCAAAAAAAATATATATATACTGTATATATATATATATATATATATATATATATATATATATATATATATATATATATTGTCAGGGATGCCAGGGGCCATGACCCAGCGGGGACGCCAGGAGGGACGGAAGAGGGTCAGAGCCCTGCCTGGACCACGTGGGGTTTGCCTTCCGGGTTGCTTTGGGGGCCACGGGTCGAGGGCATGGAAGCCCTTCCCTGTAGGGGCCCGTGGTCACCGCCAGGAGGCGCCCCAATGCCTTGGGGACTTGTTTCCCCAGCACTCCCGCCACACCAGGAAGTGCTGGGGGGAAGATTTATGACGCCGGAGAGCAGCGGGAGGACAGCCGGCACTTCCGCTACACTTGGGCGTGGCCAGAAGATTGCCGGGAACACCTGGGGCTCATCCGGGTCCTCCATAAAAGGGGCCGTCTCCATTCATTCGGGGCTGGAGTCGGGTGGAAGTAGGACGAAGCAAGAGGAGTGTGGAGGCGGCCCGAAGAAAGGCATTGTGGCCAGGACTTTGAGTGTTTGGGGTATTGTGCACTGAACTGGGTCTTTGTGACCATTATTTGGGGGTCTTTGTGACCGACGAACTGTAAATAGTGTAAATAAACGTGTGGTGGTTTTGTGCAAAACAGATGTCTGCCTGTCTGTGCTCGGGTGCCGTTCACATCTGGCGTAGTCAGCAGGATGCTCCGCCTGTTCCAAGGCGGGGACCTGTTATCAAGAAATTTGTTGTGGACGACCCGGCGCAGCAGGGGACCCACCCGTACAGCGGGCTGCGTGCACACAGCCCAGCGGTAAAGAACCCACGGACCGCCAGGGTCCGCGGGAGGGCCGTTATTCCCTGCGGGCGGGCGGCGTGCATTGGAGGAGTGCAGCGGGCTCCCGCGATCGCGCCATTGCTGGAGGCGCCGGGGCGGCATGGCGTCCAGAGGCCACGCCGAGGACGTTTCCTCGGTTAGACGGGACCTGGGAGGTGAGTTCCCTGCCTATCGGCAGCCGGCCCTTGGGGGCCGGGCGTGTGTTTTGTTTTCCAGGCAGGGACCTCCGGATCCGCGTCAGTGGCGGCGCATGCTGGTTTGCGGGCTCCGGTAGGGCGGCAGCAGCGAGGGCTGCGGTGGAAGAGACGCTGCAGCTCGAAGGTGCTGGCAACAACAAGGCTGCCGGCAAACGCGTCGCCGCCGCAGAAGGGGAGCCAAGATGGCGCGGACCAGAAGTCCCTCCCCTGACAGGCACGCGATTGGGCCGGTGTGTCTTGTGTCCCCGCCGATGACTGCAGAGAGGCGGGACCAAGGAATGTCCATCACGGGCAGGGGGAGACCCGATTGGGCGGAGGAAAAGGCCCACAGGAAGTGGCGGCGCCGGAGGCTGACAGACAGGTAGGCTCAGCGTCGGTTAACTTCCTGTCTTTGCCGGCTGCTCTGGCGGAGCTGGGGTGTCTCTTCAGCCCGCCGAGCAGCGTGTGTTACAGATGCTATGTGCCCTCCGGGCTGAGGTGCTGGAACTGGAGAGGAAGGCGCTCGCGGCGCTGAGAACGTTTCAATCAACAACGGGACGGCGCGACGCTGGAATCTCCAGCCGGAGAGGTACGGCGGAGACGGTGAGTACAGCCGACTCCGTACAGCATGCGGGAGGGTCTGTTGAAAAAGGCTGTGATGATAACGATCAGTTCGAGTAAGCAGCCCTCCGACAGGAGTCGGCGGCGCCCGCTGGCTGTATGCTTGTGGCGGGGAGTCCGAGGGCGCTGAATGGACACGGGCTGCTAAGTGCCCGGGTCCTAGCGCCCTCCGCCCGAGTCGGCTGCGGTCTTGCGCGCACTATAGGGACGCAGACGGGACAGAGGCGCCTTTTATTCCATAAGGAGTCTCAAACCGTCATGGCGTCCCAGAGTGAACGGAGGAATAAGAGGCTGGGTGCCGATTCCTCCGATATGTTGCGGACGCAGACGGGGAAAGGGGCTGCGTGTTGGTTATACGAGTCGCATATCGTCAAGGCGTCCGAAAGTGAGGAGGATTAAGCGGCTGGGTGCGCCTCCTCCAATACAGTGAGGCGCGTTGCTGGGTGCACGCAGCGACGGCTGGCCGCCCTCTGAGGGAGCAGAGGGAATCCCTGAGGCCGGCGGTGAGAGAGCAGGCGGTGCCGACAGTTCCACTATCGAGAGGGACACGGAAGCCGCGGAGAGGGTGCCGATCAGGGACGGACCCCGGGCGAGTTGAAGGAACCCCTTCGTGGCGGAACAGCCCTCTGATGTCGGGCCGTCTGCAGAATGATCTCTCTGCCGGTGCGCAGGTGCGCTCACAGCTGGAGGAGCCAACGGGGGAACCAGTGGCTCGGAACAAAGGGGCGTGGAGGTCTCGGAGGGGGTGCCGATCGAGGAGGCCCGGGGTGCCGGTAAAAGGGGGGAGCACAACCTGTGCGAGGCACAGGGATGCACCAAGGGCTGGTGCTCGGATTGTGTCTCCGCCCCTGTCCCTGCTAGGAGTGCGGGGCCGGACCCCGGCTATCCTCGAGTGGGACCCGTTTCGGGGCTCTGCTGCCCTCGCGGGGACGGGTCGCTCTTACCCACGAGTGGTCTTCGCTGGCTGTGGGGCACTGTCAGGGATGCCAGGGGCCATGACCCGGCCGGGACGCCAGGAGGGACCGGAAGAGGGTCAGAGCCCTGCCTGGACCACGTGGGGTTTGCCTTCCGGGTTGCTTTGGGGGCCACGGGTCGAGGGCATGGAAGCCCTTCCCTGTAGGGGCCCGTGGTCACCGCCAGGAGGCGCCCCAATGCCTTGGGGACTTGTTTCCCCAGCACTCCCGCCACACCAGGAAGTGCTGGGGAAGATTTATGACGGCGCCCGGAGAGCAGCCGGGAGGACAGCCGGCACTTCCGCCACACTTGGGCGTGGCCAGAAGATTGCCGGGAACACCTGGGGCTCATCCGGGTCCTCCATAAAAGGGGCCGTCTCCATTCATTCGGGGCTGGAGTCGGGTGGAAGTAGGACGAAGCAAGAGGAGTGTGGAGGCGGCCCGAAGAAAGGCATTGTGGCCAGGACTTTGAGTGTTTGGGGTATTGTGCACTGAACTGGGTCTTTGTGACCATTATTTGGGGGTCTTTGTGACCGACGAACTGTAAATAGTGTAAATAAACGTGTGGTGGTTTTGTGCAAAACAGATGTCTGCCTGTCTGTGCTCGGGTGCCGTTCACAATATATATATATATATATATTCTCACAAATATTTTAACTATAACAGCATATAAAATTTAACATTCAAATCTTTTAGGAGGTTTCCTAACTCTGTCAGGGTAACATCTAGTGAATGTTGATCTAGAACTACCAACTGAGTTCTGACTCTCAGGTTGCGTTGTTTCCTGGTTGTCTGTGGTGATGGTAGACTCGTGACCATCACACTCTGGTACAGCGATGTCCTGCGATGAAGTTGGCTGTGCAATTTCTTCCTGTTGGTGGTTATCAGAAGGAGTAGTGTCTAACAATTGGTCTGTATGTCGATACCAGACAACATCATCCCCAATGTCTACAGTAAAAGTCAGTGGTCCTGTCTGTGTGGCAATGACATCTTGCTGCCATGACCAGCCACTCTTACGATAACCGCAAGCCAAAACTTTCTGACCCACACAAAAGGTGCACAGGGTTTGTGACTTTTGACTCTGATTCCAGGTGGCCTGCTTCTGTTGGACATGCCTACGTAGGTCAGGTTTCATCAAGTCCAGGCGGGATCTCAGGGGACGGCCTAGAAAAAGCATTGTGTTTGTCCGGTAGTCGAATAGGTGCTGTTACGATAAGCCATTAAAAATTTGAACACTTTATGTTGTAGTTATATTCCTTCAAATGACATTGCCTTAATGGACTGTTTGAAGGACTGCACAAAACGCTCAGCAAGACTATTCGTTGCAGGGTGGTATGGTGCTGTGGTAATGTGTTGTATTCTATTTTTCCTGAGGAAGGTTTTAAACTCCTCAGATAAAAACTGGCTACCATTATCACTTACTATTTGTTCTGGTACTCCTGTACGCGAAAACAAGTTACGTAGGAGTTCCACAGTCTTTATGGCAGTTGCTTTAGTGGTACAGAAAACCTCTGGCCACTTAGAGTGTGCATCTAAAACAAAAAGAAACATCTTATCAAAGAATGGCCCTGCATAGTCAATGTGTATGCACTGCCATGGGGTGGTGGGCCATTCCCAGGGGTGAAGTGGTGCAGACGCTGGTGACCGTTGAGTCTGCTGGCACCCATTACATGTCTTTGTGAGGTCTTCCAGCTGGTGATCAATGCCAGGCCACCAGACATAGCTGCAAGCCAAGTTCTTCATCTTTACCACCCCTAAGTGCCCTTCATGTAGCACCTCAAGGACCTCAAGGTGCGAAGTTTTGGTGGAATTATAACACGTGTGCCCCACAAAATGCAACCTTGACTTACAGACAGTTGGTCACATCATGATGAGTAGGCTGATAAAGTTCCATTGCCCTTGGATGGCCAGCCTTTAACTGTCAGTTCATAAACTTTAGAAAGTGTTGGGTCGCAGCGCATCTCTCACTGGATGTCAGAGCACGTGACTGGCAATGAGTGTACCTGAGCCATTTGGAACATGTCTACTGGTTCCACTAAATTCCTGGGTTGTGATAACTCCAATGGAAGCTGCGACAGTCCATCAGCATCACCATGATGCTCTGTACCTTTGAATGCAATAGTGTAAGTGTGGGCCCCAAGAAATAATGCCCATCGTTGAAGTCGTGCAGCAGCCATACCTGGAACATCCTTACATGGATTAAAGATGGACAACAATGACCAATGATAAGTCAGCAAGGTAAAAAGTCTCCCATATAAATACTGATTAAACTTCTTAAATCCCCAAACCAAACTAAGGGCTTCTCTATCAATTTGGGCATAATTAAGCTCTGCTGGAGTTAAGGATCTTGATGCAAAGGCAATTGGCCGTTCCGTCCCATTAGTGAAGTTATGTGACAATACAGCACCAATACCATAAGGAGAGGCATCACATGCAAGCTGGAGTGCCAAGTTGGGGTCATAATGAGTTAGCACATTGTCAGATGTTACAAGAGATTTAGCCTCTTTGTACACACGCTCACAGTCTTTAGTCCAGCACCATGTTGTTTCACTGCGTAGCAAACTGTTTAAAGGATGCAAAACAGTCGAAAGATTTGGAAGGAACTTGTGATAATAATTAACCAGTCACAAAAATGACTGCAATTGAGATACATTTTGGGGTTTCGGTGCTTTCAGAACGGCTTCAATTTTATTTTTACATTTATGTAAGCCTTCTTTATCAATTTGGTGTCCACAATACTCAATAGAATTTTTGAAAAATTCACACTAATTTTTGTTGACTCTCAAGCCAAAGTCTGCTAATCTATTCAGGACTTTTCCTAGATTCTCTAGATGCTCCCTGTCATCAGCCCCTGTAACAAAAATGTCATCAAGGTAGCACTGAGTGTAAGGAATGCCCTGTAAGACTTGTTCTATGGCCTTCTGCCATATGGCTGGTCCTGAAGCATATCCAAAAACCAAACGGTTATACTGGTACGGGCCTTTAGTAGTGTTAATAGTCAAATACTTTTTGGACGAGTCATCTACTTCCATTTGTAGGTATGCTTGTGCAAGGTCAATTTTTGAAAACTTTTCTCCTCTGCCCAGAGATGCAAATATATCATCTATACGGGGTAAGGGATATTGTTCAGCTTTTAACACTGGGTTTATTGTCACCTTAAAGTCACCACATATACGCACAGTGCCATCACCCTTAACGACTTGCACAATTGCTGTCGCCCATTCAGAACATTCCACTTTTGTCAGTATGCCTTCCCTTTCTAGTCTTTGCAATTCAGCTTCTACTTTGGGCCCTAGGGCATATGGCACTGGCTTTGCCTTGTGAAACCTTGGCACTGCATTATCTTCTAATACAATCTGGGCTTTCATATGTTTTAATGTGCCAATGCCATCCTGAAAAACCTGTGCATACTATGAAAATAGCTCTTTAAAACTGTTATTTATGGACTGGTTGCTTGATTTTTCTAAGGTTTGCATGGCTTTGATTGACTGCCAATCCAACTGTATTTTCTTCACCCACTCACGTCCCAACAGTGGTACACCCCCATTTTTAATTACATAAACTGGCAATGTATGTGTTTTCCCTGTATATTTCACATTTACATTAATTGTTCCCAAGGGTGCTATTTTCTCACCAGTATATGTTTTCAACATTACAGGGACTCTTCTCCAGGATGCAATGTGCTAAATGTTCTTTATAATCCTTATAGCAGATCACTGACAGGGCTGATCCTGTGTGCAGCTCCATCTTAAAAGGCACACCTTCCACTTCAAGGGACACCCACAAGATTCCTCTGTCGGCCTCTTTAAGTACATAGATATCAAAGCAAGCCAGCTCCTGTTCAGATGAGTCTGATGTAGTAGTATTCATTTTGTGCACGTTTTTATGTTTCTGTTTATTCTTTGCAAACTTTTTGTCACGTGGGTGGGTTTTACACATTTTCTGAATATGCACTGGTTTCTGACATTGACGACAAACTTTGTCTTTAAACCAGAACTCCGAAGCGTTGTATGACTTTTTCCCACATCTGTAGCAGGGCACATTTCTCGCGTTTCACTTTCAATTTATGCGTGTTACACTCTGAAGCGATCTTCTGCTGCAGCTCTAGAGTATCTTTAGCGGCTGTCTCTATTAACACTGCAATTTCTACAGCACGAGGCAGGGTTAATGTACTGTCAGTCAAGAGTCGTTTTTGTACATTTTCATTGTGCAATCCACACACAAACCTGTCTCCTAAAGAATCTGACAAGTTTTCTCCAAATTCACAGTGCTCTGTGAGCCTTCTCAGTTCTGCTACATACTCCGTTACAGTTTCCAGTCGTCAGGCAGTACTGTTCTAGTCTTTCGTCATACGTGGCCCAGTCCTCCACCGAACTATCAAAACTGTCCATTTTCCCCACACAACCAGGCATTTTCCTTTCTACTCTGTTCACTTTTTTTTGGTTGTTTAATTTGTTTTACTCACAGCCCTTCTTTGTGCTGCGTATCCTGGGTAAAGAGACACCTGCAAATGCACCCACTTTTCGATGCTTGTTTCTCCTCATTGCTTTCTTGAAATAGCTCTCAAATATCTCTGTATAAATTCAGTTTTAGGTTCGATAGTATGATGAAAACAAAGGTGCATGTAAACCTCGTCACCAGTTGTTGTGTCTTGCATTCAACCTTATATAAAATTGAAAAACGCTGTACGATAACCGCTTTCCATGTTTTTCTTTTTATTACTTGTTGTATTACCCATAAAACTTATATCAATGCGCATACGCACACATAATGGTTAACAGTATATATACAACACAAAAAGTAGATCCACTAACACAATATACATAACACCGTACTTGTAATATTTTTACTTTTATACTGTATTGAAGATTACTTGTGTTCTTTCTTTGTATTGTATTTACCCCTCTCTTTTTGACACCTACTGCTCAACCAACCTACCTGGAAAGGGTTTCTCTTTAAACTGCCTTTCCCAAGGTTTCTTCCATTTTTTTCCTTACAAAGTTTTTTGTTGGGGGTCCTTGTCTTCTAAGAGAGTCAAAGATTGGGGGCTGTCAAAAAGGAGGACCTGTTAAAGCCCATTGCGGCACTTCTTGTGTGATTTTGGTCTATACAAAATAAATTGTATTGTGTATTGTATTATCATTAGATGAGACTCCGTCCATTGTGTGCAGACCAATAAGACACAGAAGGCATGTGCGAACTCAACACAAGTAGTGACCAGACTCAAAATTGAACTCACTTTAAAGTCTTTAAAATTATAACCGCTTACTCTCGTGCTATTCTATTAAAAATCACAAAATAACAAGATGAAAATATCCTCTCCACTACTGGTTAATGTCATGTACTCAGTGCTGCTAGAAGAGGATTTAGCTTTCACAACTTTGAATTAGATTAAGTTTGTTAAATCATGTTATATTTTATGTACCATAAAAAGACAGTAAAGAACAGATCATTAAAGTTTTAATGTTGATTGTTTGTTACTTTACATTGAAATGTAACTTTTTCTGTGGGTCTGTAGGTAAGTGAACTCAAAGCCAACCCTTAGACACAGCAGATTACCCCATATCATAATCCCATTTACTCCTAAACCTGTTACATGAGATGTCATGTTGCTTTGATGTACACTTTGGCACTGACTACATTCTTGTGAAGGAAGTTAAGTGTTTGGTTAATGAAGCAAGAACAAAGCATTCCAAATGTTGACGGGTCCTCAAGTTTTCTTAGCTCTAGTTGCACCTCAGTCAGATGTAAAAACATTTTTTAATCCAAACTGTATATTCCTACTAGAGCAGAGGCTCTCAAATTCAGTTTTGAGGTTCCCAAGTAATTGCATATTTTTTGTTCTCTCAAGTTTCAAAATCTGTGAGTCATTTTACCTAATTTATTTAGCTGCACTGTTTTTCTGTTCTCCAATACTGCATTCAGAAAAGCACAGTGTGGTGGATGGCCGGGTTCCATGCCCAGCTGGGATGCCCCTTCTATACATGATCCGGGGGAACAACCATGGGCAGCATGATATCTTCCCCGGAACGCTTGGTGGCAGCCCCCCTAGGTTGCACCGGGACCACAGGCATGGAATTTTGGGACTCAGCCCTGTTGGGCTCCGTGGCCACCACCAAGGGGGGCTGTACTACCTCCTGAGCCCATATGGGTGGTTCTTCCGCCACACCCGGATGTGCAGCCAGATACAGGTCATCATACACCTGGAGCGCTTCCGGGTGGGCTATAAAGGGAGCCAGTAGACACTACTCCGGGAACCAAAGTCGGGAGGAGAGGGACTAAGGTTGCTGGACAGGAGTGGAGGAGATAAAAAAGAGAGATTTGATTTGTGTTTATTTGAGTTGTACTTAGTGTGAGACTGTGTTGTGTATGTGGGTACAGGGAAGACTTAGCCCACAGACGAAGAAAATAAAAGTTTATTTTGTTTGTAAGTGTGCCTTTTTGTTACAAAAGTTATGTGTTTTTTTTACATTTATCAGAAATTTTGAAATATTTGTATTTTTTCTAAAGATTTAAATGCTTACCTCTGTTTTTTGTTTTCCTCTTAGATTGCCTTTTTCTGTGTAGTCTACTCCCTTAATTGTGTCATATTAATGAGAAGAACAGACACTCAGACAAACAACACAGAAAGCAGACCCACTAATAACCTCATGAGTAAATAATGGATTAAATAACAGAGCAACTGGAGAAGCAGAATAAAAATATGATGATGATAATGATGATGAAATTATTAAAGCTAATAAAAAAAACTAAATTATACTCAAGTAACAAACATAAATGCTTGCTACCTTCTAATAAAACAATTACCAGGATTAGTTTTAGAATTTCTATATTGACACCAGACCATAGAAACTGGGAAATAATGGCTTGCCTTTCTACATTTGAAGCCCAATAAAAGACAAAACTTGATTGGAAGAAAAACCAGCAACCACATGGGATATCAAAGACTAAGTTTGAGAACCACTGCACTATAGCATTTTCATTGATTTCTGAGAAGCTGCCATCCTGCTGATTCAGTACAGTACTACTGTTCTCAGGCAGGGATCTTCAGAGTTGGTGCTGGAGGTTTTGTTCTTTTGTATAACATCTGCAAGATGGGACCATATCTGCTGGAGTATGCAGCACAACTCCACATTGGTCTTGTAATACCTCAACTGCTGTAACTATCTACTGCAAGCCACTAACAATGAATCAAAATGCAGCAGCATGTCTTATATTCAACCAGCCATGATGGGTGCCTGTCACTACACTGGCTCCTGGTAGCAGCACATATTAAGTTAAAATTCTTAATGTTTGCCTACAGAGTAGTATATGGAGGCACCAATAAGGTCCTATACTCCTTCTGGCCCACTATTAGTGATTGTTGCCTGTTGATTCCATTTCTGCATGGCACCAGATCTCAGTTTTCATGTGCAGCTAATTGTCAACCAGCTTCCCACCTTTATCTGAGCTGCTGACTCCCTCACTGTGTTTAAGAAGTATTTATCTTCTTCTGTGAACAACAGCGTAGTTGATAATGGCTTTGATATTAGCTTGTAACTAAGGAAGGATGAACTAGTTTTGTGTTCTGTTTGGTTGAAAGCTCTTTACTTGTGATGGTCAATTTTATAACCTTGCCCTACAACACTAGTTTCAAAACCGTCTCTCAAACTGATATTTACTCAATTATGTTGTCCTCCTTTGTAAGTCACTAAGGATTAACGTGTCAGCTAAGTGAACAAATAAAAATATAACTTCCAAATGCTTAATTGGAAACCAATTCCTGCCAATAACAGATCATAATTCATTTTAAGGTTTGTTAGTTTTTTATTCTGTAATATTAGGTCATTCTTATATTGTATTTTTCCCCTCATCCAAATGATTTTATCTTAAAGTGGATTAGTAATCCTCAGTCCTTCACTTTCCTTCAAAATAGTTTATTAAACCTGTTAGTTAAGGATGAATGCACACAGAAATAAATGGAAAATGTGAGATGGAGACCTGCTGGTTTCTTAGTCACTTGCATCTTATCGCTAATAAGAAGCAAATAAAAACAGTGAATGCAGCTAACAGTGAATGGGCAATAACAAAGGCGACGACTAATAGAGACAGAGATAGATATTCTTTATTTGCCTTTTGTACAGATTTATATAGGAAATCTTACTTGATCAGTCCGTCCAGCACATGAAACATAGTAAAGGTCATCCATATACAGTACAACAAAACAAGTGAAAGACAATTATAAATACAGAACAGAGCACTTATATTACTATTATACAGGTTACTTATTCTAATAATGATGCAAAACAATGAGAAGATGGACAGCAGAGGGCTACAAACTGCTCTTGAACTGAAAAAGGTGTTATCTTTAAATACTAGTATACCTACAGCCTGACCTCAGTTTGGAAATCAACCGTGCCAGGGCAAGTACGGTCACAAAGAACTGCAGCAGTAAAATGTATATAAAACCAATGGCCTTTCATGGAATTACTTTTACACATGTTAAAAAATAATGTGCAGTAGTGATGTAATGTGGTGTAGTGATTAGCAGTGCTGCCTTCAGGAGCCAGCAGCCACGCACTATTTCTTGTGTTGCCCAGTCCTCTGATGTCTAGAGGATTTTTCCTTCCCAAATAACATGTGTGCTTGTTTAATTTACAATATTTAAATGGTTCTCAGAATTGCGTACAAGTCTACCTTATGATTGACTGACAAACCATCCAGGAGAGATGCCTGCCTTGTGCCCAATGCTACTTTGATAAGCTGTAGCCCGTGTTGACTCTGGATTGGAGAAATGTTATGTTATGTCATATTATGTTACTGTCATTATATTATATATTACACTGTGTATATTACACAGGTATTAACAAAACTTGTTGTGTTCTGTTTCTGCATTAAGACAGTAGTTACTATGATTTACTCACTTATCAGAGGTTGCAAGTAAATTGTTCAGAAGCTGTTATTTTTTGTCATAGTAAATATCATTAGTTGTCAATCAGTTAAATAACAAGTGTGGTCAAAAACATTAAAAAAATGCAAAATCTTTACAACTGCAAATTCTGTCACAGGAATGAAGTGCAGTTTTTTTTTTTTTTAAGTTATGATGGTGCATGCTTCAAATTTAAAATGCAAGCAGGCACATGCCTCTTTGTAGTGCTGGGATGAAACAATAATGATTTTTAATGACTTTAATTCTTTACACATGTGTACAGCTTACAAAATAACTATGAGAAAGGAGAACTGCCATGGATGCTACTTTGAAGATATTAGACAAAATGAAAGGTGGCAAACACACTCCATTATATGTGAACAGTTGATGATGACCAGTAAACCTAACATGCACATCTCTGGGATTTGGGACAAAAATCTGGGTACCCTGAAGAAACAAGAAATACTCATGGAAGGATAGCAGAAATGTCATACTGACAGTGACTAGGCCATGACTTGAACTCATAGCCGTGTTTTTTTTTTTTATATATTTTTTTACTTAACACAATCAAGGAAAATTATATTGCCAACAAAACTGAATTACTTCAAATGATTCAGCCCATTCAGATTCAGTTCCAGCTTTGCACTTGATGCGGCTTCTTTGTTGAGTCAGGTTTATCGAAATTGCTCAATGAAATTCAAATTTGGAAGTCTCCTCAAAACAGCTGACAAAATTACGATATCAACATATAAATAAATAGATAATATTTAGTAATTGGTATACAACATACATACATATACATATATCTATATGTAAATACAGTATGTATGTATATTGGGGTGGCTAATTCCGATCCTGGAGAGACGCAGTGGCTGCAGGTTTTTATTACGACCCAGTTACCTAATTAGAAGCCAGTCCTCTCCAATAACAGATCTTATTTAATTTCATAGGTAGCTTTTTAATGTTTTAACTATACCATGACAATTCATTCTTAAATCATACAATTTTTTCCTTTCTAATGATACATATATGATCTAAGTTATTTGAAGCCTAAAGCAGATGAGTCATTTTCAGTTCTTCACATTGTCAGTTTACTTGATTACTTAATTAAACCAAATAGTGAATAGTGAGTACACACAGGTGATAATGGATGAAGAACTGCTGGTTCCTTTATCATATGCATCATATTGGTAATTAGGAGCAGTTAAAATAACGAATGCAGATGTTTAAGACTAAAATAAGCAATTAAGGGTTCAAAATGTTAACAAGTGAGACAATTAAAATAAAGCAGAACAATGTCACTTGAGCAATAAGGGCTTCATCAGCAATGCATGATTTCTCATGAAGTAATTGGATTAGAACAAAAACCTGAAGCTACTGCAGCCCTCCAGGACCAACGTTGCTCAGCCCTAATTTAAAGGGTCTGAGTCTTAGATAGCAAATAAATTAAATGAAGTTAATTAGTAGCAAAAACTAGTTATTAATTAAAAAAAATAGAATGAAAACCTGTAAGCCACTGTGGCTGTCCAGGATCAGAGTTGGCCACCCCAATATACAGTGTTTCTCAAACTCACATGTGTGACAACTTCAGAGTTCATCAAATGGTAATGTCACCCCAAATCCAGGATTGCCTCTGTTTTCTAATGCTTCTCTTCGTTTCTGCCCGCAGATCTGACAAATGAAAGAGCATTAGTGTCTGACGTCACTCCCAGGTTTCAGGACCATGTCTTCCATTGTACACCACCATAATGGACTTGAAATAAAGAATTCATTATATCATTGAAGTGTAGACTTTCACTGTTTAATTTAAGGGGTTTACTAAAATACTGTATGAGCCATTTGGGAATGATGGCCATTTTTCTGTATAACAACCCCCAAACCCCCATTTCCTAGGGCTCAAAAGTATTTGGACATTTGACTGACAAGCTGTTCCATAGCCAGGTGAAAGCAGTTCCCTCATATTTCATTTAATATTAATCATGTAAAAGATCTGGAATTGCTTCCAAGTGTGGAATTTACATTTGGAAGCTGTTCACAAAGAAGGAACACACTAGTGAACTCAGGAACATCAGAAGGTCTGGAAAACCACAGAAGACAACTGTGCTAAATGATTGCAGAATTCTGTCCTTCAAAACATGTAACCAAACTAAGAATACTCTTTTGGAGGTGGGCCTATCATTGCTGAAGTCTACAATCAAGAGAAGACTTCATGAAAGTAAAGACAGAATGTAAACCTTTAGCATCGGAAGAAGATATTAGACATTGCCAGAAAACATTTTTTTAAAAGCCTGTCCAGTTCTAGAACAATATTCTTTGAACAAAGGAAACTAAGATTAATATATAACAGAAAATTGGAAAGAGAAGCATATGGAGAAGAGAATAAATGGGTCATGATCAAATGAATACCACATCTACTGTGAAACATGGTGGAAGCAGTTTTATTGCATGATCATGTATGGCTGCAAATGGAAGTCAGTCACTAGTGTTTATTGGTCATATGAACGCTGGCAGAAGTAGAAGGATGAATCTTGAAGTGTATAGAGTTATACCATCTGCTCAGATTCAGCCAAATGCTGCAAAACTGATATGACGACACTTTACAGTACAAATGGACAATGAGCCAAAATATACTGTGAAATCAAACTAAGTGCTTTTCAATGCAAAGTAGTGGAATATTCTTCAAAGGCCAAGTCAATGAACTGACCTCAACTGGACAAGCATTTTACTTGCTGAAGACAAAACTGATGGCAGAAAGTCCATTGAACAGGCAGAGACTGAAGACAGCTGTAATGGCCTTGCAAAGTATAACTAGGATGGAAACCCAGCATTTGGAGATGACCATGAGCTCCTGATTTCATTGACTGTAAAGGATTTTCAACCAAATATTGAAAATGATCATTATATTTATGATTAGGTTAGTGTGTCCAAATACTTTTGAGCCCCTGAAAATAGGGGACAATGTATAAAAACGTCTGTCTTTTCTAAATGGCTAATACAAGGTTTTTGTTAAACTCTTTAAATTAAAGATGAAAGTCTACACTTCAATCACATCTTAATTGCTTTGTTTCAAATAAATTGTGGTGGTGTACAGAGAAAAAATTATGAAAATTGTATCACTGTCCAAATACTTATGGACCTAACTATATATACTCTACATACTTTTATACTATATATACAATACACTATGTAATTTCAAGTATTAAATTTGTATATACACAGTGTTTGCTATGTTACAATATTCAAATTCTTTGTGATTGACTGTTCGGCAGCATAACTAGTCAAGAGAAACTGTCCCTGAATCTATTGGTCCAAGTGCCAATGGCCCTGCACTATTTCCAAGCAGGAATGAGTGAGAAAAGCCAAGGTCTTTAATTTTACCATTTACCATATAGAATTATAAAAATATGGATTTAGAAAATGAAAGAATGAATGGATGGAATTGATCAAAACATCTCTGAAAGCTCTTTAAACACCAGACAATGTTTAATTGTTTCATTGTTTTATTTTTATTACAAATATATATTTAAAAATATGAACTGATATTTACTAGCATTTTGTTGAACGTTATGAATGTACAGGCATATGCAGTAATTTACAATAAATTGTTTCTTCATGCTTAAATAGTCATTTGTTAAAAATTGTTGAAGTTGATTGAAAACAATATCAAAACTATTTGATATTTTTAGTAGAAACAAGCCATATGAGCATCCAGAGATGCATACTTTATTGTCTCATTTGAATATTTTAACGTCTCTTGGTTTAATGTGATGATGACAACTGATTTAGCATTTGTTTATTATTAAAATGCAAAAACAACTATATAATGACATAATTAAAAAAATGCATTATTTGTTATTGAATCATAAAAATATCAATATATGATTATTTATGAAATTTGGGATGCATTTGTCGAGCCATCTACTAACAAAATGGAGGGCAGGAATTTCCAACACTTTGTCATCATGAAAAAAACTTGGTTTTATTTGGTACTAGAAATTAAACTTTTCACCACCTGCAGATGGCATCAGGTATAGCACATTTAACATTAAAGTTATTTCACAGGAGTGGGGACAAAATCAAACTGGAACATCTACTATATTATGGAATTTAAATGCCCTAAAACTCTTCATGACCTCAAGTAAAAATCACTCATCAAAAACTGACTTGGATGACAATTTTAATACAATTAAAGAGAGTACGGGGGAGTCATCAGTCAATTGTTTTTTTGTTTTTTTTCTTAGGAGACTGCATTCCTTTAATTTGGGTAGTGACATACTTTATAACTTCTACAGCTCTGTGATGGCCAATGCAGTTTCTACATTGTGATGTGTTGGGCTGGTAACATCACTTCATGAGAGGCTACCTGAATCAACAAGCTAAATAAAAGGGCAAGCTCAGTTATAGGATGCACTCTGGACCCAATGGAAGTCTTAGCAAAGGACAGAATTAAAGTAAAACTGAGTAGCATTATGAATAATGTTGCACATCCTCCATGACACACTAACACTAAGTACTTTCTGCCAACGAATAATTCAGCAAAAGTGTGTCAAGAAATGCTACAAGGGCTCCTTTATATTAATATATAATTATTTATCTTCCTATTTATGTATTCATTTATTTAAAAGCTTCTGTAAAAAGCCACATTTCCTTCTAGGGACGAATATCAATCTATCTATCTATGTACTGTATATATCTAAAATTGTGTTTCCCATTTTAATTAATTCTGCACGTACAGTAAGATGATAATTGTGTTGCATCAATATAAAACCCTAAATCCTTTTCAGCAGTTGCTTCTTGTAGGACAGTGTCTCTTGTCTTGTATTTATAATTCACATTACTTTTGCTTACATGTAGTGCTTTGCACCTTTCTACTTTAAAATTCATTTTCCCTTTGTTGTCCAGTTCTGAAAGTTGCTCAGGTCTTTTTGATTTATTTTTGCTGCCTCATTATCTGTTGTCCCTCCAGTTTAAGTACCATTTACAAACTTTGCTAACTGTACATTTTGTCTTGGTTAGTTTGTTTGGTATTTTCAATCTTCTGGGTTCTCCTTTCTTTTTGAATTCTGACTTCTCTTTTGCCTATCATCTTTTCATCTCCTACTCTAACTGCCTTTGGCCCTTTGATGAACAAGCCTTTCTTTTTTCTTGTTCAGGCACATTCAGTGTCTGTGTGAGTATGCTCTGCAATATATTGGCAAAAGATCTTCGGTTGTTATCTTCCTTATTGTTATTATCTACCCAAAAGCAGTTGGGATAGGCTCTAGTCTCCACAGCTCTGACATAAATGAAGTGGTCTGGATAATGAATTGATAATTTATTTATATAGCCTTCTTTTGTATAACACAACCATTAATTACAGTAGAATGAGACCAAATTAAACATGCACATCAAATGCATTTAGTCTAATTTTTAGGTCATGAGGGCTAGATCCTATCCAGGCATCATTGGACACAAGACAGGAACAACACCTAAAGTGGGTGCCAGTCCATCACAGGACCCTCTTGTGCACAGTGGCACAAAGCCAAATTTGAAATCTCCAATTGAAATGGTTTAGCAAAATCACTGCTATAAAACTGAAATGCTAAAATTTGAGCTCTAGTTATTTCTTTGGTCTTAGTATATTTCTTGAGAGCATATTAATCCATAAAATACAACACCAGACATTTAAAAATTATTTTAGGACTCAGCGTTTTTATGGAAAATATGATGCCATTCTGTTTTGATCTGTTTAAATAATCCATCCATATATTTCCTAACTCAATGCAACATTTTAGTATCACGCAGGATGTTATTCTTACAGCAGGCAGGTCAAACACATATATCAACAATAAAGGTTAAACAAATGAAACACACAGCTTTTTGTTTTTCAAGAACAATACACTTATTCAAAATGGTACTGCTGAAAAATATGCATACTTAACATAAAAAAGATCACCCAGACCATAATGGATTGGTTCAATAATGTTTAATTCCTAAAACACAGTACATTCTTGGTGGCTGTATTGTCAAAACCTTTAGACTTTAACCAGAGGAGGGGATATTTAAGATTTTGATAATGTAATGATCTATGATTGCAACAATTTATAAAATTAAGTGGAGATTTCCCAGGGAAGCAATTAGATCATGTAGCTGTTTGTTGCATTAATTTAAGCATGTAATGTTTTTTTGCATTTCTTGGTCTTACAAATATAACAATGAGGTTTTTTTTTAAGTTTTTAATGCAAATTAGCCTAATTTTTCTTATATAATTTTCTTCGCTGAATATAGATTTATAGCATTTACACAGATTTTCAAATATAAAACAGTGGCAAGGAGTAGAAAAATACGAACCATTTACATACAAAAACATGAACCTATTAAATAATCAGACACAAGCAAAAAGATTGTGATACCTTCTGTCACTCCCGGATGAAAAATTTAGAAAACATTAATTCAGTACATAATCACTTGGCAGCTGAGGAGACGAAAGCAAAAACTCCACTTTACAATATTTTAGAAAAACAGAAACATTTAATGAAGCCTATTACACTCTAGAATAAAGGTCAGAAGCTGTCTGGCAAAGTATAGTATATTGTACATCAGTCAATTTTCAAGATTACAGCAAATTATACAAAATATATAAGCAATAGGTCTATAACTGTGAATGATGCCATTAAGTACCAGCCTCACTAGATAATATTTTTTGGAATTAACATTCTAGGGGAAATATGTGCTTATTTGTCAGATGGTGTCAAACAATTCTTCCTAATGTTTTAAAGGCATTGTTTTAGAGTAGCCCTATTGTCCTGTTGTTTCTTCTGGTTTTGACCTTCTTTTCATCTTTGACTTTTATCTTTGCTATGTCTTATAAACTTTACACATTGACTTTGATTTTTCTGATTTCGACATTGGCTTAGTCCTTTCTTCTCTCTTAGTCTCTCACAAATATCCCATGGCTATTTCTCTCCTTCTTATAATAATCACTGGGTGCAATGTATGTACCCTTAAAGGAATACTGCCTTAATAACAAAATAAATAGCTCAAAATAATTAAGGGAATACTTAAGTCACAAATCACATCTCGAACAAAATATTCAAGTGGAAAATCCTTATCGAGTAATAATATGTAATTTGTTGAGAACAAAATTATACAACAACGGACAATGGAAACCAAACTCACACACCCATTGAGGACTTGATTCAACATCAGACTGAAAATCAGTCAAAACTTACAGGCTGATCTAACTCTCACAAATTTTATCACAGAAACTCATAATGTGAGAGAACAGTGCACATGGCCCCCATGTGCCTGTATGCATTCCTGATAACGTCTTGGCATGTTTCTGATGAGACGGTGAATGGTGTCTTGGAGATTTATACATGAGATTAACTATTGTTTGTCAGCCACAACTGCAAACTACATGGGGTTAGTAGCATTTAAAAACATATATTTGGGTGAAGAGAATGCATGCCTTAGATATGTGTGCCTCAGTTTATTTTGTGGTCTTTGCTGCCGTCTAAAAGATTAAACTAAATACTCCACTTTATTTGGTGTTTGTCAATGTTTAAAAATTGTTTTTACCCCCTTGATGATGACTTTTGTTGACACCTGCCTTGAAAGAGTTAATGTTCTTAAATAAGCCTACTGGGTCTCTTTTTCTTTTGATATTTAACATGTGTAACAGTTTTAGAATGGACCTTATGTTCACATAGCTCTTCGAACTATGTATGATTGGAGCTTTGTGTGTTGATTATGATCTAACGCATCTTAAACCCGATTTGGAAATGTATTGCCTGTTTTGTAAGATGACGTTCACGTTCCATCCGTCCACTTTCTAAACCACCTTATCCAGAGCAGAGAAGCTGGAGTCTAGTCTGGCAAGATTTGGGCACAAGGCTAAAAGTTAATAAACTGGCTGCCTGTCCTAGAACAACTGGGTGCTGAGTTTCAGTCTTCTTAAAATATGGTATGGCACCAGATTGTCACAATTAGATCCTGGTACGCTGCCATGGCTGCAGGTTTTCATCCCAGCCACTTTCTTTATCAGGAGCTAATTACTAGTACTAATGCTAAAGTGTTTGATTTAATTTTAAAGAACTTGCTTTTTAACATTTAGAGCCTTTGACTGTTTTTCTATTTCCATTAACTAGCTAACTCAGTGGTCTCAAACATAGTTACTAGAGGGCCACCATTTTTACACCAACTAGTTTCTTAATTGGAAGCAAATTTCTGATGTTAATGAAACATGCTATTTAACTCAATGTCTTGTTCTTGCTGTCATTCTGCCACACCAGATATTTATAAAATGGTTGAATATGTTGTGGACCAGAACAGATATTTTACTGAGACCAATATGATGGACAAACTGTTAACATGAGATAAAATAAGCTGGATGCCTGATGGCCTCTTGCATCTCATTATTGCTAGGCTGCTTGCTAAGGGAAAAAGCAACAATTATTGGTTCTGAATCTAAAAAAAAGCATGTCAGTTACAATTAAGGTAAAGCAGTATGTTCTGTTTCCAGCACTAATTGGTTACTAAATGAGAAAGTGGCTGGAACAAAAATCTTTAGCCACTGAGGCCCTCCTGGACTGGAGTGTGACACCTCTGGTATAGCATAGGCTAGTATCCTTAACTGTAAAAGACTGATCTGAAGTTTTGGCTGTTGCCAACAGGTACCAGGCAGCACTGGCCACAGTAAAGTATCTTCAAGAAAAAGTGAAAGGATAAAGGTTAGTAACAGCTGGTCAAGCTTGTCACAGTTTTATTTTAGACGAAAAACTGAGTAAAGAGTGGCTGTCTTTCCAATTTAAAATGTATTATAAGAGATATATGTATCCGGTAGAGATATATACTAATACACTGATAGTCATTCCGTATTTTGTGTTGGTATACCAGCACAAAATGGCTGCCTCAGGTGCTTTAGCCTATTAGATGAATCAGCAGCAGGCACCTCATATATTAAACCTGGTAGTGCTGCAGAAAAAACAGAATTGACATTTGATAATTTGATTTGAAAAAACACATTTCTTTCCTTTATCAAGGCAGTTTGTTTTTGAAGATTCCTTGTCATAATAATTTTTCAAAATAAGCACTTAAAGCTTCCTTAAAATCTGTTTGCGCTGTTATCATCGTGACAACAAGCTGTTTCAGACATTTTGCTAACTTGATATTCAATTTAAATGGGAAACATTTAAATAATCTAGTAATGACTGGGACACATTTTATTCAGGTAATATGTAGTAATATGTGTTTAACTTTATCTGTGTGTAACAGAATCCTTCCATCCACCTTTCTTATGAGTTGATCTTGGTTGGTTCAGGCCAGGACTGGCACCACCATTAAGGCAAATTCGCCTAGGTCGCAGATCATGAGGTGGGGTTTGGGGGAGGTTAGGAGGGCCAGCAGCATAGGTTAGCTACCTAACAGTCGGTTGGCCCACCAATAAGTTTGGCCTAAGGCGCAAAATAACCTAGCACTGATACTAGTTCAGGCACAACAAAGCTACTGACCCGATATCGCAGGCATGTCAAACACGCGGCCCGCATGACAGATCCTAGTTAGCACTAACTTGTACAAAATGATTACTATCGTTTGTGATTGAATCATTCTTTATCTTCGGTGTTACTTATTGACTTTTCTTACTTCCGCCTTCTGATAAAAGCGCGTTTTCCCATGGCATTACAGTACTGGAAACGTCATCTGCTAGCATAGTTGTAACTGTGATGTCAGCTCCTTGATACCCTAGGCATGACACTGAAGATCTGAAGTGGACGCGAGAAGTTGGTGAGCTGTTTGTTAACAAATTTTTGTGATTATTGAGTTTGTAAAATTAGTGTAGGTCAGGAGGCATTTTGCATATCGGCTTATTTTACAATATAAACTTTGAAGTAAACTTAGTAAAATAAAATTAGATTTTTGGAGGATTTGTTTTCCAACTTAAATTACTGAGCAATAAATTCAGTGAGTGTTTTCATGATTTCAGTTTACACGAACATGACTTTGCCCTGTCACCATACTCTTACAACATTGAGAATGCGCCTGAGAATATCCAAATGGAATTGATTGAACTGCAGTCCGATTCTATTCTAAAGGCAAAATACAACAAAGTTGGCTTGCCAGGCTTGAATGCTTACCTGCCACCCTCGTATGCGCAGATCCGTAAGTTGGCATCGAGAGTACTGTCTATGTTCGGAAATGCACTTACTTTTGTGAGTGAAATGAAAGCTACCAAAACCCCACATCGCTCAAGACTTACTGTCAAGCACTTTTCATCCCTCATAAAAGTTGCAGCTGCACAAGATTTCAAGCCTGATATTGATGAATTGGTTAATAACAAGAGATGCCAAGTGTCGGGACAAAAGAAATAGATCTCAGACTGTAAGACTCCTATATAAGGACCTAGCTAAGAAGCTAATTGTACACTGTTGTACGGAAATTGTATGGAAATAAATTGCTTTTCTTTAAACTTTAAGTGTTACATTTTTTAAAGTTTTCAGTATTGGAAAGAAAGCTACAGTAACTCTGTATAATAGTATAATAGTATTTGTTACAGTGCGGCCCGCTGACACATGTATGGCAGTCGAAGTGGCCCACCAATAGTACTGAGTTTGACATGCCTGCTATATCGTACATCATTAAACATGCTCATATGTAACTTCACATATGCATGCTGTGCATGTTTGGAATTGATAAGTTACTTGTTATGGAAAGTACTGTATAAGAAAAGAAGCACAGAAGAGAAACACAGGAGACATATACTGTATACAGTAAGTCTCTCTTAGACAGTGGCAAGGACAGATCTTACAACTTGGCCTTGCAGTCTATGGTGCTGTGACTAAAGATTGTGCTACTGTGCTTCTCATCCAAGAGCAAACTGTACAAAATCATTAGCCATTTAAATGAGTCCTAGTTTAATCTTTGTGCCTAAGGTCTAATAATAAAAAATAAAAAAATTACACTTTTACAGGCTCTTGGCTGGCAGATCTGATTTGCTCAACTTCAAAACAAGAAAATCCATCATTCTGTTATCAAACATGCCAAGTCTAGTTCAAGGTGATGTAAGCCACAGTCAAGCTAACACAAATCTTTGGGTTACGGAAGGAAAACTAGTATCCAAATGCCGGGTGGGTTATGGAAGGAAAACTAGTATCCAAAAGCCAGATAGATAGATATCTTTACATTGTAATGATATCCACTGTAACCATCACCAATGTGTAGAATCCACCTGTATCAGTGCCAGCTTAAGGGTATATGGCACCCCTAGCTGCGCAGGGTGGTTGCTCCCCCTTGGAGAACAGTGCATTTACATATTTATATCTATATATTGTGACGGATTGCCGGGGCCCATGACAGGCCGGGATGCCCCTTTACTACATCTGCCAGGGGGACAAGGGTGGGAAGCCCAGTATCACCCCCTGGACGCTAGCTGGCAGCCTCCCTGGGTTGCAGCGGTGCCTCGGACTCCCCCAGGGCTTCATGAGGGTTGGAGTTCTATGCAGCTCTGTGAGGTTCCACAGGGGCGGCCAGGGGTGCTGCAACAGGAGCAGCTGGCCCCTTTTGGACACTGGTTTCACCTTACCCAGAAGTGCAGCTGGATGTCGGCAATCAAACACCTGGAGCACTTCCGGGTACCCAATAAAAGGGAGCCAGTGACCACCACTCAGCGGCCAGAGTCGGGAGGAGGAAGACAAAGCTTGTGGAGGAGTGGTGGCATAAGAGAGGATTGTTTTGGTGTTTAGTGCTTGTATTTGGGACTGTGTTGTGGTTGGGGGGATTACGGAGAAGACGTGCCCTCCAGCTGAAGAAAATAAAAGTCTTTTGCACTTTTATACATGCCTCTCATGTCAAATCTGTGTCTGGTCAGGTGCAATATAACACCTTTCTCATATATATATATATATATATATATATATATATATATATATATATATATATATATATATATATATATAGTCACACACATGTGCATGGGAGGCAGCTAAAGGGCTTGTAAGGGCAATTCCGATTCATACCGGGATGTGGCAGAGTGCACTGACTCTTTTTCTCCCTTTCCTGCAGACCATTCACGGGAGATTCCACCCGGCCCACTTGACGTCACTTCCAGGTCCGAGCCTATGGAAGAAGACCTTGCCGGCTCCTGCCCCTGTGATGTCACGTCCGGGCTTGAGTCTATGCCTGAAGACCCTTATATGAGCCCGACACCTTTGACCTCACTTCCAGTCTTTCCCTTTAAAAGCCTCCACCTTTTACCTGTCCCCTCAGTTCTGTTTTGGACTTGGTTTTGTGCACAGCAGTGCTATCATTTACATCAATTTACAACCAGGAAACCAAATATACAGGTGGCTGCCCCAAACCTTGCTATGGGTCTTTGTGGAGTTTGTGACTATATATATATATAATTATTTGAAAGAGCCTTGGTGCCCTCCAAGTCATGGCACCCCTTAGCAGATACTTACTCAGTTTTAGCCTAGATCTGGCCCAGACCTGGATGATAGCAACATTGACTTTGGAACTGAAAGGCAGCAATGCTAACCACTGTGCCACCATCCTACCTGAAATATAATATAACTCAATTTAATTTTTTTATAAAGCTTAAACCTTCCTTGTTGTTCAAATTGACAAAAAATAGAAAAGAAAAAAATCTAAGAAAAATAAAAGAATAAGATTTAATAAAGATAAAAATAGTGTAGGGTCTATAAATGGTTTAATACCTCTTTAACTGCTGAAGACTTATCTAAGAAACCCCATACTGCATCTGAATATTGGAATCTTTAAAAACATCCACGCATCCATTTTCAAACATACTTTATCAAATTACAAGCTTCAGCAGGATAGGGTGATCTTGGCAGTGCTGGTTGCAAAACAGAATCCAAGCCTGGATAAAATGGAAATAACTTTTATGCACTCACACACATTCATTTATACATGGCATATTCAGATCTGCCTGTCAATCGCACCTCCTTGAGATTGATGTGCCAAACTTTAATAATATAATAATGCAAACAAAGTTAAGTGACAGGATGTTTAGTTATGTGGCTCAAAACCAACTGCTGAGTCTTACTTACATAACAAATGAAAGTGGCAGAATAAGTAATTCACTACATTTTGCAGCCAGATTAGTGTTTTAATGATTGCTGAACCTGTAAAGTTACGGCTATTTCCTACTTGTACATTACAGCTACTACACCTCTGCCAAGAAGGGACAGTTGGTGGTAATATGATTGCCAGGAGTGTTTTGATAAAAATAATATAAAATAAATGTTTTTCAGAATTAAATTCCTGATACTGTACTTTCCTGAAAGATACAAATTATTATTATTATTATTATTATTATTCTACACTCTGGATCCTGTTCAATAAATAAAGTTGGCCTCTTTGCCATGAATGATAGTAGTAAAAAGTTCAGCTTATTATATGGTTCTTCAACATATATTAGTTTAGCTGATGGTCTTTATTTTAACCATTTTAGAGTAAAGCAATCATCCTTGTCCATGTGTAAACCCAAGGCAGAATTGAGGAAGACAGGAGGTGTGTTTAGAGTATGTTAGTCAAAGAAATGCTTTCACCACTTTTGAATAAGGCAGATAAACTTCTGGTCCTCATATTTCTTTCTACCAGAAGGTGGTATAATATAAAAAGTCGCAACTGGAAAAATTGAGTGGTTCTCAAGTCTCTGATGTTATATAATATAGTTTTACATACTGTTGTAGGCAATGAACAAGTGATATACTGTAGATAAAGGGGTAAACCATTTTTTTAGGTAATGACATTTTCTGTTTTAATAAATTCTGTAGGTTAGTTGGACATGTAAGTAAGAATTTCATTATACTCCGTACATGTGACAATAATATTACCAAAATAAGCTTTTTGTTGTAATATATTATTGACTGATTTTGGCATTTAGACATTGAAGCTTAGAAAGATGGCTTGTGGATAGGTACACAGGTGAGTTTTAGACAAAGATATATATTATTTAAATGTAAAGGAAAGGAAACATGGTTGACATGTGGAACACAAGTTGTGTCATCATGTAATGCACGTTAGTGCAGTGCTTCCAGATAAACTCCAGTTCTCTAGTTCTAATCAGCCTCGTATGCCACATTAATCTAGACATGGGAAAACTAGCCAGCTGTTTTCAAAGTGTGTTACTGATTCAGACTCTAACAACAAATCAATGGATTTTGAACTGGAATTAGTGATTAGATGCTCTTAAAGAATTAAAGAGAGAGATAGATAGATAGATAGATAGATAGATAGATAGATAGATAGATAGATAGATAGATAGATAGATAGATAGATAGATAGATAGATAGATACTTTATTAATCCCCAAGGGGAAATTCACATAATCCAGCAGCAGCATACTGATAAAAAAATAAATAAAATTAAAGAGTGATAAAAATACAGGTATAACAGACAGTAACTTTGTATAATGTTAACGTTTACCCCAAGGGTGGAATTGAAGAGTCGCATAGTATGGGGGAGGAACAATCTCCTCAGTCTGTCAGTGGAGCAGGACAGCGACAGCAGTCTGTCACTGAAGCTGCTCCACTGTCTGGAGATGACACGGTTCAGTGAATGCAGTTGATTCTCCATGATTGACAGGAGCCTGCTCAGCGCCCGTCGCTCTGCCACAGATGTCACTGTCCAGCTCCATGCCTACAATAGAGCCTGCCTTTCTCACCAGTTTGTCCAGGCGTGAGGCATCCGTCTTCTTTATGCTGCCTCCCCAGCACATCACTGCATAGAAAAAGGCACTCGACAAAACCGTCTGATAGAATATCTGCAGCATCTTATTGCAGATGTTGAAGGGTGCCAGCCTTCTAAGGAAGTATAGTCGGCTCTGTCCTTTCTTGCACAGAGCATCAGTATTGGCAGTCCAGTCCAATTTATCATCCAGCTGCACTCCCAGGTATTTATAGGTCTGCACCCTCTGCACACAGTCACCTCCGATGATCACGGGTCAATGAGGGGCCTGGGTCTCCTAAAATCTACCACCAGCTCCTTGGTTTTGCTGGTGTTCAGTTGTAGGTGGTTTGAGTCGCACCATTTAACAAAGTCCTTGATTAGGTTCCTATACTCCTCCTCCTGCCCAATCCTGATGCAGCCCACGATAGCAGTGTCGTCAGCAAACTTTTGCACGTGGCAGGACTCTGAGTTGTATTGGAAGTCTGATGTATATAGGCTAAACAGGACCGGAGAAAATACAGTCCCCTGCGGTGCTCCTGTGCTGCTGACCACAATGTCAGACCTGCAGTTCCCGAGACGCACATACTGAGGTCTGTCTGTATGATAGTCCACGATCCATGCCACCAGGTATGAATATACTCCCATGTCTGTCAGCTTGTCCCTGAGGAGCAGAGGTTGGATGGTGTTGAAGGCGCTAGAAAAGTCCAGGAACATTATTCTTACAGCACCACTGCCTCTGTCCAAGTGGGAGATGGATCGGTGTAGCATATAGATAAAGACATCTTCCGCTCTCACCTTCTTCTGATTTGCGAACTGCAGGGGGTTGAGGGCCATGTTGCAAAAAAGACACGGTAGTACTTGAAACCGTGCAGCGATGAGGAATGAAATGCATCCCAGGACTTACGGACATGTTCTACTCTCACAGGTTCAGGGAGCAATTCCTTGTAGTGCCACATATAATGTTTGATTCATGTTAAGTAGGCCTTGTATTTCCTATTAAAAATTAACAAATGTAAACGTGCAAGAAAGTTGAGGCCTACATCTTTAATTAGGGAATTGTCAAATGTGGAGGGGTCTTGCTGGGTATTGTAGCTTGTTTATTTGTTACAATATTGAAAAGGATAAGGATGGCTGCTAAAGCTGAGTTTTTGCAACTTAAAACCAAAAATAAAATAAAACACTTTTAACTGGGAAAACAGTACTGCCTCATCAAAGAAATAGTTCTGCAGCACACACAGCAACAGTAGGAGTGCATTTTGCCTCTCACCTTCCTTATTCATCTTGGCTGTTCTTCTGGAGGAGGTACACTTCTGAAACTTAACCATACTTCATTATTTTCTGGTGGGACAGACAGTTCTTTCTTTTAAGGAAGCTGTTTTCCCAGTGGAACTATAAACCACAATTATCACTGTAAATATTATAAATATTGTGTGACGTTTCGAAAATATATGATTTGAATGGGGGATTGGGCAATTTTAATTTTAGTATTAGGTTAATCTTGGCCTTACAATACAATCCTACTTTATTAAGAGTAGCAATTTATAGTTATGCAAACTTTTTGTGGCCTCACTGTTCCCAGAATTTTGGAGATCCATTCCAACCTCTTTAGTTTCAAGTAGAGAAGGCTATGTGTGAACCCAATTCAGGTATTCCGATTTTAAAAGACATCAATAAAGCAGATCCAGCTTCTTTGAATCAAATAGCACATCAAGTACTTGAGGGCACTAGTGGAAATTAACAGAAGGTGCATTTAAAACGAAAGTCAAGAAGTACTTCTTCGTGTACAGAGTTGTGGGAATCTGTTCCAAACAATTGAATTATATAATTAAAGCAGAAGTCATGGTAACCTTTAAGTAGTATCTGGAAGAGATACTGGAAATCTCAGTTATTAGGTAACCAAACAAGCTTGATGGACTGAATGGTCTCCTTTCGTTTTTGTGAAACATCTCATGTTCTTATGATGCTTCTTTTCTGGTAGAAAGGCCATTTTATTTCAGTTTTGTTTTGCTTGAGATGAAGCACACAAGCAATGCCTTTTATTTGCTGGGAACTTACAACTTTTTCTTGTGGTTGTCTAGTATGACCAGCACTGGAAGTGGACCACAACAAAGGAGGGAGTGGTGGCAAAAGACAGAAAGCAGTTCCCACAAATCCCCAAGCTTGGCTTAGACCTTTGTATAATACAACAGAGACTGGTGACTATTTACCTTGCTTCACCACAAAACTGGTTATGGAGTTAATTTTTTTTCATATTCAGCCTGAAAAAGTGGCCTGAGTTGCCTCGAAAGCTTGCATATTGCAATCTTTTTAGTTAGCCAATAAAAGGTTGTGACAGAATAGGGCTTTTTTGCACCCTTGTACCCTCAGACCATTCGTCAGACACCAGGCAAAAGTCCAAATAATTATTATTTACTATAATAATAAGTGCACAAAGCACGCTCCTCTCCACAATTCGACAATAACAATAAACCATAAACCAAATCACAAATAAACCAATCCTCCACTCCCAGACGCTTAGCCACCCTGCCTCCCAACTCAGCTCATCTGTCTGGGATTTCCCACAGTCTTTTATAGTCCTTGACCCGGAAGTGTTTGTCCCTCAGTCCATGTGACTTTCTATCATTTCCAGGTCAGGTAAAAACTTCTCTGTTTCTTCAGCCCAGAAGTATATCATTTCTGACTTGGAAATACTTCCGGGCTGTATGGAAAATATAAATCCTTGGGTTTCCCTACAGTGACTCCTGGTGGCCCCCATGGTATCCAGCAGAGCTGTGTATTATGACTCCACTGTCCATGATTCCCTGCTGGGATTCGGGGCACCTCTATGCTGCAAGGAGGGTTCCATCTAGCGGCCTGGGGGTATTGGCCAGGATGAATGGCCGGGCATATCACACAAGGTGTAATTTTGCTTGTCTTCTCATTGCAATGAAGAATTCAAAAAATCTAATTTTTTTTTCCCTTTTCGAGCCATTTATTTAATATAGTACTGTTCATAACTGACATTACCAAAAAGCCTAATTAGTATCTAAATTAGAAATGTAAACAGTCACTAAGTTGCACTACATTCAGAAATAATATGACATGTCTATGCTGTTGCATTTGAGCTTAGAGTCTAATGGGTTAATAAAACATAAGTAGTTTTAGGCTATGCCAGTATTTATTAATTACTTTTTTATTACAGAACATTTCTACATTTTTTCTGCTGGACACTTAAACTTCAAATCTCCTATTTTGTTTGCATAAGAAACGCCACAAAATGATGCACTTTATTGATGAATTGGAAGAACAGATTTATATCTCTGGGTGGCATTTTCAGCGAGACAGCTTTATTATAAGTAAAAGAAATGTAAAATCTATTAAAGGGTACAAACTGCAATTTGCACTTTTAGATGTGAATGACTGAGTTTCCTGTTTACTTTGCAACACAAGTGTAATTGTAACCCATGCTGGTAACCTGAATTGCCATATGTCCACAAACCACGATAATTTTTTCAGATATATTTCCAATCCATCTGCTGAACAAAATGCTGAAAATCCCCCTCTTTTAAACAGCTGATCACTCAGCAGGAAACATTAGAAACAACAAGGTTTGAAATAGAAATGATAACTGGCTGTCTGAAAAGAAAATAAGGCATTTGGTGATGCTACATTTTTTTGTGTCAAATAATATTTTTAATCGTTAAAAAAGATCACATTGCATGAGAACAAAACAGAACAAGACATAAAAATTCATTCATCTGTAACTGAGTCATCATCTAAAGCGGTATTCAAATGAAAATATTATAATGCACTGAGTCTGCCATTTTTTTACACTTTTGCTCTGAAAGAACCTATGTTGAAAAAGAAGGATAAAAGAAGCCTGGTAGTTGATAAAAAAGTCACATTCTGGAGAATTCACTCTTTAATGAATGTATTCTGCTCAAGGTTGCTCGGGGATATAAAGTGTTGGATCAGGTCACCTTACTAATAACTGTTCAAAACAGCAGTCATTATTAAGTAAAGATGAGTACAGCACGGGACTTAAAAATTGCAGCTGCAGACTACACCTACTGTTGCTTGACACGTGCTTGCTTTCATTTTTTACAAAAGAAAAAAATCCAAATTGCTGCTCAAGTATTTCAGTCCCAATTACTGTGAGATGCATGCTTTCACTAGCCCTGCAAATTTCATGTGATTCTGTTGCAGCCTTGGATTTTTGAACAGATGTTTCCATTTTTTTTTCTCAGAATTATGTTGCACAGTGACAAATTAAATGAATTTAACAACAAGTACATTGCATGTGGAAAACAAAACAAAACAACTTACCCTACAGTTTCCTCTGGCCTCAGGAAAGTTCAAGAAATGAAAGTACATTTCTATAAAAAAAAAAAACAAAAACAACTGGAACAAGGCAACCACAGGTAAGCAATGGAGGCATCATCTCCTCAACTGAACTGTCAAGTCTCTTCAATTTTGGTCTAAAAATTTTTAAACACTTTCCCCTGCTTAAGTTACACCCTAAAAAATAACTGAGCTTTATCAATAGTCACATAACTACACTGATTACTAATTCCCACAAATTATCCAGTTCTATTCCATATAAAAATGTTACAAGCAGGAATAAAAACAAGAGCCTTCTTAATTTTTGTACAATCTTTTATCATAGTTTATCAATGTTTATGTATCAGTTATCAGATTTGACTTTCATTCTGAGCCTGTATTCTTTTGAGCATCCCAATTACAATAGTTGTGGATATTCCACATATAGTGCATTTATATTGCATTAATCTTCATACATTGTTTTGAGGATCTATGAATCTGTTGTGGCAGCTGTGTGTTTGTATTTGTCAAAGATGCAAATACAGTAGGTATTTTTGAGCAGAGGCCATTAAAAGAATAATGAAATAGTAATCTCTAAAATAAAAATATGATTGATTTTATGATAACAAAGTTTACTAATAAACATTCTTTGTTACTTTATAGTTTATGGGAACTGAAGGTGAAAATGAAATTTTACTTGGCTAGTTGCAATGGCTCCTTTTTAAATGAAATTATCAAATGCCACCCTGAGGATTTTTTCCTGTAGCCCTGCCCTGACAATAAGGCATGATCATGGGGACCAATGTAAATACAGCATCTTCTATGATGCATGCAATATGGTGATGATGAACCAGTAAATCTACAATCAGATATGGGAGAGCATGTTATATATATAGAGAGAGAAGTACAAATAATCAATAATTAAAACATTGCTATAATTTATGTGTTAAACAGTTATATTGTATAACTCATAGTATGAGGAGGAACTGGTAGAAACTGCAATTGCAGTCCAAATCAGGGTTTGAATTGGTACTCACTGGTACACCATATCAGCATTTCTCCATTCTGGCATTTTGAGTACCAGCAGTTTTACGCATACCAGTGTGCACCCACACCACCCCACATGTCCAACCCGTTTTTAGAAAACCAATCTCTCACAATTTTTACAATTTTTTTAAAAAGTTACTCAAGTAAATGTAACGGAATAAATGTAACTCATTACTACCCACCTCTGATCATGTGGAACTCAAACTGGAGGAGTCGTGGAGTTTCCTGGTGTACTCATAATACAGAAGAGTAGTGCAGGAGCCTTCTCCACAAGGATTTTCTGCTTGGGGTTCAAAATGTCCTTCATATCACTAGCTATGTGAGCTTGTACTCGGTAGGATTCTTGTTGGAGTAGACAAGGGATCACCTGACAGGTGAAAAAGAGGTCAGAAATTGGAGAGACGGCTGAAAGGCAAAATTGAGGTAGAGAAATGAATGTGACCTCCTAGCAGAGGGATAGAGTAACCTGTTGTTTATTTAGATGCAGAGAGGCACAAATAGTAGATTTGCTGTTTTCTAGCATCTTTTTTGTATTGTTTATAATATCTGCTCATTTTTGTGTTTTGTTTAGCTGCAATAAACCCCTTTCTTTTAATTGGCCTCCATTGTTAGGGCCTGCTCAGGAATGATCCCTTCCTTTCATAAAGGATGTTTTTTGTGTTCTTTTTTGTCCATTTCTTATTATTAGACTATATTACAATCATTTTAGGCTATAGGCAAAGCCTTTTTAAAATGTGAACATCCACATAATATCTAAATTACAAAACAAGACAGAGGTAAAGGTCAAATGCAAGATTCTTTCCTGTAATCAAGAACTTGTTACAATCTAGGTACTGAGCACAACATACAAATGAATGAGTAATTACAGCAATTATATTATTTATTAAACTAATTCTTGTAAACAATATATAAATAGGATTAAAAAAAGCAGCTACCTGTACCTACATAGCAGTAAAACTGAGAAAGAAGGACCAGATGATAAGAGAGAATCAAAATCTAAATGCAGGAAAAGATGTAAATCAGGAAATCGAAGAGAACAAGCAACTAAGCCCAATAATCTAAAGAGATTGTCGAAAAACCTTTTAACTAAGTTCAACGGCAAAACAATGCTCAAAAAGCTCACTCAACACTGCAGTTTTTGTTTGTTGAACATCAAGAGGAGATAGCATATCACTCTCCTAAACAGCAGTGCACCACTGACATCATCTAACGTATCTTCCAGTTATGACGCATTAGCAACTAAGAACCACTGCCAATAACATATATTCCATTATGGTGGCATCCAAAGGTAAGCTAGGCAAATAACAATAAAAAATTATTACAGCTTTAAAAATAAGTGCAGAAATTACTTCCAAATAGTTATAAACCCAAGAATGCAGAACGATGACACACCCTGCTTCTATCTGTCTATCTGTCATAAAGCACTTCCACACTAAATTTGACTGTTACTATTATTGACAAATTAATAGGAAAGCACTTTATTTCAAAATTACTCCAGTACAAAATTTCCTTTGTACTTACAGCATATTTTTTAAAGCACTTAAGCATTTGAGTATACTTTTCCAAAGGATATACAGCAACCAAGGGAGCACAGGCACCCAAGATTCCTCAGCAGCAGAGTCTTTTTAATTTCACTCTGTTCATCCTTGATCTTGGTTGGGTACCTCATAGTTTTAGAGGCTGTAGGCAAACCTTAATACCATTCTATGAATTTCTATGAATGTATAGGATACTTGAGTACACTCCTATGAATTTATGCTTACAATTGCTGTATCATACTTGTTTACTTTAGTTATTATTGATTAAATATTGTTTACGTTAATAGCCAAAAAGCTCATTATATTTTCCTCCATTACGTGTCTTGACGTATCTTGTTATCTGTTTATTCTAACAATGGTGTGATTTGTTATTTTTCCATCCTAAAGATGGTGAAGTTGGCTCCCTCTTTATTAAGCCATTCAAGTAAACAAGTGTGTCCTCAGGTTACCTCAGGAGGCTTGCAGCCTTTTTAAGTGCTTTTGCTTTCTGCATGTCTTATGCCACTTCAAGCTTTATGCAAAGTAACAAGACCAGACAGCACTGTTTGTTTCCACTACACTAAAACACTGAAGAGTAATTCTTAAACTAGATGTTATTGGCAACAGAGGTAAGTTACAAAATTGAATTTAAAGTTGGGTGAGGTTACCAGCGGAGTTCAACAGATGTTTGTCTGTTCAATTTATATTAAAGACATAGACTCTGGTATAGTTAGTAGACTTGTGATATTTGCAGGTGACACTAAAATTGGAGGATAACAGATATTGATGAGGCATCAAAACCAATTTGAAAAAGTCAATGTTCAAAACTGAAAAACACATACAAAGTGCTCACATAGGAAAAAGTGAAATGTTAATTATAAGCACAAGGTGAGAGACACATCTGTACAGGCAGCAGCCTTGGAAATACATCAAAGGGTTTACATTGATGCAACATTCTTATCTTAAAAGAAAAAGGTTAAACAAAATATTAGGTCATATTGTACTAGCAGATGAATATAAATCAAGGGATATTATTTTCCTACTATGTAATGTCTAGTGAGAATGCATCTGAAGTACTGTGTGCAGTTCTGGTCACTGTGCTATAAAAAAAGACACATCAGCACTAGAAACTGTGCAAAAGAGAGCAACCAAATACATTCCCGGCCTAAAGGGCATGTCTTGCTATGACAGGTTATGAGAGTTAAATCATCTTAGTCTTGAGCAGAAAATGTCATGCGGGATCTATTCAAAATCTTCACAATTTTTAAAGATATTATTAAATTATTTTCACACAAAGAGCAAATCATGCACTCAAGGACATTTGCAGAAAGGGAATTGCATTTAAACCTGAACTATGGAAATACTGGTTCACAGTAATTGTGTGAGAATCTAGAGCAAATTACCACATACTTCAAATAGAAAACTTGTACTTCTAAAAAGTATCTGGGTGAGATATTGCAACGAGTTAGATATTATTTAACCAAAAGAGCTAGATGTACTAAATGGTCTTTTTTCATTTGTGCATGTGTATTGAACTAATTATAAAAGACCTTCCTTGATCATTTAGCCAAATGTTGTTTTCATCGGTTAGTGTATGGAAACAGGATACATTTTGAAAGTGGGTAGCTCCTTTCTAGCCAAGTTAACAGAAAATGGCTAAGATCACTCATAACCAGACATACTGTGGCTATCTGCATCCTCCACGGATATTATTTATCACCAGCAATTGTAACACTTTGCTGTAGTGGTTCAGCTCACATCTCACATGGAAGTTTAGTTTAGTGCAGTAGCATACTGTACTGTACAGTTTGCCATGCATGCACATCAGATGAATGTCTTCCAGGTCCAGCTGCGGTATGTAACAGCACCCTGAAATAACAGGGGGTGCAGTCCCTAACTTTGCCACCTGTTTCTACCACCACAGCTAAGATAAGGCTTCCAGTGAGGGCAATTGACCCCACTCCTTCCAGACCAAGTCCTATAAAGAAAGGCACTCCATCAGAAGGAGGCGTTTCACTTTGAGTTGAGTAAGACCAAAAGAAGGAACTCCCCACAGAGATAAGCCCTCGCTCAACTGAGAAGCAGTTTTGGTTAAAAAGATGGCTACAGCCATGTTTAAATTTTACTTCTGTGTGTACTTCTTTTTATTACCTTTTGTTAAACAAATTAAATGGGACAACTCGGCTGATGTCCTAACATTTCTTTTGAACCCAGGTTTGTCTACCACTTGACCACAAGTTGTAACCCTAACTTAGAATATGTCCCCAGGTAAGCCCAGATTCACGTAGACTCATTTTTAATTCAAGCAATATACAATATAGCAATGGAAAAATTACAATATAAAGCCCTGGACCATTGTTCTGCTCCTTTAACGATCACTTCCCCCTTCTCTGTGTTGAGTGGTTTATGTATGATCATTATCAATCTAGGAACTTGTCCTACCACTATAGTATGTTTGAAGTAGGCAATTCCACTAAATTCCTAACATGGTTTTCCCAGGAATTTCCTACTTTGCACATGTAAAGGATGACATAGTTTAATTAATAGCAAGTTTGCCTGTAGCACTTCTTTAGGCTCATGTCTCAACTGGCCCTTAATGTAACAGTGCATCTGCAGCCAGGGCACACAAGATCATCATAGCAACACATTACATTTTATTGGAGCCATGTCAGACAAACGTTCATTGCAAGACAAAACTAGCAGATATGCATCTCTGTAGAAGCACAGAGCAGTTATGATAGAAGGCAAGTATCATATTATAAAAAGTTAAGAAAAAGATATTGCAGAGAGGTTAATGATCCTGCATTACAGCTTCTAGATTTGATTTGTGGCCTGGTCACTGTCTATAAGGAGTCTAAATGTGATTTGAGTGTTCTGTTTTCCCTCCTTCACCCCAAAAACAGGTATAGTTAATTAATTTTTCTTAATTGTCATAATAAGACAATTATAGGTATCTGTATGTGTGTGTCATACAAATAACTGGTATTCCTCCAGGTTTGATTCCTAATGTACTGCCAATAGATGGAAGAAATGGCAGCCTACAAAAGCAAAGAAAATGGACCAGGACATAAATCTTAGTTGAATGTATTAGTAAAGGTCTAACCCAGAAGCACTATGTGGTCATTCAACAAAACCAAAATGTTATTTAAAAATAAAAAATACATAGAAGTCAAAATCCAGAACAAACAAAAGCACTAGCAGTTTTTTTTACTAACAACCCACAATCTTGGTGCCAGCTGAATACGAGAGTGATGCCACAAGGATTGACATCTAGAAACTGCATTGCCTGCAGCAGGCCATTACACCATTGTAGCTAAACCATGAAAAATAAAATGGCAAAAGGTAAATACAAAACATAATATTAATAAAAATTAACATTACTTTAGAGGTTAAATACAAAAAAATGAATGATAAATTTGAATTCTTTGATATGAAACTCTCCCCAAAAATGATCAGTTTCAGATAGAAAATACTCTTTGAAGTTTTCAAAATCATGGAAAGAATCTGTTTTGTGCACATGGGTGGCAATAAGACAAAACATTGAATTTAACTGAAGGGTTAACTAAATGTAACTTAAATCTTAAGCACATGAGATCACTGCCTCGTCTTTTCCAAGATTAGAATGAGGTAAATGAATAAAGAAACACCCCTCCAGATAGTGGGAATAAACTGATGGGAAAGCCCATACACCCCTTGTATGACGTGGTACTAAGATGAATAGGACTATCTGCTAAACACCCCTCTTAACAAAGTGGTGTTCAGAATAATGGGACAATCGACAAGAGTCAGAAATTATTGGTGGCATTAGTTGATTGGAGGTGGTGATAAAGTTCTGCATAGTAAGATTCAGATGATGTGATGTATTAGATAAAGTGATGATAATTAGAAAATAGTATAAAAGGAGAGAAACTGATTAAATCTGGGCTCACTCCATGGACTGAGACATTTGTGCATAACTCTGCAAATAAAAAATGCCCTGCATTCTCACCTGGGGCCTCATGCATAACACAGTGCATAAAATTCACACTAAAACATGGTGTACAGACAAAAGTGGAAATGTGCATATGCACAAAAAAATTCAGATGTCCACACATTTAATTATTAACAGTATACATTATTTAAATAAAATTAAAAATATATCTGTATAATGTAATATATATACTTTACTGCATTTCATCTTAAAAATGATATCAAGAGCTCCAAGAAGATAGTGTCTGGAAATCTAAATTGATTTAGAAACCAGTCATCATCATCTGTAAATATGTGCTCTCTTCCATTGAATTGAATTGAATTCCTTTATTATTATTCTATGGTACAATGAAATTCAATATTCAAATCCTCCATAAACTTATTTTCCTATAAAATGATAAATTAAAAACAACAATAATAATAATAAATAATACAATAAAAAACAATGAAAAATATTGTAAATATAAGTTTACAGTGAGGTAATTGTAATTATAAGTACAAACAGGTCTACTGGAGCACTTGATCGACTGATTCAGGGCATTTATAGCTCTTGGGATGAAACTGTCTCTGAACTGCAAGGTCCCTACAGGAAAGGCTCTGAAGCATTTGCCAAATCAGAGAAGTTCAAACAGACTGTTCCCATGGCTGAGGCAGCATGTGCTAGAAGCTGTACCCTGATAATTCACACAATCTGCAGTAGAGCTTTCCGATCAGCTGCTGTATAGCTATGATTCCACACTCAGATACAATGGGTTAAAATATTCTGAGTGATGCACTGAGAGTAACAACGCTAAATCCGCTATGGTATTTGGAATATTTTGGCCATTCCGTGCACCATTATATGGTTACAGGTTGATTACAATCAGATGCCTTAAACCAGGGGTCCTCAATCATAGTCCTGGAGGGCCGCAGTGGCTGCAGGTTTTTGTTCTAACCCAGTTGCTTAATTAGAAAGCAATTCCTGCCAATAATTTAATTTCATAGCATGTTAGTGCTTTAACTCTGCTGTGTCAGGTAATTCTCATATTCTAGATTTTCTTCCTCTTTCTAAGGATATCATCCAAATGATTTGAAGGCTAAAATGGATGAGTAATTCTCAGTCCTTCACTTTTTTCTCTTCACTTTCCTTCCAAGTATTTAATTAAATCCAATAGTGCATGATAAATACACACAGATGTTAATGGTAATAAGCTAAATGGAGAACTGCTGGTCTCTTTTGTCATTTGCATCGTATTGCTAATTAGGAGCAATTAAAAACCAAGAGCACAGCTGTTTAAGAATAAATAAGCAATAAGGTTTCTAAATCTTAACGAGCGAGAAAAAGTGAAGCAGAAGTGTTACTTGAGCAATAAGTGCTTCTTATTAAGCAGTTGGATGGGAGCAAAAACCTTCAGCCACTGCGGCCCTCCAGGGCCGTGATTGAGGACCCCTGCCTTAAACTAAAAAATAATATGCAGTAAATTTCAGTGTATTTGATAAAGCTGTGTCAGGGATGTGAGTCTGAAAAATAAAGGGAAACCACACAGGAACAGTAGCACTGCTTTGACCCTGGATGCTGCCAGCTTGAAAAACTGAGCTGAAAAGTTGCATACGCTATGGTTTGAGCTGGCGTGAGAATGTGCATGGCTTTATGCAAAGTTTAGGTTTTATATATCACGATGTGACCATGTAAACAGGTGAACGTAACATTTTTGTGCATATGCACTGCTTTATACATGAAACCCCTGGACTTTGTAACTGTCTCATTTGAAAATGGAGAAATAGTTTTTCCTTGACAAGGGGCTGCCTTGGTAAGATTATGATTTTGCTCTCAGTGTCACCATAGGGTGCCAGTTAAACTGACAGGTCAAGCTCAGATCTGACTTTGTAAAAAGTCTGCAGCAGAATATAGACTCAAACACATCTAAACTTTACTTTTAATTCAATTTTTCGAGCATTAATTTTCTCTAGCTCTGCTCGTGGTTCTTCCCAACTTTATAAGCTGGGGGAACACTGGTACAGTGTTTAACATAGACAGCATCTATTCTTGTATATAATTTTGTAAGGTTTAACTTTAGATCCTCACAACCTTGTAATGCAAGGAAGAAAAAGGACGTTCTGTAACTGCTACTTGGATAACCAGGACACTACTAAACCTAACAAAATGTTTTTGAAAATATGTACATGGAGCATTGAAGGAAACAAAAAAGATAGTTATGGAAATTAAAAAAAAAATTTGATAAACTTACACATTTATATTTGACAGCAAATGAAAGATACATTAAATAAACTTCCAAATAGTGTAGAAAATAGTACTACTAGGGGATTTTTAGATCTTGTCCTGAAAACATTTTGCAAAAGTAAGGTGAATAAGAATTAATTAGCTACTGTATGTTGGCCTAATTGATCTATTCTTGACTTAACATTTCTTAAGTTATTATAATCTAGGTATGAATACATTAGATATACAATGTGCAAGAGCCACAATGTAGATTAACAGTTCCTTTTCTGATGTTGTGGTTTAAATTCTACTAGCTGCTGTACTGTCAGTACTGAAATGTCCTAATTGAATTCTTATCTGTATATGCACTACTACATATGATTCCTGTTAGGGAGAAAATGCTAGCCTTTTCTAGGAAATGAGTGATGGAGACGGTGTCTTTTATATAGAAATTTACCTTCATTTTAGTTAAGATTTAAGTAAAAAATCCAAACTATTTATGAGGACATATATCAGTTCTTTGTTCATTTTCAGACAACTTGTACACTGACAATAAAAGTTAGGTTTTTACTTGGCATTTTATTGTATGTTTTGTAGTCACATGGGTGCAAATCAGACAGATGTATAGTTTGGGCTTCAAAGTTTTTTTGGGGGATTAGTATCCCCTCAGTGAACTCAGCCACAGGAGATGCACAAACCAGCGTATTTCTTCGTGCCGGTCCCAAACCTGGATAAATGGGGAGAGTTACAGTATGTCAGGAAGGGCACCCAGTGTAAAATTTGTCAGATCAATATACAGACAACAATACAGATTTCCATACCAGATCAGATGAGGCTCTGGTTAACAATGGCCGCCACCAGTACTTTTAGCCAAAAAGGAGCTGGCGGAAATTGGGCTACCGTTGGCCAAAGAAGCAGAAGAAGAGGGAGGCGTGTTCGGAGGCAGTAGGAGAGGAGGAAGGTAAAGAAAGTTGAATTGAGGGGAGGAACTTTGAATGTTGGCAGCATGACTGGTAACGGGAGAGAGTTAGCTGATGTGATGGAGAGAAGAAAGGTTGATATATTGTGCATGCAAGAGGCTAAATGGAATGGGAGTAAGGCCAGGTGAATCGGAGGTGGATTCAAATTGTTCTATCATGGTGTGGATGGGAGCAGAAATGGGGTATGGGTTATTCTGAAGGAATAGTAGGTCAAGAGTGTTTTAGAGGTGAAAAGAGTGTCAAACAGAGTGATGATTATGAAGATGGAAAGTGAAGGTGTGATGATGAATGTTTTTAGTGCATATGCCCCGCAAGTTGGATGTGTGATGGATGAGAAAGAAGATTTCAGGAGTGAGTTTGAATAAATGATGAACAGTGTACCTAAGGGACAGAAAGTGGTAATTGAAGCAGATGTTGGTGAAGGGAACAGAGAGGATGAGGAGGTGATGGATAGGTATGATGTCAAGGAGAAGAATGAAGAAGGTTGGATGATAGTAGATTTTGAGAAAAAAATGGACATGGCTGTGGTGAATATGTATTACAAGAAGAGAGAGTAACATGGGGTGACGTACAAGAGTGAAGGAAGATGCACACAGGGAGATTATATCCTATGCATGATGGTCAATATGAAGGAGACTGAAGACTGCAAAGTGGTAGCAGGGGAAAGTGTAGTTAGGCAACATAGGATGGTGGTCTGTAGGATGTTGTTGGCAATCAAGAAGAGGAGGAGAGTGAGAGCAGAGCCAAGAATCAAATAATGGAAGTTGAAAAAGGAAGACTACAGGGTTGAGTGCAGGGAGGAGGTAAGACAGTCACTGAGTGGCAGTGAAGAGTGGCTAGATAGCTGGGCAACTACAGCAGAAGCAGTAAGGGTGACAGAGAGAAGGGTGCTTGGCGTGGCACCTGGACAGAGGAAGGAGGAAAAAGAAACCTGGTGGTGGAATGGGGAAGTACAGGAGAGTATACAGAGGAAGAGTTTGGGATAACCAGAGAGATGCAGAAAGTAGTCAAGAGTACAAGGAAATAAGGCATAATGTGAAGAGAGAGGTGGCGAAGGCTAAAGAAATGGCATATGATAAGTTGTATGAGAGGTTGAACACTAAGCAGGGAGAAAAGGACCTGTACCGATTGGCTAGACAGAGTGACCAAGCTGAGAAAGATGCGCAGCAGGTTAGGGTGATAAAGGATAAAGATGGAAACATACTCACAAGTGAGGAGAGTCTGTTGAGCAGATGGAAAGAGTACTTTGAGAGGCTGAAGAATGAAGAGAATGAGAGAGATAGAAGGTTGGATGATGCAGCGATAGTAAATCAGGAAGTGCAATGGATTAGCAAGGAGGAAGTAAGGACAGCTATGAAGAGGATTAGGAAAGGAAAGGCTGTGGTGCAGATGACATACCTGTGGAAGCATGGAGGTGTTTAGGAGAGATAGCAGTGGAGTTTTTAACCAGATTGTTTAAAGGAATATTGAAAAAAAAGTGTGAGGATCCCTGAGGTGTCGAGAAGAAGTGTACTGGTGCCGATATTTAAGGATAAGGGGAATGTGTAGAACTGTAATAAATACAAGGGGATAAAATTGATGTGCCACAGCATGAAGTTATGGGAATGAGTAGTGGAAGATAGGTTAAGAAGGGAGGTGTTGATTAGCGAGCAGCAGTATGGCTTCATGATAGGGAAAAGCACTACAGATGTGATGTTTGCTCTTAAGTGTTGATGGAGTATAGAGAAGGCCAGAAGGAGTTGTACTGCATCTTTGTGGATGTGAAGATAGCATATGACAGGGTGCCTTGAGGGAAGTTGTGGTACTGAATGAGGAATTCAGGAGAGGCAGAGAAGTATGTAAGAATAGTACAGAATATGTATGAGGGAAGTGTGACAGTGGTGAGGTCTGCGGTAGGATTGACATATTCATTCAACAAAGAGGTGGGATTACATCAGGGATTGTCTCTGAGCCCTTTCTTATTTGCAATGGTGAAGGACAGGTTGTCATGTGAGATTAGACAGGAGTCCCTGTGGACTATGATATTTGCTGATGACATTGTGATCTGTAGCGAGAGTAGGGAACAGGTTAAGGAAACCCTGGAGAGGTGGAGATATGCTCTAGAGAGGAGAGGAATGAAGATTAGTAGGAACAAGGCAAAATACATGTGTGTAAATGAGAGGGAGGTCGGTGGAATGATGAAGATGCAGGGAGTAGAGTTGGTGAAGGTGGATGAGTTTAAATACTTGGGATCAAGAGTACAGAGTAATGGGGACTGTGGAAGAGAGGTGAAAAAGAGAGTGTAGGCAGGGTGGAATGGCTGGAAAAGAGTGTCAGGAGTAATTTGTTACAGATGTGTATGAGCAAGAGTGAAAGGGAAGGTCTACAAGCCAGTAGTGAGACCAGCTATGTTATATGGGTTAGAGATGGTGGCACTGACCAAAAAACAGGAAACAGAGGTGGTAGAGTTAAAGATGTTAAGATTTGCATTGGGTGTGAAGAGGATAGACAGGATTAGAAATGAGTACATTAGAGGGTTAGCTCAGGTTAGACTGTATGGAGACAAAGAATGGAAAAAGATGATTTGCTGTGGCAACTCCTAACTTGAGCAGCTGAAAGAAGAAGAAAAGGTATCCCCTCAGTGGGCTGTGGATGTGTACTATTTAGACTTCACCTATTTATGATTTTTATAAAAGCAGTGCTTTGTGGCATTCTTGGAATTTTCTTTCCCTTCCCTGCCTACCAATGTTTAGGAGGAAGCTGCATGGTGTCCACATTTAGGCAAAGGATTTCTCCCATACTAAATATTCTTAACTGGCTCTGTTGGAGTATTTGTGGGTGTGCTGGTGAGTGCTACATGATAGACTACCAATGTGTTCTGAAAGGCACGTATCTTGTATCTAGTGCTATTGAGATATCTCCTGTCTCTGTTTTACTTTGTAATGGTGTAAACTGGGTCAGAGCGGGGAGGACAATCTATAAAAATAACATTTTATTCTGCTTTTCTGTCTGTTTGTTAATTCATCAAGCACACAATTTGCAAGTGTGTTGCTGCTGGTCCAAGTTAACATAATACCTATGTGGTGTATTGGAGAGAGGAGTTGTAATGGGGAGGGAGTAATACAAATGCCAGTGCAGACGTGGAAACTACAATTCCCGTAATGCAGCTGGGGCTGATATGAGACATCTTTATCAGTGTGCACAAATTTCTGTACAGTTCAAGTGGACTTTACTGTCATATCATCTACACATGGGCAGTACATTGATATGAAAAGTTGTTCCCCAGGGCCACAGTGCAATATAAAACATGTTCTATCTGGTTGCTGTAGGAAGAGCTATGTACAAGGAGGATTATACATATAAATAAATCTATAAATATGTGCAAGTAAGCAATTAAAGAATACTATGCAGTTTTAATATTGCAATCAATAAAATAGTGCACATAGACAGGACATATGTTGGACATGAGGAAACGGAAGATAGGTCAGTGGCATCAGCTCCTGAAAGATGTCATGGTGTCACAGGATGTTTAAAAAGTCATAGACAGTTGATAGTTTTTTTTTTTTTTGATCGGAAGACAGCAGTAGTTTTAAGGAATCTGCAGTTATTTAAGTCTGAGTTAAATTTGGAGTCAAAGGGATGCTCAGTTGTCTAACAGCCTATAGAAAGAAACTATTCAATAGTCTAGTAGAATTGTTCCAGATACTTCAGTGCCTTCTGTCAGATGGCAGGAGAGCTAACAGTTTGTGGAAGGGATACAAGCGGCATCCATAATGTCTTGCAAATACAATATTTTTGGAAAATTTCCTGGATGGAGGGCAGAGAGGACACAATGTTTTTTTTGCAGTGTGCAAAATTCACTGGAAGGATAGCATGGCCGAAAGTGAGATCTCATCTAAAGAATATGTCGCATTACACAACTTTTAACGTGATTTTCAGTTATAGACTTCAGTTATATAATTAGAGGTAGTCATGGCCAGTCACAAAATTTAACATACCCATCAACTCAGTTGCGTTTTTTATGTCGCACGTGTGAACACTGTGTATGGAGAGCTGACAACCAAAGAACACCTACCCAGAAGTACAGTTTTTTTTTTTTTTGTTCTTTCTGCCCTTCCGGCCTTATCACTGAACTCATCTTTAGAGACCTACAATATGATATTGCACAGAAGGATGCTATTGTTCTTTTAATAATGTATTAATGTTTCATAAGATCATATGGATTTATTTTTATTTATTTTCTTTGACACATTCATTACTAGTCTTATCTAATCTTATTTGCTTTTTTCTTTTCTTGTAACTTTCTTTTGGGCATCCTGTAAAGCACTTTGAACTACATTCTTTATATGAAAATGTGCTATATAAATAAATGTTGTTGTTGTTTATACTTAACCAACAAAACCTTGTTGAGTTAATATTGAAAATGAGTACTCTACTACAGAAACTCTTGATTATGGCATCTCCCAAGTTTCAGTTTTGGTGCTCACCCTAGTTTTAATGTAACTATTTCAATTAGGGGTCATTATTCAAAAATTATAATGTCTTCTTTCACGTTTATGCTGATGACTGTGAACTTTATTTGCCCATAAAATTTAACGATCATGGCACTTTTTCTGTACTTGAAAACTGCTATGAGGAGATGCTAATGATAATAAAACAGAGGTTATTGAGTGTCATCTTAATAGATATCTTGCCTTTTTAAAGTCCCTGGCACCTTCTACCACATGTTCTGGGAATGTCCTCCAACTGCAACTTTCTAGCGGGATTTGGCTAAATCTCTCCCTGTGATTCTGCCAACCATTCCTTTGTCATCTCAAGTTCTTCTCCTCCTAAACCTTTCTTCTCTTTCCTCAGTTTCCCCTTCCCTCTCTAAGTGGAGGCTTTTAATGATTACAGCCACTGTAGCTAAGTTGTTTTTACACTGTCATTGCAAATCTCCTGCTCTTGTCTCTCTTGCAATGTACTGTAGATGTCCACTTTACAATCTTACCCTTTCTGAACTTTCTGTATCTCAGATCAACAACTCTTCCAGCTCTACTATCTATAGATAGATAGATAGATAGGTAGATAGATAGATAGATAGATAGATAGATAGATAGATAGATAGATAGATAGATAGATAGATAGATAGATAGATAGATACTTTATTCTATCTATCTATCTATCTATCTATCTATCTATCTATCTATCTATCTATCTATCTATCTATCTATCTATCTATCTATCTACTGTATCTATCTACAACTGGCTTCATGCTGTGCACCTAATAAAGAGCTGGTTGAGGGAAGTTTCTCCTGCCTGCCTCTCCTCATTCTTTATTTTGTTACTTAGACACACACTTCCGCGTTGGGTGTGTTTGTGTGACAGATTACCCATCAACATTTTTTATTTTGTTTCTGTTTAGTTAACCATCTTAGGTGTTGAGCGCTGGTGGTAGGATGTTTTTGTTTTTACATAGCCCAAGAATCAGTTATTGTTGGTTCCCTTTTACTGTACTGTTTATTTCATTTTTTTAAACTTAATAAAAAATACACCTCAACCTGTCTTGTTTTAGATTTTGGTCAGTTCTCACCATTAGCTAAACCAGATGCTAAGAATCGGGGTGCCTAACTACACTGACCTCAAATTTGATAAGTAGGTCAGCTCTGTGGTAAAGCCCAGCTTTATCCAGCTCAGGACGATCTCCAAAATTAAATTGTTTCTTTTTTTTAACAACTTGGATATGGTTACCTCAAAATTTGAATATTGAGACTCAGTGTATACTGGTTTAAGTCAGTCACCTTTGGCTAGTTTGCAACTAGTCCAGAACGCTGCAGCTGGATTGCTCATGGGTAAAAAACAAAAAACAAAAACCATATTGGCTTCCTGTGTATTAATGGGTCCAGCTTAAGGTCTTATTGTCTGGCTTTAATGCACTTCATGGGAAGGTCCCTTCTCACACTTCTGATGTTATTATACCCTACTGCCATGGTAGATCACTGCAGCCATCTAACCAAGAACTGCTTGTGTTCCTACACTCCAGACTGAAATCAAAAGTCTCAATTTCTACACCCAGGTTGTGGAGCTCATTGCTCTTGGACTTTATATCAGTTTCATCTGTTGAGGTCTTTAAAGCTAAACTAAAATGTCAACTCTTTCATATTGCTTACTCCTAAATGTTATTATTTGAGCCTGGTGGTGTGTTTTTATTTGATTATATTTTATCATTTTATATTGCTTATTTGCCTTTCTTGTGTGCTATTGATACTATATTTTAATTTGAATGTAATTTTATTCTTTACAGCACTTTGCTCAACGTCAGCAACTTGTAGTTGTTTTAAATGTGCTATATAAATAAAATATGACTTGCTTACTTTATTTATTTATTTACAGTAAGGCACTACAGTGAGCTTCACGCAACTCAGGGCAAGTCAGACCCAAATAAGAAAAATAACAGTAAATGATTAATTTGTTGAGCTGGGTATCAGTGACTTCTTGAACTTTTGTGGTGGAGGACCATGATGCTCCATTTCAGTAATAAGTGCTTTAAACTTCAATGAGCACCATGTCATAGCAGTGGACTTTATATGCATCAAAGACTATTTATACTTTATCAACACTCTTCTCTGTCTCTTGCCCTCTACAGTTACAAACTGACAAATGTATTCTTCCAGGTATTAAGAGCATGAAAGTATAAACTGTAAGACAAATGATAATCTGTAATGTTCTAATTTTATACTAGGATTACTAGTATTTTATACTATCTCATTAGGTTTTGAATCATATTTATCGCACTTCTAAATTAACAATTATTTACAAATTTTAATATTTTAGTGCAAAAGATGCACAGAGCTTACTGCATGATTTTTGTGCTCCAAAAATGCTAAATTTCACATGCATTAATAATAATCTAACATTTCCTTGAATTGGGAATGAAATGTAATATAAAAATATTCAAATAATTAAAAAAAACTTTATTATTGTTTGGTTAATAAAAGTTATTCACAATTACAGTTGATGATGTTATGTTTTGTCAGTTTGAATGGAGGTACACATCATGTAGGCAGTAAATGAAAGTGTAAAAGATTTTGTGAGCAACTTTCAAAAATATTGAGAACAAAAATAACAAAACACAGATCTTACTTTTTATTTTTTTGGAAAATAGCACTAATTCAATGTATGTTTTAAAACAATCTGAATCTGACACTTGAGTTCCAACGGGCCCTCTGGAGTGTTTGCCCCATTGAAGCCCTCACTTGCCCTATCAGCTGTGGTTAAGCATCATAATTCCTCTTTATTAGATTGTAAACTACAGTAAAAGAGCAGGCCATAACATATATAAATTTGCTATACAAAATGATTTTGTACGTGCATTTGCTCTTTTGTGTTTTGAAAAGATTTTCAAAATGCGGAGTATCTAGCTACAGCATGACTAGAGATCACCCAGTTTATTCCAGGCCAGAACAAAAACGTAATGCCAGTACTGTGAATGCCAAAAAATCAGATCAGATCTTTGTGATTAATATTCTACCTTAAGCCAGACATCTAAATAATGCAAATTCTAAAGTGTCTTTGATACTTTGAGAAGAGAGGTATCATAAATTTTGCCTTTTTTAATTCTGTTCTATCATTTATAATACTTAAAACTGTAAAATGCAAATATTTAATAAAAGCAATGCCACTAACTGCCAGAGAATATCATTCACGCAAATAGAGTAATTCAAATTTTTCAGTGAAAACAGTTAAAATGAAAATCTTGGATGTGCTTAAAATTTCTAAAAGTGTTATTTCAAAATTATAAAGAGAATAAATTAAAATGTTGCCAGGCTTTTCAAAAAGAGCATAAAGGCACAATTGGGAACTTCTTAGAAGCAGAATTTCGAGAAATGTCAGATTTTATTTTAAATGATACTTGAAACTAATTGACAATTGAAACTCATTTCTAGTTGGTGTTGTACAAAGTAGCGCTCTTCGGAATTTGCATATTAACTCAGATTTGTAATATTGTCAGTATGAAGTATGTGGGCAGCCTCCCTGGCTGTTGTTCATTTCTCAGTCTCCCACTTGGCTCCATGGGACATGGAGTCCTCCACAGCCTGGTTGGAAGATGGAGTGGCTGCTAGGGGGTGCTGCCGAGAGCCAACAACCCGGATGGACGAGTTATCAGCCCCACTTCCGGGTGGGCTATAAAACGGGCCAGCCTCCCTTTATTCGAGGCCAGAATCGGGAGGAAGAGGACGAGGTTGTCTGGGAGAAGTGGTGGTGCCAGGAAAGGTTCTTTGAGCTCTGTGGAAAGTGCTTTGGGACTGTGTTGGGCCTGTGGGACACGGGGAAGACATGCGCCCACAGCCGAAGAAAAAACAAAAAGCCTGTTTGTTTTACACGTGTCTCTGCGTAGTCTGCGCCTTTTACATCTGGCGTAGTTGGCAGCATGCTCTGTCTGGTGCACAATGGGGACCTGAGTTATAAAATCTTGTTGTGGACGGCCCGGCACAGCAGGGGACCCCACCCACGTGCCGCGGGAGCGGCGTGCACACAGCCCCGCGGGGTAAATGTACCCCACAGACTGCCAGGGGTCCGCAGGAGAGCCGTTTTCCCCTGTTGCGGGCTGGCGGCGTACATGGCACGAGTGCAGCGGTCTCCGACAAGTGCGCCCTTGCTGGAGGCGCCCGGGATGGTATCGCGTCCAGAGAGGCCACGTCGAGGGCGTTTCCTCTGTTAGATGGGACCTGGGAGGTGAGTTCCCTGCCTATCGGCAGCTGGCCCTTGGGGGCCGGGTGTGTTTTCTGTTTTCCAGGCAGGGACCTCCCGGATCCGCGTCAGTGGCGGACGCATGCCGGTCTGCAGGGCTTCGACAGCGCGGTGGCAGCTGTGGGAGCTGCGGAGAAGGAGACGCTGCAGCTCGAGAGGCGCTGGCAACAACAAGGCTGCTGGCAAGCATGTCGCCGCCGCAGGAGGGGAGCCAAAATGGCCCCGGACCAGAAGTCCCTCCCCTTGACAGGCACGAGATTGGATGGTGTGTCTTACGGGCCCACCAATGACTGGAGAGAGGCGGGATGAAGGAATGTCCATCACGTGCCGGGGGGAGAGGCCCACAGGAAGTTGCCGGCGTTTGGGGCTGACGGACAGGTAGGCTCTGCGTCGGTTAACTTCCTGTCTTTGCCGGCTGCTCTGTCGGAGCTGGAGGCGGACTTTCAGCCCATGGAGCATTGTGTGTCGCAGGTGCTATGTGCCCTCTGGGCAGAGTTGCGGGTACTGGAGATGAAGGCAGTCGTGTCTTTCGAAGAGCTGCTGAAGGCGATCAGACAGCGCGACGCTGGATTCTTCAGCCGGAGGTGTATGGCGGGGAAGGTGAGTTCAGCCGTCCCCGTACAGCATGAAGGAAGGGTCTGCTGAAAACGGCTGTGAATCTAATGATCAGTTTCAAGTAAGCAGTCCTCCGACAGTGGATGCGGCACAGGGGGTTGCGCGCGCGGTGAGGGGAGAGACAGCGAGGGGGCTGGCAGGACACGGGCTGTTGAGTGCCCCAGATCTTAGCGCCCTCCACCCTGAGTCGGCAGCAGTCTCGCGCCGCTGTACAGGGACGCAGACGGTAAGGAGGCTCTTTCTTTTCAATAAGGAGACTCGGACCATCAGGGCGTCCCAGAGCGACAGGAGGAATCAGAGGGTAAATGCCGGTTCCTCCGATAGGATGGGACGTGGTGCTGGGTGCACATGTCCGGGTTCTGGCCACCCTCTGCGAAGGGGTAAGGGAACCCTTGAGGTCAGCGGAGAGGAAAAGAGTGCAGGCGGTTCCGTCTATTCCAACGACAGGAGGGACACGGAAACCACTGAGAGGGTGGCGAACAGGCAAGTGCCAGGGTGCCGGATGGAGGGGGGAACACTGCCAGTGCGTGGCACAAAGGGATGCCAGGGAAGGGTGTCCAGGCAGCGGTTCTGCCCCTTTCTTTCTGTCTGTTGCAGGACCGGACCCCGGACAAGCAGTAGGACCCACTACGTTGGGAAACTGCCCTCAGGAGACAGGCCGTCTGCTGGAAGGACTCTCCGCTGGCGTGCGGGTGCGGCCACAGCTGGAGGAGACTGCTAGGGAGCGAGTGGCTCCAACCAAAGGGGCGCGAAAACCTCGGAGGGAGTGCCGAAAGAGTGGGCACCAGGGTGCCAGTAAGAGGGGGGAGCACGGCCTGTGCAAGGCACAGGAGGACACCAAGTGGTGGTGTCCAGGTGGCGTCTCCGCCCCTATCCCTGTTGGGAGAACAGGGCCGGACCTCGGCTGCCTAGGAGTAGGACCCGCTTCGGGGGTAAGCTGCCCTCGCGGGTAGTGTCGCTCCTCCCGAGTGGTCTTCGCTGGCTGTGGGGCACTGTCAGGGATGCCAGGGGCAACGACCCAGCTGGGACGCCTTGAGGGACCGGAAGAGGGTCTACGCCCACCCTGGATCACGTGGGGGCCGCCATCCTGGTTGCTTTGGGGGCCAGTGGTAGAAGGCTTGGAAGCCCAACCCTGTAGGGACCCGTGGTCACCGCCAGGGGGCGCCCCAATGCCTTGGGGACCCTGGACCTCAGCACACAGGAAGTGCTGGGGGGAAGAAGAGAAGGGACACCCGGAGAGCTTCCGGGAGAACAGCCGGCATTTGAGCCACATTGGGGCGTGTACAGGGAGGAATGCCGGGAAACACCTGGAGCTCATCTGGGATGAGATAAAAGGGGCCGTCTCCCTTCATTGGAGGCTGGAGTCGGGTGGAAGCAGGACAAAGCAGGAGAGAGTGTGGAGGCGGCCCGAAGAGGAAGGCATTGTGTGGCCAGGACTGTGTTTGGGGTTTGTGTGCACTTGACTGTAAATAGTACCTTGTAAATAAACGTGTGGTGGTGGATTACAACATATCTGCCTGTCTGTGTCCGGGCCGTGTCCACAAAAAATAGATGGATAGATAGATAGGCCTAAGACTGTTTACCTACTTCAAATATCCATCAGATCATCTGTTTGATGTACCTATTTTTCTAGTCTTGTACTGAAAAATACAATGGAGCCAAAGTCTGGTTGTGGATGCAATGCCAGCCCTTTAAAGATTACCATCACAGTTACCAGGTATATTTAACTTTGATATTATACCTGGCTGCATTACTCGAGTTTATGGTATAAACCACACACAAGAGTGAAGAGGAGAATGCACACAGAAGGTAGCAAAGTCTGGAGTAAAACGAGAGTCCAGACTCTGTGAGGAGTCAGTATCCACTATTATTAGCTGGAAACAGCCAAGTCAGTTTAGTTAAATTAAATCATTTATGTCCCTCTAGCTCAACACTGCAGATATACTGATTTTTGAGAAATGTTTGGATTCATTGAATCTAATTTAACCACAGGTCACCTTATGCTGTACATATTTAATTAATTGCTTATTAAATTTTAATTGAAAATGTATTGTGACAATTATGCATTCTTAGAAAATGGTATAGTGTGGTAGGGAGTGGTACACAAAGAGATTTTTTTATATATGATGAAAATATACACTAATTAGCCACATTATTAGAAGCACTTATAGGTGAGGTGAATAACATTGATTAGCTTGGTACGATGACAGTGGGATATATTAGGCAGTAAGCGAGTAGTCCTTAAAGGTGATGTGTTGAAAGCAGGAAAAATGAGCAAGCATAAGGATCTGAGCAACTTTGATAAGGGCCAAATTGTGATAGCTAGATGACTGGGTAAGAGCATTTTGAAAATGGAAGGTCTGGTGGGATGTGACCACTATGAAGTGGTTAGTACCTATCAAAAATGGACCTAGGAAGGATAACTGGTGAACGAGCGACAGCACCATAAGGCTCATGGATGTGCATGAGAAATGAAGGCTAACCTGTCTTGTCCACTCCCACAGAAGAGCTACAGTACAGTAGCACAAATTGCTAAAAAATGTAATGCTGCTCATGAGAGAAATGTACCAGAACATAAAATGTTTTAAAAGGCTTGCTGTATATAGAGCTGTGTAGCTACAGACCGGTCAGAGTGCTGAAAGCGCATACAATGGGCATGTGAGCATCAGAACTACAGTAAATCATGGAGCCATGAAAGGTGGCAGAGTAACTTGACGAATTAAGCTTTCTTTTACATCAAGTGGATCACCTGGTGTGTGTACGTGTGTCTTTTCCCCGGGAAGAGATAGCAACATGATGCACTATGTTGAAAAAGGTAAGCCCGCCAAGGCACTGAAATCCTCTGGGCCATGGTTTACATGGAAACCTTCAGTCCTGGCATTCATGTGGATGTTACTTGGATACATACCACTTAACTAAAGATCGTTGTAGACCACGTATATGGCAATGATATTCTCTGATGGCAGTGGCCTCATTCAGAAAGATAATGTGCACTGCCACACTGCAAAAATTGTCATTCCTGAACAAAGAGTTCAAGGTGTTGACTTCATCTCTAATTTCCCCAGATCTCAATCTGATCAAACATCTGTGGGATGTGCTTGATACCCAAGTCAGATCCATGGAGATTCCATCTCACAATTTACAGGACTTAATGGATCTCCTATTTGGCATCAGATAGCACAAAACACTTTAAGAGGTCTTATGGAGTTCATCATTCAACAGGTCAGAGCTGTTTTGGCGGCACAAGAGGGACCACACAATATTACATAGGTGGTTTTAATGTTATGGCAGAATAAGAGTTCTATAAGAGGAATAAATACAAATCTAGGAAAACCTGAAACACTAAGCTGGGAACTGAACTCCCAAACAATATCTCAGGCAACTACTAAGAAATATCAATGAAATCAAACAAGCTATGTACATGTGATTACTGATTAACAGCAATGTCACCCAAGTGACATGCTGATGAGTAAATCAAAAGCAAGGAGGTGTGATTAACAGATTAATTGATGGTGAAGCACGACAGCTGTGAAGAGCACAGACAGAGAATGCTGGAGGAGTAGTACAAACATGACGTGCCTAAGGCATAAGAGGACAGTGTAACTTTGAATGGAGCAATTTAAATCACACCTAGTTTTTGGCAAGTCAGTGTGTCTTGCTTACAACAGATAGTCAGTAATGGAGAATCAAAACTAGAGTGACAAGGTGGTGTCTTGCTTTCCAAAATGTTCGATTACAAGCACAACTGTATGTAAAGTAATTGTAAAGCTTGTTATAGCTTACACTATTTGGGCTGCTGCTAAAGGGACTTAATGTCAAGGAAGCAACCTAAATCTTCAAATATTGAGAGGCTTTCCCTAATTATTATGTCCGGAATTGTCCTTTTTCTCCATCCAGCTCCAATACTGGTAGGATGTGGCCTTTAAATCATGACCCACAGGTGACAGGCATAGTAACAGTAAACATGTGAATGGGCATAGAAAATTAGCACAAAATGGCATTGTGGTGACTTTATCAAGCATAATGTCAAAATTTTAAAAATATTCAAAAAAAAAAATAACAACAAATGATTGGCTGAACAGAAAATACAGTAAGAACCTCAACAGTGTATCTTAACTCTCTCCTACTCTGATGTGATGGCTCACAACATGCACACATATCATTTAATAAAGCACTCCAATTCTTTGCATTCCACCTTTCTTTATCTCGGTCTGCCTTCCCATCTTAAAAACCTGGCTTCTTCCTCCTTCCAGTTGTACTATTTCTCCGAGCTCACCACTTGTCTCTGTGTTCAGTGACAGTGATGAACGAAAAGATTTGTGTAAAATTGAATTCCCAAAAAAACACATTAGCAAAAAAAATTGTGTTTCACCACAAGCATAATTTGAACCATTAGCACATATATTTCCATCTAAACTATAACCATTTTCCATGTGCAAATACATGGATAAACAAACTGTGGTGCAGTGTTTGGAAAGGGAGATGAAGTAAGAGAGCATTTACCTGAAAGGACTTTTGAAGCACTTCTCTGCTGGTAAAAATCTATCTTCCTGGATATATAAGCATCCAGAAGGATCCTGACATGGATCTCCTTTTAGATTACGATAAAGGGAGCACAGATGGTTTTACCTCCAACCCCAAATGAGTGGTGCAAGGTGCAAATGAGCTAGCAGGCAAGTGTACAAGGCAGATAAGATTATGTGGAGCTGCACGGAAGGAGCCACAGAAAATCAGGGTGCCACTGGAGGTGAGGTGAGGCTGAGGAAGGAGACAGTGGTTTCACCAACTGAATAACTCTTAGGGAGCAATATTCTTTGCTTTCCCGCCCAAAAAATTTTTAAATCCCCAAAAAACTAATCCTAGTGAGTTTTATGTTTTGCAATTGTGAAATTGAAAGCTAATGTTAGGGGCAATCTTGCAATATTGTGTGCATTGTGTGTCATTTCATTCATCAGTAATCAAACTGTTCAGTCACTGCACTGGCAGATAAACATTTTGAACATGACTGGAAGATGCATGATTAAAAAAGAAAAGGGATCGAGAATAAAAGGAAACCAAAGCCAAAACGAGAGAAAAGATTCAAGTTTAGGCAAACAAGCAAGAGGTCAAAACCGTGAGTAACACTTGTGAAGTTTTTTTTTTTATGCACAAAGTTTTTTGCATCATCAGATATGGTGCCATCCATTTATCTTGTCGTATCGATTAAGCACAGGTCACAACCTCAGAGCATACACCCCTAGAAGCATGGGGAAGCAGACTTAACAGGATTACAAAATGGCAGCAGTTGAGGACCTAAAATGATGTCTAAAACATTGAAAAACAAAACACAACATCTGAAGCGTTACAAAATACAAGCAAAAGATAAAAGGAAAAGAATCCTCGCCCCTTCATCACCCCCAATCACAACATAAAGATGTCCTACAATTAAGTAATAGTTCCATGCTGTGGTAATTTCTGGCCAAAGTCAGTAATCATTTTTTTTTGTCAGGCATAGCTATACACTGCCTCAAGCATTCTATAATTTCCTCAAGCAGCTCCAAAAATCTCTATAATCCCTTTCCTCCATGTGCCATCACTTCTGATTTCCTTAAAGGTGGATAATGGTCCAAAGTCCAAGATTGAGTACTCTAACCTAACAAACTTGAAGTTTACAACTGAACACCTGCCAGTTCCTATGTTTAAAAAAGGGCTGTTGTTCTGGACGACGTGCTACCCAGTATTTGATAAGAAGTGTACCATCATCCACAGTGGCATCACTGGTCTCTACTGTGTCGATTGCACTTTAGTATGCAGGAAGAATACTACACACTTTCCTGGCGGCAGTATCTCACTCTGTTTCTTTTGAGGCACCATAAAAACATGCAAGAGTAATGTTAAACAATTTGTAAGGAGCTTTGGGCTAGTGTTCACTATAAAAAGCTACCATATTAAATACAACATTACTGTTACCTCTATTTAAAGAAAGAATGTCATCTGTCCTGTTACTGAATGCTCAGGAAGAGTTTTTTGTTGAACACAAACCATTATATACAGACTAAACCAAAATGTATGCCCAGATTATAGGCATTTGCACCTATTATGACTGTAATTGGAATTGTTTTGGAAAATATGCATGGCCCTTCTGGAATGGAGGGTTTTTGATTTTCATATTTTTAGTACTTTGATAAATGAGCTAATTTAGTAGAAATTGGTTCTTTCTCTTATGAGCCACAGTTGTAATGGGCCAGTTGGCAGTTTGTGATGTCGTAATGATATTTCCGGTAGCTGGACTGTAAATTGCTTTACTCTGTTTTGGCATGTCTCTGTCATTAACCTGTCTTAATATTAAAAAGTGCTAGAATTACTGACTCTAATTCCCAGGCTATTTTGCATAATATTAGCTCAAGTTGAAAGAAAAAAAAAAACAAAGCTCATATATCAGCTAATAGTACTGCACACATCTTGTTTCTATTTATATATCTGTCTGAAACATGTTTTAATTTTATGTTTTAGTAAGTTTTATGTTTTCATTTTTGCATGCCTAATTAAGGACTTACAATGTCCTTGAGCGGAATTACAAGTGGTGGTATTAACTGAGCGAATACATAATATGGAAACAACATCTTGATTAACTTGAAATCTGCTACATAATGGGGCAATTATGCTTTAAGAGTCACAGTGACCATTGAAGAATCACTGTATAAAATGATTAATATCTCTGTCAAGAGGTCTATATAAAATCAGTGTAGTGTGGCAGCCCACCAAGAACCACTCTGACCACACAAGTACACTCCAAAGGCAGTTGTGGTCATATAATACTTTTCTTCAGAGAAATGCCATACTGACTGCTCACTATCTAAAACCTTTAAATGGTATAAAAGAAGGGAAACAGCCCATAGGCCTTTATTCTAAATGTATCTATTGAACTGTCTTTCTCATTGTATTATTGAAAATATTTTTTAGAAGGCTTTATTATTCCAGCATTGATTTCATATTATCTTTTAACACTCTTTAGTTTCACAAATCATAACATCTTCCAACAATTCAATTATCTTTTAGACCTCAAATATGTCCCAGGAATCACAATTCTTTTTAAAAGATTTCCACTTCCCATTCTAAAATTTCTAGACTACAGATACCAAACCCTATTGGAAAATGGAACCCATATTTTGTAAGAGGTGCAGCAGAGGTGACCAGTTTATATCTATTCAATAGTAGTGGAAAGGATTGCATTACAATTCGTTTTAGTATCTCTAATAAATTATTTTCTAATTCAGGGCTTATAAATGAAAAGTTGTCAAACCTGATCTTGTAAGTGTGCACGTCTAGTTACCACACTTCAAAAAAGACATTGCAGCACTAAAGGCTTTAGTGGTTTATAGCCTTGCGTATATATGTGTGAGTGCAACATAACTGCGTTTTTCTGAAAGGCCATAGGATTTTGGGGAAGTTGGAGCTCATCCCAGCAACTATTGGGTGCAGTACAGGAGTTATCCTCAAATGGGCTGCTAGCCTATCACAGGGTGAACACACACTCACACTGGGGCCAGCTTAGCACCAATTCACCTAACCTGTATGTCCTTGGACTGTGGGAGGAAAATGGAACATTCAGAGGAAACCCAATGGACATGGGGAGAACATATAAACTACACCCAAGAAGCACACAGGATATGAACCCCAGTCTCCTTACTGTGAAGCAGCGGCAATTTCCATGTGCCACCATGACAACCAACTACAATTAATTATTATTATTAATTTAATAATTTTGTTAATTTACTATTATTACTGGTGATTTTTGTGAATTTACTTCTTCATTTTATCTGTCGTTTTGTCTCTTTACTTTCATTGATGTGAACATTTGTGTGCTTGTTTTCATGAGTGCTGACATTTTACAGCATTGAGTTGCTATGATGCTGTCAGATTCCTAGGCATGTGATGCAGTGACTAATTACATCATCATAGCCATTGTCACGCATGCGCGAGTAGGAGGCCGCGGACGGATCTTAAACCACTTCGAAAGACGTTCGCCAGCGGGGAGTGGCGGGGTACTAACCTTTCTCCTCCGCCATCATAGCCTGCCCGCAGTACATCCACTTCCGCCCTTCCTTCACCATCTTTCCTGACGTCAGCAGTCCCATCCTCCCTCACGGTTCCTTCCCAGCATTCCTCCACTTCCAGCCCCTCCTCTATAAAATGGCCGCAGACGCCTCTGAAAGGCGTCGCGCATATGAACTGTTTTGTTTATATTTTGACCTGTTCTTTTTTGAAATATTGTGGATTGTCTGCAATATACGGGGCCGGAAAAACCCCAAACCTTTATATTGTCTATTTGCATCCTTTACACCATGTATACATTTTAACAGCTTCCAAACATTTTTCTTCATTGTTGTTAGATAAATTCTGTTTTCATAGTGTTCTTGTTAGTAAACTCTATTTTTGAGCACAGTGTTGTTTATGACTTTAAAGTTAGTACTATCACTTAAACTTGAGAAATAACATTTGCCTTACTAGGCTTAACCATAGCTGACACTTTACCGCATTTGGTGTTCTTCGGTATCAATCATAAATTTTATAACATCTAGTTAAACTTAAATTCCATCCATCCATTTTCCAACCCGCTGAATCCTAACACATGGCCACGGGGGTCTGCTGGAGCCAATTCCAGCCAACACAGGGCACAAGGCAGGAACCAATCCAGTGCCAACCCACCGCAGTAAACTTAAATTGTCTATTAGAATATATTTGCAAAAATCCTGACAGTCCCAATAAATCTCATTGAATGAAAAGCATGTCCTATGGCAGTGTTGCCAGGTCCATGGTTTTCTTGCCCAATTGGGCTATTTTTGATTATCATCCACAGTAAAAAATTAGGTTTTCACGGGTTGTTTTTTTGGGCTGTTTTTTTTTAAACAATGTTGTTATTTAGGGCTATTTTCTACCTCCCTCTTACAATAAATGTTTACCTTTTGTTTCATCCATGTGGCCCCCCACCTATTCGCTTTGTAAAATCTCAGAGGGAACCCCCTTCCTCCGAATTTGATGATATGTACCTAACTCTCTTGTTCTGTCATTGCCCCCATGCTTTTCAGTGTGTCATTTTATCTACCTCAGGCATTGGGCTCCTTTTTGGGCAAATTAATTATTTGTAAGCTGTCTTTTGGCTATAAATCTTTCGGAACCTGACAACCCGGTCCCACCGTGACAGACTAAGTGAACCAAATTTCATTTGTTGGAAACAGCCTCAATATCTTTTTTAAAGGCATATCAGAAAGATTGTTAGGCATTGCAAAGGTCTGTACCAAGACCTGAAGTATGTAAAAATAATTACAGTAATCCCTCGCTATATCGCGCTTCGACTTTCGCGGTTTCACTCTATCGCGGATTTTAAATGTAAGCACATCTAAATATATATCACGGATTCTTCGCTGGTTCGCGGATTTCTGCGGACAATGGGTCTTTTAATTTATGCTACACGCTTCCTCAGTTTGTTTGCCCAGTTGATTTCATACAAGGGACGCTATTGGCGGATGGCTTAGAAGCTACCCAATCAGAGCATGTATTACATATTAACTAAAACTCCTCAATGCTATAAGATATGCATCCCGCGCGGAGCTTGATTGTTTGCTTGTCTCTGCCTCTATCTCACCCTCTCTGACATTCTCTGCGCCTGACGGAGGGGCTGTTTGCTTAAAAGATACTGACGCTCCTCTAAAAAAATGCCGCTTTATTGCGGTGCTCAGCATATTTAAAAGCACAAAAGCACACGTATTGATTTTTTGATTGTTGCTTTAATCTCGTTCTCTCTCTCTGACGTTCTCTGCGCCTGACGGAGGAGATGTGAGCAGAGGGGCTGTTTGCACAGAGGCTGTTTGCTTAGAAGATACTAACGCACCTCTAAAAAATGCCGCGGCAAACTTAAAAGCACAAGTATTGATTTTTTGATTGTTTGCTTTTCTTTGCGAGCGCTCTCTCTCTCTCTCTCCCTCCCTCTGAAATTCTCTGGTCCTGAAGAGAAGAAGATCTATTTGCATTCTTTTAATTGTGAGAAAGAACTGTCATCTCTGTCTTGTCATGGAGGACAGTTTAAACTTTTGACTAAAGGGTGTTATTTCATGTCTAGAGGGCTCTAATAATGTTAACAGTGTGGGAGAGTTTATAAGGGCTTAAAATATATAAAAATAACTACACAAACATATGGTTTCTACTTAGCAGATTTTCGTCTATCGGGGGTTCTGGAACGCAACCCCCGCGATCGAGGAGGGATTACTGTATAGAGTTAAACTAAATTTGAAATTAAAAACTAAACCAGATTCATTTGCTCAACATTTATGTTTTGCCCTTTTTTTAAACAATGTTCAGAACCTCATAAAAACTGCTAGGTGAGTTTACATAAAATGGTTGTCAGTATGTCCATGTAATGCTGCTCATGCAATACATGACTAACAATAAAGAGTGTCAGAGCAAACCAAACATTCTAAAATGATGGTGTTCACCAGAAACAACTTTAAAAATGGGGGTGATTGTGACATTAACATCCTAACTGTAAAAATACAAGCATAAAGAACCAACTGAGACACTATTTCTACATCTCTATGTCTCTATGCATACATTATATACATACTATATACAGTATATACATATATATACATATATATATATATATATATATATATATATATATATATATATATATTGTGAAGGACCGAGGAGACAGCAATAAGGGTTGGGGTTTCCGGCCCCGTATATTGTACAGAAAAAAAAACAGGTCTTGCATAAACAAAACAGTTCATACGCGCGCCGACTCCTGGCGCCGCGCCATTTTATTGGGGAGGAGCCGGAAGTGGAGGGATGCGGGAAGGACCGCAAGGGAGGATGGGAAGGATGACGCCAGGGCAAGATGGCGGAGGAAGGGCGGAAGTATCGCACTGCGGTCAATCCAGGCCTATGGTGCAGGAAGGTCTTTCTTTCTATGAGGAAGCAGAGGGAGAAAGTTAATACCCCGCCATTCCCTGGCGGCGAATGGTTTCCCAGGTGCTATCGAATCAATCCGCGGCCTCCTACTCGCGCGCGCGTGACACGATCCCCCCCTTAGCCCAGGACCGTCAGGTCGGGCGGACCTAACCGAGAGGTCGTGAATACGAGAGAGGGCATCGGCATTGGCCTGAAGGGTGCCCGCCGATAAGTGACAGTGAACTTATACGGCTGTAAGTCCAGGAACCACCTGGTGACCCGCGGATTCGACTCTTTGTGTAGGGACATCCACTGAAGTGCAGCGTGATCAGTCACCAGAGCGAATTCGCGACCCAGCAGGTAGTAACGGAGGTGGGTCACTGCCCACTTAATGGCCAAGGCCTCCCTCTCCACTGCAGCGTACCGGGTCTCCCGGTCCATCAGTTTCCGGCTAAGGTACATCACAGGGTGCTCGACACCATCGACGCTTTGGCTCAGCACGGCACCCAGGCCTGTGTCCGCGCCGGTCTGGAGAATAAACGGAGCCCAAAATCGGGCGTCCGTAACACAGGTGCCGACGTTAGGGCCTTCTTTAGGTCACTGAACGCTGTTCTGCTTTGTCGGTCCACACCACGTATAGGGGAGCCTTTTGTCAGGTCAGTCAAGGGTGCTGCTCTTTCGAGAAGCGGGAACAAACCGGCGGTAGTAACCGCAAGCCCCAAGAAAGCCTGCACCTGTTTCTTGGTATTCGGACGGGCCATTCTAAGATGTCTTTAACTTTGGAGCTCTGTGGCCGCACCTGTCCTTGTCCCACGAGGTAGCCTAAATATTTGGCCTCCTTTAATCCAAAAAAACACTTCCGGGGTTTATGCGGAGGCCGGCTTTAGCCAGTGTTCGGAGGACAGCTGCGACCTGCAGTAGATGCTCCTCCCAGGTGCCGGAATAGATGACAACGCCATCCAGGTAGGCGGCACTATAGGACTGGTGGGGCTTCAGCACTCTATCTACCAGACGCTGGAAGGTCGCCGGGGCCCCGTGCAGCCCAAATGGGAGGACCTTGTACTGCCAGTGCCCGCTAGGGGTGCTAAAGGCCGTTTTCTCCTTTGCGGATGCCGTTAAAGGAATTTGCCAATACCCTTTGTCATGTCAAGGGTAGTCAGATATGAGCCGCACTCCAGCCGCCAAGGAGGTCGCCAATGCGGGCATGGGGTAGGCATCGAACTTGGAGATCTGATTCAGACGCCTAAAGTCATTACAGAACCTCCAGGAGCCGCCTGGCTTGGAGACGAGGACAATAGGGCTGGACCAGGGACTATGGCTCTCTTCAATTATGTCCATGTCCAACATACGTTTCACCTCCAGTTCGACCTCTGCGCGTTTTGCCTCCGGAGTCGGTAGGGCCTCTCCCGGACGATTACCCGGCTCCGTGACTATATCGTGCGGCAATCAGCGGTCCGGCCGGGTGACTCGCTCACTACCTCGGGATGGCTCGGAGTGTTTGGGCTAACTCCTGCCGCTGCTTGGGGTCAGCTCTTCGCCGAGGTTAAGGGCAGTTGTGCTTGCTAAAAGGGAGAGTGACCTATGGGAGCTGGGAGCTCCTCTCTATCTCCAGGGCTTTAACAGGTTGACATGATAGATCCTTCACTCGGTCGACGCATTGGGCTGTTTCACCAAATAGTCGACGAGTCCTTTCTCTCCTTAACCTCGTAAGGCCCTTGCCAGTGAGCGAGCAGCTTCGAAAGTGGGAGGTCGGGACGAGCACCATAACTCGGTCCCCGGGCGGAACTCCCTGAGGACGGAGTTGCGGTTGTAACACCGGCCTGCGCTGCTTGCGCACGAGTCACGTGCTCTTTTAGGAGGGGCCTGATCTTTGTGAGTCGGTCGCGCAGTTGCGCACGCATCTAAAATGTTAGAGGAGGGAAGAGCCTCGGCCTCCCAGCCTTCTTTTAGGATGTCGAGGATTCCCCGGGGTTGTCGCCCGTATAGTAATTCAAAAGGGGAGAAGCCTGTAGAGGCCTGGGGTACCTCCCGGTAGGCAAAAAGCACGAGCGGGAGGAGCTGGTCCCAGTTCCTGCCGCCGCGCTGACTACCTTGCGGAGCATCTGCTTAAGCGCCTGATTAAACGCTCGACCAACCCGCCAGTTTGCGGGTGATAGACTGACGCTTTCAGGTGCTTTATCTGCAGTAATTTGGCTACCTCCTTGAACGTATCCGAAGTGAAGGGCGTACCCTGGTCCGTGAGGACCTCCTTGGGTATGCCCACGCGTGAAAACAAATTAACCAATTCCCGCGATGCTTTTAGTATTAGCGAGCGCAGGGGAACCGCCTCTGGGTACCGGGTGGCATAGTCCACCATGACTAGGATATACTTGTGGCCACGGGTTGAGGGCTCCAGGGGGCCCACCAAATCGACCCCTATCCTTTCAAAGGGGATGTCCACGAGGGGAATAGGGACTAGAGGAGCACGGTCCCTCCTAGGAATCTGGCGGGTCTGGCACTCGGACAGGATTGACAGAACCGCCGACCTCCTCATTGATCCCAGGCCAGTAAAAGCGGAGCTTAATCCTCTCCAGTGTTTTTTCGGCCCCGAGGTGGGCGCCTAGGAGGTGAGCATGTGCCAGCTCGCATATCTCCCGCCGGAAGGTACGCGGAATTAGCAACAACTTCCGCACCTCGCCCTCATGGGTAGCCACTCGGTACAACAGATCATTCTCAAGGACAAAGAAGGGTTCCCGCGGTGTGGATCCGTCCGCTGTTGAGCTGTTAGGCAGAACGACCGCATTCCGGGCAAAGCGCAGGGAGTCATCATTCCACTGCTCCCTCTTAAAGGAGGCCGGCGTGGACCGAAATTGATGGTCCAGGCCGCCGAGAGGGTCTTGGGGCCTGGGTCCGGGAAGAGTTCCCTGGCTAGTCCCTTCTCCGCGGAATCTTCCGGTCAAGGTCCGTAGCCAGGAAAGGTCCCCGAGACACCAGCGCCCATAGGGCCTGCCCTTGTGCACGGCGTGGAGGCCGGGAGGGGTGCCTTTTCCCCTCATAACAAGATCCAACGAGGCCCCGGGAGCTGCGAATGGCTTACCGCTGATTCTCTTAGACCAGTCTTGTCCCAAAATCACTGGGAAGGGGGTCAGGTAACACAGCGACCGCCATTTGATTGGTTCCCCTTCCAGGTGACATAGCAGTGAGCGAACGATATGACCTAGTCCCCCATGCACACAAGTGACCAACAAATGCTGTTTTAACCACTGTTGCGGTAAGACAAAACGGCGAGCAACAATGGTAATGTTGCTGCCGGAATCAAACAAAGCCACCACGGCGTGCCCATTTAGCAACACCACTCCCGTAATTCGACTCGCCAAGGGATGCGGCGGGTTACAATACCTCTCCGACGATGTCCAGCTGCAGTCCATAGGCTCCGGGGCGATGTGATGCGGGCAGTTTGGTAGCAGGTGACCGGTCTCGCCACACTTGAAACAGCGCGGCGGACCCGCCTCTCTGGCTCTGGCTGGCGCTTCTGCAGCGCCGAGGGGCTCGGGGTGGCCGCCCGTCCCTGCCGGTTCCCGCGAGCAGGCTTTTCTGACCCCCAAGTCGGAGGACCGCCAACTGACGCTCCAGGACGCCGAGGAGGCCCGACATGTTCTGATAGGCGTGTCCCCGACCTGCTGGGCGAGGGAACTGGGCATCGATTGACCAGGCCTTCACAGGCCACCCGCCGACCACTTTCCGCCCGCCGGGTCCCTCTGGCCGTAGCCAGCGCCCATCTTGCCCCAGAACTCAACGCCTGGGCGCGAAGCGGCTTTTCAGGGTCAAAGACCCAGTTCCGCCATTCGCCGCCTGCTGGCCCGGCTAATGCCGTAGCGGGCCAGTATTTCGGGCTTGAGGAGGTCGTAATTAGCGCCTCCTCCTCAGGGAGGTCATAATAGGCCTGCAGCGCTGGTCCTTCAGGTATGGCGCCAGGATGGACGCCCACTGACCGCTGCCACTCGCTCCGGGTGGCCGCCCTCTCAAACATGCCCAGGTAGGTCGACGTCCTCCGAAGGGCCCATCGGACTAAAGGATGAGGCGGCTGCCTGGGCGGGTCTGGTCTCGCCCGCTGGGCTTCCACTAACCTGGCCTCGTGGCCTCCAGCTCCCGGTGGTGGCGGCTTGCGCAGCTGCAGCCTGGAGCTGGTCATTCATCGCCTGCAGCACCGTGTTGAGGTCCTGTCCCTCCGTCATTCCGGGATCTCTATCCTGCCGACACGCCAGATGTGAAGGACCGAGGAGACAGCAAGGGTTGGGGTTTCCGCCCCGTATATTGTACAGAAAAAAAAACAGGTCTTGCATAAACAAAACAGTTCATAGCGCGACGCCGACTCCTGGCGCCGCCATTTTATTGGGGAGGAGCCGGAAGTGGAGGGATGCCGGGAAGGACCGCAAGGGAGGATGGGAAGGATGACGCCAGGGCAAGATGGCGGAGGAAGGGCGGAAGTATCGCACTGCGTCAATCCAGGCCTATGGTGCAGGAAGGTCTTTCTTTCTATGAGGAAGCAGAGGGAGAAAGTTAATACCCGCCATTCCCTGGCGCTAATGGTTTCCCAGGTGCTATCGAATCAATCCCTGCCTCCTACTGGCGTGCGTGACAATATATATATATATATATATATATATATATATATATATAAGTTGGCTGAATAACTGACACTCATCAACAAAAACATTTTTCCCATTTAGATAAAAAGCTGAAATTTGTCAGAATTGTACATCTAGGTCAGTAGGTATCTGCTAGAAGGGCATTTCGATATATAAATATTTAGGGTTAACCCCCCCACCCCAAAAAAATAAATAACCCAAAATCTCAGAAATGCTTTGACTGAAATTTGATGATTTTACAAAATTTTTTTGATACATTTATTTGACAATATGTATTAATATTATCATGATAATGTTTGTGATCCTCCATGCACTGAGATTAAGCTTTTTACAAATGAAGAAGCGACTGACAGGCAACAAGAACAGCAGTTTGAACAAATAGGGTGGAGGGATGACTGAAGGAGGAGCAGTGTCCTGGACAGGAAGAAAGTGATGTGATTACATTTTTTGACAAATTTCACTGAAATCTGTTGAGTTTACAGAAAAAAGAAATTTATCCAACCAGTGTTTTCTCATTTGTAAACAATAAAACTATAACGAGTAGGCTATAGTATGTCACTGCTTACTTTTTCCAAGAAGCTCTGCAAAGGACTGCGTAGAGAAATGGGACTTGCCAAATTATGTATTTTAGGGAAGTCAGTAGAGGTGAAGTGGAAGGACAAAAATACTCAGTGCTCCCTATTCTGTTGGCTTCTTCTTACTTCTGGTGACAGGTATGACATACATTTGAGCTTGGGGTGCTTTGTCCTCCTTGGATTGTCAAACACAATAATATACAGTATGTGTACTTGGCAGAATGTAGGGATTTAAGATAGCAGGTGGAATTCTCCCTTGGTGGTAAAATAAATGCAATATTGTGGAGAACTGTGCTGTTACTTTTGAGGTCAGAGTGCAACGTACCATTTCATTCTGGTATGCAAGGCAGAAACAGGGAAGTACTGGGATGGCATAATGGCTCAATTGAAGCCCTAGGTACAACACAAGCCAGGAATGACAGTATGCCTTGGTCTATTTAAACACATGTGTAACACAGTAATAGGGTGTCCCACAGAAAGAACATACAGGAGGTGCTATTGTACATAATTCACAATATTATTCTTTTTCATACAATGCATATAAAGTTCAGTTCATTTCATGGGTCATGAAATTGGGCAGCCTGTAAACATCAATGATGTATGTAATGAGTTAAAGTAAACCGCAATTTGGTGCATATTGCTTTTGATCTAAACCATTCAAAAGTTTCTAATGGTACTATACTATACATCAAAGCTGCATACCAGGGAACTGCAAGCACTGCATGAAGTACATCTGGGGATTGTGAAAATAAAGACTCTGTCCTGTGGTTAAGTTTGGAGGCTTGGAATTAGTAAGCATATTAAAGACATTACAAAAAACCGTATAGGACGTCAGCTCATCGGAGTGGTCTTCAGCACCATTGATATTGATTTTGTGGGACCATTTTCTTAATTGTAATAGGTTGACATTCCAAATTGCCAGAAGCTATCTGCATGACATCAGCAACTTTAGAACAGAACATCTGTTCAAATGGCTTACCAGAGGAAGTTTGCTGTGATAATGTACCACAGTTCACTTCAGTATAATTCAAAACCTTTATGAGGAAGAAAGCAATTAAATACAGTATATCAAACCTGCAACTCATCATTCAGCTAGAAATGGTTTAGCTGAAAGATTTATTCAGACATTCAGAAAGGCTGTTAAGGCCATTGATAAAACATTATCACTACAATACAAACATGATACCAAAGCTTTAAAATTTTTAAATAGAAGGTTGGGCTCTCACATGGATTGCATTAAACCAGATGATCAGAGAGAGGTACAGAGCAGTTTAAACACGTGTACTTGGGAAACTACAGCAGATGTAGAAAGGGTGACAATAAGAAGGGTGCTTAGTGTGGCATCTGGACAGAGGAACAAGGAAAAGGAAACCTGGTGGTAGAATGGGAAAGTACAGGAGAGTATAAAGAGGAAAAGCATGGCAAAGAAAAAGTGGGATAATCAGAAAGATGCAGAAAGTAGACAAGAGTACAAGGAGATAGGGTGCAAGGTGAAGAGACAGGTGGCGAAGGCTAAAGAAAAGGCGTATGATGAGTTGTATGAGAGGTTGGACATTAAGGAAGAAGAAAAGGACCTGTACCGATTGGCTGGACAGAGGGACTGAGCTGGGAAAGATGTGCAGCAGGTTAGGGTAATAAAGGATAAAGATGGAAATTTACTCACAAGTGAGGAAAGTGTGTTGAGCAGATGGAAAGGGTACTTTGAGAGGCTGATGAATGAAGAGAACAAGAGAGAGAAGAGGTTGGATGATGTGGAGATAGTGAATCTGGAAGTGCAACGGATTTGTAAGGAGGAAGTAAGGACAACTGTGAAGAGGATGAAAAATGGAAAGGCCGTTGGTCCAGATGATACACCTATGGAAGCATGGAGGTGTTTCGCAGAGATGACAGTGTAGTTTTTAACCAGATTGCTTAATGGAATCTTGGAAAGTAAGATGATGCCCGAGGAGTGGGAAAGAAGTGTACTGGTGCCAATATTTAAGAATTAGGGGTAATGTGCAGGACTGTAGTAACTACATGGGGATAAAATGGATGAGCCACAGCATGAAGTTATGGTAAAGAGTAGTGGAAGCTAGGTTAAGAAGGGAGGTGATTGATTATTGAGCAGCAGTATGATTTCAGGCCAGAAAAGAGAGCCACAGATGTGATGTTTGCTCTGAGGGTGTTGATGTAGTATAGAGAAGGCCAGAAGGAGTTGCATTGCGTCTTTGTGGTCCTGAAGAAAGCATATGACAGGGTGCCTCAAGAGAAGTTGTGGTATTGTATGAGAAAATCGGGAGAGAAAGAGAAGTATGTAAGAGTTGTACAAGATATGTACGAGGGAAGTGTAAAGTCTGCGGTAGGAGTGACAGATGCATTCAATTTGGAGGTGGGGTTACATCAGGGATTGTCTCTGAGCACTTTATTATTTGCAGTGGTGATGGACAGCTTGACAGACTGGGTGGAATGGGTGGAGAAGAGTGTCAGGAGTAATCTGTGACAGACGAGTATCACAAGAGTGAAAGAGAAGGTCTACAGGACGGCAGGGTAGTGAGACCAGCTATGTTATATGGGTTGGAGATGGTGGCATTGACCAGAAAGCAGGAGACAGAGCTGGAGGTAGCAGAGTTAAATATGCTAAGATTTGCATTGGGTGTGACAAGGATGGTCAGCTTCAATTGGACAGTTGGAAGACAAAGTCAGAGAGGTGAGATTGTGTTGGTTTGGACATGTGTAAAAGAGAGATGCTGGGTATATTGGGAAAAGGATGCTAAGGATAGAACTGCCAGGGAAGACAAAAGGAGGAAAGCATAAGAGAAGGTTTATGGATGTGGTTAGAGAAGACATGCAGGTGATTGGTGTAACAGAACAAGATGCAGAGTACAGAAAGATATGGAAGAAGATGATCCGCTGTGCAACCCTGAACTGGAGCAGCCGAATGAAGAAGACAACAGCTTTTCCCAGTTAAGACAATATAGTGCAAGCCAGTGATGAGATACACAAAGTTAAAATACAATTTACTAGAAAGATATGCTAAATACTATTAAATTATTTTATTATGATCATTAATTCACCTAAAACATATAGTGTTGCTAGCGATTCCAAATGTGGTAAAGTGTCAGTATTTTTACATGCACATTTTAGGTGCTGCATTTGTAAAAAGCACATGAACAAAACATGTATTTTCAGGATTTCTTTGATCTATGTATGTGGACAAAAAGTGGACAAAAACACAAAAAGTGTGATTACATCTGCATTTCAATCTTGTTGTTTTTTTATTTAGGTATTTATGAGTTTAGAGAGTTAAGAGATAAGAAAAGAAATGCTATTGACACTTATCACCACAGGAATTCCTTGAAAGCAATCAACTGTTTTGCAGAGCAGCGATACTCAACATATATGGCACATTGTGTTTTTGTCCACTTTAGCTTCTATAAGACACTGTTTCAGGTGATGAGGTTTGTGCTGTTTCACTCCGTGCATCTGTTTTTGCTTCTTGTCTTCCCTTCACCTTCATTCTCCTCTTTGTTCGATTTCTGCCCCTTAACCATTCCCTGCCCAGAACATTCAGGATCTGATGACATCTGAAATATAACTCTGTGCTGCCACACTTGTTGTTTATCATTTGTCTCCTAGTTGTGTTCCTCTAAGACTCCCTCTAAATTGTCATATACTATCAATAACAGGACTTCAAGGGTTTGCTGTGCTAATAAGTGTCAGGGCATTTCTTTTCTTATCTTTAATTTCTCTTAACTCACACGTATGTAAATAATAAGAAAACAAGACAGAAACACAGATGTAATAAACATTTATAGTTAAAAAGAAATCCTGAAAAAAAAATGTTTTGTTCAAATGGTGTTTACAAATGCAGCAATTAAATTGCATATGTTAAAATGCTGACACTTCATTGCATTTGGGGTCGTTAGTGACCCTATACATTTTAGGCAAATAAATGACCATGAGAGAATAAGTTTAAACTATTTTAGCATATTTTTGGAAGTAAATTGTATATTGACTTTTTGTATCTCATCACTGGCTTGTATAACATAGCCTCAACAATGTAAAAGCTGTAAGAAACAATTATAAACAATTTATTGATCATAAACTAGCTATACCCATGAGGAATCTCAGAAAAACTGAAAGTTTTGTTGTAAACATACAAATATATGCAAGGCTATGAACAGAATACTACAAGGTCAATAAGGCACGTCCCAGAGCTAAAATCAGGCTAGTAGTATCATATGCATTTCACATACTACAAAAACAACTAGTATAGATAAGAAACCCAGTTCAGGGGCAAGTTGGCGACAGTCAACTCAGCCAAAAGACAACTCGGCGAAAGACAACCCGGTGAAAAACAACCCAGCGAAAAGACAAGTCGGCAAAAGACAATTTGGTAAAGAAACAACTTGTCGAAAAACAACACGGGGACATCCTTTACCAGTTAGATAATAGTTAGGTTCAAAAAGATTTTTTAATTATATTTAAATGACAAAGGGATTTAAAATGTTGAAAATAAATTTATATAATTGACGAACAAACTTTATTCTGCAGATGGAACAAACTCTGTCTTACATTATCTTCTGCAACGAAAATTGCTAATCCTTTATATAAATTGTATTGATTGTAATCATATGATAACGTCATTTAGAATACAAAAGGTGACCTGTGAGTACAGTTAAAGCAATATCTATTTTCAACATATTGGGACTCTCATAAAGCAGGTGATTCTATGGATTTTCCCGTGCCCTACGTTGTCATTTAAATATCATTAAAAAATCTCTTTGAACCTAACTTTTACCTAACTGGTAAAGAATGTCGCAGAGTTGTCTTTTTGCTCAGTTGTCTGTCGCCCAGTTGCCCCTGAACGAATATAATCAATGCTCTGTTTTTCATTCAGGTTTTAATAATGTAGCTAGCTTAACACTAGAATTACCAGAGCCTACGAAAAAACTCGTAGATCCTTCCCACCTTAAATCACTTTGCACCTCTCCATCAGCCTGCTATCACATCTCCCCACCCTGCACAGTTTTCTCAGCTCAAGTCTGTTTACCTGTGCGTCAGTTGCTTAGAGTTGTATAGAGTGAGAAGTCAAGCAAAATGACACCTTTTATAAATACTATTTCGTTATTTGGAACACATGCATTTCATGTGTGTTCCGTGCCTACAACAATCTGTGTAAACACATCGTTAAAACAGAAACATTTTCATGTTTTAGAAATAATTGACAAAATGTAGACATGAAGTGTATAATGTGTGAAGCCTGAAGTATCAAATAAACACTTTCAAAAAAGGTACAAATATAACAGAACAGGTGTGCTTCTATTCAAGAATATAACTGCAGAAGAAGAACCCGCGTTAGGGTGCGACATTGACACGCATTTGCTACGACCACTTTGGTGGCGCAACGGTATTAACTGTTGACTGGTAATTAAAACTTTAGGAGTTTGACCCCGAACAAGTCCATTTTGATAAGTGAGCTGCTCTTATTCTTACTATTTTCGAATAAAAACGTACATTTGATTTCAGTCTGTAACAGCTGGTGTAAATTAATGATACTTCTAAAGGTTAGCCTTGTTTTTTCTTTTTATTCAGTGTTATTTTCTCAGTCGCGTTCACAATCCCACCCCCTCTCATTTGATACTGCTGTCTTCACATAGACGCACTATAACAGAAGTGAACTCGGATCATGACGACGGCTCTACATCAGAGCAAGAATGCACGTCATACTTTTGCCATCGCTGTACTTTGTATATGTACACGGGAAGCTCTGCACTCTACTTGTGACTTTACACTGTAGGAAGTAAGTAAATAAATAAAGGTAAACAGGTAAATAACATTTGATCTGGCTCTTACATACAAAGTACAGTGACAGCAGCTTCCACCTGCAGCTATAGACTCTTCAGTACGCGAGAGACTCTCCACGCTAGTGTTAAGATCTGGACTATGATACGAATTAAGCGAACTATGATACATAGCACAATAAGAGAAGTCGCAAAATCAAACAGGATGTTCGAGCAAATTAAAGAAAAAAACCCGAAATCCGGTTAAGTAGTTCTCTCATAAAAAGTGGACAGACGGACAGAAAGTCAGACAGACATTGGATTTTATTATTAGCGAGATAAGAAGTGTGCCAAAATATATGCGTAATTAATCCATAGTTTTAGATAGATAGATATGCACACACACTACAGTCTGAGTACACACCAGAATGATTAAGAAGGAAGAAAATTAAAAAGAAAGAAATTCATCTAAATTGGCCTTTATAGTTACAGTCACAGTGAAACATTACGCAGGCATATTGCTGTTGGCATTTTATTTATTTGTGTTTTATTTTGTTTATTATTTTTATCATTATTCTATTGACTCGATTCTGTTTATTTTCTGGGTAAGGTCACCACCTCGGGTAAATTTATGAATGTCTACAGCCATATTGTTTATGGAACAATGCATGTTGTTGGATCACACAGGTGCTAGTACATAACTTCTGGCATCCAAACATTCAGACCCTTTTGTTTAAAAGCAAAAACAAAGATAACAATTAGTCTAGTACAAGGACTGTTTTTATTCAATTATGAATTTGTTTTTGTGTATTGGCTTTGAGTATTAGTTCTGCCAAATATTTTTGGTTTTCTGACTCTTGCTTGTTCCTTTGTTTTTGCTCTTGTGCACCTATTGCAGGGAATCACAAAAAGGTTAAAAGTGAAAACAAAATTGACTTCAGACGACAGCACAATAAAAAAGGGGCATGGCTAAGGGTTTATTTGATCAAAAATCATTGCAATCTGCAATACAAATTGTATATGAAAAGTAAAAGGTCAAACTTCATTTAAATCTCAAGTTCTAAAAAACAAAGAAATCTCTTCCGACAATTGTTTCAATCCAAGCTAAGAAAAGTATTAAACCTACAAGTTCAGTAAAGAATTAGTATCTGATTAAAAGAATTATGGTCTTGCAAACATTTCATTGGCTTTCCTTAAACTAAATAGCCAAACTACCTTAGGTGCCTCTCAAGTTATCTGAAACAATTTAGTTCTTAAGACATTTGCAAGGAAAACAATCTCCTAAATGCTAGCAGCTACACATTCAAAGTAAATCAGGAAATAATGGCTGGTGGAATGCTGAATGAATACTTAGAAAAAAGCAATGATGTGCAGTAATAAAAATGCAGTTGAAAAATAAATGTATTGCTGTGCCCTGTAGTGCATTGTAATGTCTTCCAAGGGTAGTTATCACAATGTACATTTTGTTTGTCCATCTTGTATCAGTGCTATACTAGCTAAAAATGGTTATGAAAACTGATGACTGTATACATTGATCCATAGAGTTTGGTACTATCATCACCCTAACAAAATGAAAAAGTAGCCTACACCGTGCTTTAAACAGAGGAGTGTTAATAAACTGTGAACCCTTCTGAATATTCCACTCCAACAAATTTGCAGTAAATCCCTATATTCTACATAGAAGGCACATTCCCTCAGAAATTGTGTTGCAAATTTGAAAATGACAGGTCTGAAAGAACTTAAAATGGGATTGAGTGGCAATGATTTATGCATTTTTCTCTTTTGGCAGAAAAGTGTACTTAGGAATACAGACAATGGCCAAACACAATAGTCAACAGAATCATGTCACCAAAACTATTATGTAAGTTTCAAATCTTGAAAGTCACAGCCAGTGCTTGTAGTTCGCTGGTATTCACAGGTATGCAATACCAGCACCTCTTCTAATTCCTACTTAGAATGCTGGCACTGTATGTCCGGTATGCTGTTCCCATGGTGTTTGAATTTTCACCGTGGGACTCCCTTGCCAACTGTAATGGTATCACACCATGGTGGTTGAAGTCTCATGGGAGTACTTTGGTTCCACTTCAAAGACTGGTCAAAGTCTATAATTACCAAACTAAACCTGTGTTTCTTTTACATTTCTTTATCTTGAGGATCCAAAATTTGGCCGTGCACCACTATTATTTATAGCAACAGAACAAAGACATAACACATCACTGGAGACCAATATAGCTTAAACAGTATGACATTGCTCGTGAAAATAATGCACTACATGCTCTCACCTCTTGAGAAAAACCATAAACTAAATGACACTGAATTTATCATGGAAATATCAATAGTATTTTATAATAACAGAAATAATAGTAGTAATACCAGAAGAATTCAAATATATCAGTACATTCTCAAATACGATTCTGTCAGATACGAATAGAAACAAAAAAATGTAATCATTCAAAAAAAAAGAAAAAAAAAGTTACCTAATGAGAGCCTGAAACAGGCCCTTTTACTTATAGAAAAAGACAAACCTCTTTCACTCAACACCTGCTTAACAATAAAAGTGAGTATTAGCATTGAAGAAGAATTTTTCATTTATCTGGTTTATTTTAATTATGGATTACATTCCCAAGAACAAATACATTATTTATTTAGTGAATTTACATTTATAGTGAATATACTTTTTCCAACAGTAGCAGTAGTAGTATCACATCATGTTAAAAGCATTAATTTCATTAATTTCTTTATATCCATTAAATAATATAAGTTTGTCAACTTAGTAGTCAGCTACCAGACCTAATAGAATTGGATCACAACATGTCATCCATTGTTTTTACCACCTCAGTAAATTTGAGACAGTAAAGCAATTTAAAAATATATACTTTCAGGTAATGAGCCGGTATCACAAATGTGTCATTTTACCTACAATATATTTCTTTAAAACATTTTTGAAAATAAAGGCTGTTGCCTGGAAGTGAACCACAGAGGTCCAGGATGCCACAGACAGTTTGGAAAATGGACTTATAATTCTTACTCAAATTGGCCCAAATGGATACACATTAACATTTCCAGTTCCACACTGACTTTGGCGTCATTGAGTCTGCTGGCAGTTTATTCCAGAAGAAAAAGAAGAAAAGTCATGTTGACTGTGGTAAAACTGTGATAATACCAAAGAGTAATTTTTGAGGTACACATTGACTGTAATGCACTATGCTTTCAGTTGTCCAAAAGACATGATCCAGTATAAGCAGGCGGAGGAATCAAGGGTTAACATTCAAGGTAGTGTATATGAACATCTATAATAATGAAAACCTTAATGTCCTGTTATATGTGATTGTGACAATGTGCCTATGGTCTGATATAGTCCTGATGATGCCAAAAATCACTTGAGCTTAAACTAGGTGTTCTGCATGCCAAGGGATTTAGAAATAAAGGAAAGTAAGAGGAATCCTGGTCATGTAATTTGCACATACATGGGAGATGTTTTAGAAGAGTTCCATCAAAATATGAAAAGAACTGACATCAGTCAGTGGTTCTAGAAGGCATGATATTTGACTTCCTATACTATTACCATAACAACCCTTTTTGGGATACCATGAAGAATACAGATTTACTGGATGTAGAATTGTGGCTAAAAGTAACAAAAGATCCATCCATCCATTCTCCAACCCGCTATATCCTAAAACAGGGTCATGGGGGTCTGCTGTAGCCAATCCCAGCCAACACAGGGTGCAAGGCAGGAACAAATCCCTGGAAATTTGTACAGTACCAGTACCAATGGCTGTAGTGATGTTCCTGATGAATACATTGACACATCTGCACAGAAGATGAGGATATCGGGCTTCTCTGGGTGTCTAGAACATGCTAGCATGATCTGAGACCAGATCCAAATGGCTAAGCTGGAGAAAAGGGACCTACATGTAATCTTTTTGGACCTCGCTAATGCCTTTGGCTCTGTGCCCTACAAGCTCCTTTGGTCTGCATTCAGCTTCTTTAACATCCCAGACACCATCATATCTTTGGTTAAAGCCTGCTTTCAGGACTTGCAGTTCTGCTTTTCAACTCCAGAATTTACAACTTCATGGCAGTGATTGGAGGTAGGCATCATGGCTGGATGCAGTCTCTCCCTTGGCGTTTACCATGGCAATGGAGATCATCATTCGAGCCTCAAAATGGGTCGTAGGGGGGCAACGAGTTAGTTCTTGTCTGCGCCTCCCTCCCGTCAGAGCCTATATGGATGACAATACCACTGTCCCATGTATCAGGAGATTGCTCAGAAAACTGGAGGAGAATATCATTTGGGCCCGGATGAAGGTAAAGCCATCTAAGTTGCGCAGCATCTCAGTGGTGAAGGGAGCGCTTGCTGACCAGACGTTCTTCTTTGGAGATGAGCCAATCCCCACAGTATCGGAACAGCCTGTAAAGAGCCTCGGAAGGTGCTATGATGCAAGCCTGAAACAGCTGAAACAACTGGGCAAGGACATTAATGCTGGCCTATAGTCCTTTGCTAACACCTTTGGTCTCCTACTCCGGGTATTGTGGCCCCTTTCAGTTTATGAGGTCCCCATCTCAATAGTAGAGAAGCTGGAAAGGGGAGTCACAGCCTATATTAAAAAGTGGCTCGGAGTTCCGCGGTGCCTTACCACCATAGACCTCTATGGAGACGGTGTCCTCAAGCTACCCCTCACCAGCCGCACAGAGGAGTACAAGTTCACTAAAACATGACTGCAGATGGCATTGAATGATTCTCAGGACAAAGTGTTGAGGAGCAATGCATCAACCTTGGCTACTGGGCGAGAAAGGAGACTAGCAACAGCAGTGAAAGAGGCAATATCAGCTCTCAGATATGCTGACATCGTGGGGAATTTTTAGCATGGAAGAGGAGGCCTTGTCCTTACAACTAGTCGCCCAGCCTAGAATAGAGCCACTGCTCAAACACAGAGGAGGATGGTGGTAGAGGAAATACGTCGTCAGGAGGAGGCTGCAAGGTGGGCCATTGAAGTCTCCCTTGGCAAACAGGGTCAGTGGACACGGTGATACAGTGTCAAAGGGAGGATGCTTAGCTGGAACGATGTGTGGGCCATGGAGGCGAGGAGTCTGAGCTTTACCATCAGAGCCACTTATGATGTCCTGCGAACACCAACCAATCTCCATCAGTGAATTGGTGAAGATCCAGGGTGAGCCCTTTGCTCCAAGCCAGCCTTCCTCTGGCATATACTCACAGGGTGTAAGACCAGTCTCACCCAAGGGCAATACACTTGGCACCACAACCAGGTCCTAAAGAGCCTTGCGTCCACAATGGAGGAAAAACAATCTCTCATCAATGCCCTTTCACCACCAATATCTAACCACCCATGGACGACTGCCTTTGTCCAAGAAGGTGCTACAGTTACCAGGAACAACTCTGTGCTTAGCATGTGACTGGAAACTGCTGGTAGTTATTGGCCAACAGTTGGTGTTTCCTCTGGAGATTGCCACTACTACCTTGAGACCTGACATGGTGCTCTGGTCCCCTTCCTTTAGGAAGGGTTACATTATCAATCTCACTGTACCCTGGGAGGATTCCGTGAATGAGGCATATGAGCGGAAATATCTACGCTATGCTGAGTTAGCTGCTGAAGCACAACATCGCGGCTGAACCATGAAAGTTCACCCAGTGGAAGTTGGATGTAGAGGGTTTGTGGCAACATCTACCATCAAACTGCTGAAAGACCTGAGAATTAGGGGCCAGAGCCAGCGCGCAGTCATCAAAGCTGCATCAGAGGCAGCGGAGAGAAGTGGCCAGTGGCTTTGGATGAAGAGGAATGCCCCCTGCTGGGCCCCCAAATAACAAGCTTAGGCTGCCATACATAGGTTCATGAAATGTCAGTTATTTGACACCAAAGCGACTCTCATAACTAATTGGGCATGGGACGCAAGCTTAGGGCTGATCACCCTATAGCTGGCCGCCTCTGGTGAGGGTGTATAGTGTGAAAGGCCGAAACACCCCATGAGTCAGAGGAACACTACTGATGATGCGTCCCAATATTCTACAAAAGTCTATCATTCACCATTCACCGACAAGCATGACTGAACCCTATTGTACATGCTTGCACGAGGGTATTACCATCTCATTCTGTGTTTCGTAATCTAAAAACTACAACAAAAAATATTTTTGATAATGGGCAAAGAAAGTCAAAGAATATACATTTGCTGAAATAAGCACAACAGATCTACCTGAATTCAATTGTTTAAAACAGAGTAACAAAATAATTCTTTACTACAACTGACAGACCCTCAAGGAGCGACAGATCTGGCGGAAGGCAGTTTTTAATTAGCATTATTTAATAATTATTCATCTACTAAGTGTTTATAAGAAATACAGAAAATTGTCTGCTCTGATGGTCAAGTCGATTTTCTTCAGCAGAATCTGTTAAATTTGAATCAAAAACCACACAGAGGTGAAAGCATCATATAGAAATTTTTAAGAGCAGCTGCTCACTTAATATAAGTAAACACATTTAATTACTGATGGAAGAAAACAGCTGCTAAGACAGAGAATTAACTGATAAACTGTGTTTATACAAATTCAACAAAGATAACCTGTATTTGTAAAATTATTGTTCAAACTTCTTACAAACTATGTGCTAAACTTCATATATAATATTTTTCCATATTCATCTGCACAAATGTGACTGTACTATTAGATTAAATCTCACAGTGGTTTCCAGCTTTGCATATGCTTAAATTATTGAAAATAATTATAACTTACAAAGTGACTTTTGCGCTGATGACATTGATCCAGTTGCAGCAATGTGAACTAATGTCTATGAATGAATCCTAAAAAACACGTTTATAATGCCAGATGAACTTTTAAACTACATGAGGTATGCTATACTGTAACCCTTTTTGCTTTTCAGTTTGGGTTGATTGTTTTTTTTTTTTAATATCCCAGCAACAGGTTATTCCTTTAAACCTACCTTTACTACTTACCTACTTTAAGTTTTAATTTCACACAATTCTAAAAGGCTGCTATTTCATTTAACATTGTTTGAAAAAGTGTGAGTTAAAGTATTTTTTAAAATATACAGTATATTTGTTTTTTTGCCCACCCATACATTTCCATTACAAGGTCACAAGGAACCACAACCTCCATGCAAGGGTAACACAGGTTTACAAAATGAGAAGTTGTTGAAAGGAGATTTGGAACTACCAGTGTAATCACTTATCTTTAAGATGTGAAAGGAGCATTAAAAGACCCATGAAGACAAAGAGAGAATGTGACATTGAGTGGGCCAACAAATTAATCCAGGTCTCCAAAGCTGCACTACTCTTCTGCTCTTTTTGGTTTAATTAACATTATAATATAATTTCAGAATGACAAATTGGTGCACTGGTGTCCTGCACGCAGTTGATTTCTGTTTGGACTTTGCATATTGCATCACACATTCTTATAAACTCATGTGTATGTATGTGCTACCAAGGTAGACAAATGCCAAAAAGGTACTTTTAATCTCCTAATGTTTATAAATTAAGATAAAGAATCATTTTCAAAAAACTAGTCAATCTTATTACCAGAAATACTTAAGAACCTTACACCAAAGCCCTAACACAAAATCCAAAATCAAAAGACAACATCTAGTTCCTGGACGTGTTATTGTGAATTTTATAATTTACCAGTTTTTTGCTTTGAAATGAGACCGTTTTTTTAGAAGATGTCTGAAAGTGCTGTCTAGATCACCTTTGCCATTATTCATTGTTGAATAAATGAATTTGTTTACATGTGTGTCTAACCTAGCTATAAATTATAATCATGCAGTGTTAATGGGTGATTTTATATTCACATAAATGTGGAAACAGACACTTTAGCATATTTTTGACAGATGGTTTAAGGTCCAACTCATTATCAAAATCACACTTTGGACCTAAAAATTAGTTGTAGTATTGAGATGAAAAATTTTGTTATTGCTATACTAAATGAAATTATCTCTAATCACAGTTTAGTTATATTCGACTTGTTCCAGCTCTCAACAAGACAACTACAGTACAGATTAAAGCAAGAATAATGTGATATCTGATGCAGGACAACTAATTAGGAAAGGGTTTGTTTGTATCCACCGAAATTTAATTCTGGAGAACAATATAGATTAGTTGACATAATTATAATTGTGTCTCTGAAAGAGTCATAAGATCCAGTATGCTGAATCAAAACAAAAGTGATTAGACTGCCAAGAAACTCACTTTGGTTTAATCAGAGAACTTGCTTCCTTAAATTAGGAGGCAGAAAACTGGAGCATAAGAGAAATTCTCATCTATAACCTATAAATCTCTATATATGTAAGCAGAAATAACTATGCACCGATTGTCTTTCCTTACTGCTAACTTTCCAATGCAAAGAGACTACTCTACATGATCCTCTCTGAAATTTCTGTGGTGCTAATATGTCCATACCTTGTGAGATGGAGACCAAAGCTATACCCAGTATACCTAATACAAAATTACATAAGGATTAGGAAGAAACTTTTATGTTTTCCACATCATAGAATATGCTATATAACTTAGTATCTTCTTTTCGATAACTGCTGTAAGGTGACCGAATGTGAACACTGATGAGTCCATTAGAGTTCCCAAATGTTTTTCATAAAGCATACATTTTGACTCTTGATCACTAATTTCATAATTATATCTTATAATTTTGCATTGTAATAGAAGCATTCAGACCCTCAGACCCTCCCCATCTGCCAGTGTCGCTCAAACACAGGAACATATGTTGCTGTAAAAGTATAACAAAACAAGTGCACTTTTGTTCAAGAGCTCTTTCTCCATCACCTTTTCTTGTAAGAAGCAATGTATACACTTCTCTCTATGCTGTGGTTTCTATTACACACCTGAAAGAAAGAGACAATATATGTGATAACATAATCGCACTAATGCAATATTATTTGAAAACGAACAGTGTCAGATCGGGTGTGAATTTATGCAGGAACTGGAAATTCTCTGATGTGGGACCTTCCCCCAGGGAAGAAAGTACAGTGTCAGGTGCTCATTCAGTGTAATAGGAACCATAGCACAGAGAGGCGTGTACACTGCAACAAGTACACGTGTCGTAAATGTAGGAAAGATGGTCCTTGGGTGTGTAGGAACTGTTAATATTTGAATGTGATGATTTTATATAGCACGGAATGGAAATCAGCACTTCTTAGCATTGCACCATGCAAGCTGTTGTATCAATCGCCTACTGTAACTTGCTTTCTTTTTTCTTCAGTTATACAGGTAGTCTTGAATAAAAGTGCACTTGTTTTGCTATACTTTTACACCAACATATGTTCCTGTGTTTGAGCATGCTCAAACGGGCATGCTGAAAAAATACACGTGTAATGCCACGAAAAGTGCACGCAGACACTTCATTTCGCAAACATTGGTATGAGAATGCAGTCACAAGTATACTGCTGAGCTATAGCGCATCTTTATGTGAAAACAGCCGTGTCAGATAGGGTTGTATGGATTGATTCTGAACGCGACTGAGAGAATGAAAAGTGAATTAAAAAAAAAACAAAGCTAACCTTTACAAGGATCATAAATTACACCGGCTGTTAGAGACTAAAATCAAATGTATGCTATTATTCTAAAAAAGTAAGACTAAGAGCAGTTTACTTCTCAAAACAGACTGGTGCATGTTCGAACTTGCAACCTTTTGATTCCCAGTCGGCAGTTGATTCTATTGCACCATGGAGGCAGTCATAATAAATGGGTGTCAATGTTGCATGTTAAGGTGGCTTTTTGTTTCTGCAGTTATATTTTTGAATAAAAGCACAATTGTTGTGTTATATTTGTACCTTTTGTGAAAATGTTTCTTTGATATTTGGACTTCAGGCTTCATACATTATATAGTTTATGCCTACATTTTGTCATCTACTACTAGAATATAAAAAATGTTTCTGTTTTAACAATGTGTTTACACAGATTACTGTAGAAACGGAACAGACATGAAATGCGTGTGTTCCAAATAACGATCTATTATTTCCACTCTAAAACTCCACTTCACTACCAGATACTCAATCAATCAAGGCATGAGCTGAGAGAAGTTCGTGCACGTTCTAAATTGGTGGGGGGATGGAATAGCCGGCTGCTGCTAGCTTCTCTTTATCAGCACATTTAGAGTACAAAGGACACTGGCGGAGAGGTGTGAATGGATTTAAGAAGCAATTTAAGGTGGGACGGATTTACGAGTTTTATCATAGGCTCTGGTAATTGTAGTGTTAAGAGAAAAAGGTAAATAAATAGGAAAACCATAAAAGCGTGATAAAGCAAAAATACAAAGGTTTTGAAACATTTCAAAACATCTTTCACTACTGTGCTTTTCAGAATACAGAATAAAAGAAGAAAAATGCCTGCTAATTAAACAATTGCTGTAAATCTATTACAGGAAAAATGACTCTCTGAAGGTGAAACTGACTGGATCAAAAATCTGTAGCCTCAGTGGGTGTCCAGGATGGGACTTCAGAACCATTGGCTCTTGGTGTCCCCTCACCCATGAGTACCCCAAAACTAACTGATTCTTCCAACAGTCTGTCAGCAGCCCAAGTCTCTAAAATAAGTAGCATGCAACTCTTTCTTTCAATTCTGGAATTGTGTGCTTACTAACAGCCTTCTGTGTTGTATTTTTTTCTTGTCTTATTTAGCAGCTTGCCCCTTTCTTTTCCCAGGAAGTTGGGTGACCAGTGGCAATTCTGAAACAAATGCATAACTTATGAAAGTAAAGGCATGACACCTTGAAAAACACAAGCCCCTCTAACCGTATGAAGTTCATAATCGTCAACACAAAGAAATATAAATAAGCCAATAGATTACCCATCTTAGTTTATTTGCTATTTATGCTATAAGCAGAGGATCATTATTATTAAATATCTCTGCTGTGCTTTTATATAAAGGTCCATACAGTAAAAATGAAAACAAAGAGAAGCAATGAGACTAGGTGTTCAAGATTTTGAAACTTTTAGTCCTGAACTGCAGGATATCATTAGCACAGAAAAAAACAATTAAAAGCAATTTAATTTACTAGTGTGATAAATGTCGTCAATAGACTAATACCTGCTTTGGGGCCACAAACACACCAAAGTAGAGGGGCACTGCAGGACCAGTAGATTAAGGTCTCTCCTACTTTGAATTTATGCTTATATTTAATTATATAATGCATTTTCCTTAAGATGTTCATCATGCTGGTTTATTCTCCCTGCTAATTAGCACAGAGGAGCTTAAATTAATGTATACACCTACGAACTTTCTATTTTCTGTTTTCCTGTCTTTAATCTTTATTTTTTGATTCCCTTAGGCCAGCACAGTTAGACAAAGCAATCATTTAACAATTTCATCACAATAGGTCAGTGCATTTCCATCTGAGGGCTATTTAAAATTAGCAACTAAGCAATGGCTTTCCAGAATAATTTTCAATCCTTAGCCTAATATTATTTAGCTAATATTATTTAAAGTATTTCAAATACATATTCACATACACCTATTTAAATATATGTATAATACAAGTTAGAAGAAACTATACAGTTTTCAAGCTTGCAGCTATTAAATAAATGATACAATATAATGTATAGCACAATGAGTTTCTACCAAAAATATATATATATATATATATATATATATATATATATATATATATATATATATATATATATATATATATATATATATATATATATATACAGCATATGAGAGAGAGAGCGGTAGACATATGTATATATAATGTACATGTAAAGTAATGTGGTGTATTATCGTGGTATTTCCCTCTACTTGCCCTTTTACCTGTTTCCTCAAGGGTAAGTGTTCTCGTCAAGTTCATTATCGGGTTGGTCTACTGTTGCACTTTAAGATGAACACACACACACAGACCCTAACCACAGCAGTGCCCCATGAATGACACACACACGCTGATTAACCCTTAGCACTTTAAACCACACAAGTGCTATAGGAATAACACAGCCTGTCATTCAGCACTTCAAGAGACTTACTTATTTTTGGCACGAACAACAATACGATGTTTTAGTGATATCTCAGAACTAAATATTACTTTTGGTCTACAAGAATACATTTAAACATACAAAGACTCAGCGCTCTTGACTATAGGCCATTCTTTAGCCAAGAATACCTTCTTTCTCGTATTTATTCCTTCTATTGTGTATAGCGCTCTCACTCTCAGCCTTATAAACCTCGGAGCACAGAAATAATGGCAGAAATCCGGCTGTCACCAGGTGCTCAAAGAAATCTAACTTATTACTTCAATCACTCTAGACATTAAGACAAAGCATTGAAAGTTAAAAGCAGCATGGGATTTATTACAAGAATAATAATAATACCACAAGAACAAAGAATACTAGAAAATAGGTACTGATAGGAAAGTCTGAACATATATAGTCTTTAGAAAAAGTTTACGAAAAAGTTACAGATGACAAGGATGAATGTCCCAGGGAGGCGTTTGATTTAGCAATCGATGTTCATGATGCCTTTCTGACGACCAGGGCCGTCTTCGTCCGTTCCTCTTCTTCTTTGCTTCTCTCTTCTTCTCCCTTTGCTTCTCTCTTCTTCTCCCTTTGCTTCTCTCTCTTGGTTTCCAAACTAAGGCATATTTATTATGAAATGTCAAGCCTTGGTTTTATAACACATGCACCTGATTGGCTGGCTGTCCAAATGATTGATGAATTAATTCACTGTCCATTTTCCCACACAACAAAATCTTTGATGTACTCTGAGGTATCAGTAGTTCTTCCTGTCCCAGGCTATAAAGCAAATTGTTGTTCCAGATGTCCATCCATAAAGTAATCAATAGCCCAGGCTATAAAACCAAATTAGCATGAAGCTATGAACAAGTGTTATAAAAGTAAGGTGTAAGGGAAGAAAACCTGCTTTAATTTGTCTTAGTTCATCTGTTGTCTTGTCTTGAACAAAATATAATGGAAACCAAAATGTACAGATTTTATACACCATAACAAGTGGTATAGGGGTCTCTCCATAGTTTTGGTTTTGAATGTGGGCCTGGTCTGCTCACTATCAGTCTGTTTTGGTTGGTTCAGAACTTGTGGCCAATGCTACCAGAATAGGCTCTGACCTCAAGGCAATGATACATATGAATATGCAAAAATAAATGAATGAATATTGCAGTAAAATAACAGCAGATCTTCTTGCAATAGGTGAGCATACATATGCAGAATGTTTACAGTGCAGTGTAAACCTACTTTCATAAAAGAAAAATAATTCTATATATATATATATATACTGTATATATACAGTAATTCCTCGTTATATCGCGCTTTGACTTTCGCGGCTTCACTCCATCGCGGATTTTAAATGTAAGCATATCTAAATATATATCACGGATTTTTCGCTGGTTCACGGATTTCTGCGGACAATGGGTCTTTTAATTTAAAGTACGTGCTTCCTCAGTTTGTTTGCCCAGTTGATTTCATACAAGGGACGCTATTGGCGGATGGCTTAGAAGCTACCCAATCAGAGCGTGTATTACATATTAACTAAAACTCCTCGTATACAATGTGCTTCCCCGAGCGGATTGTTTGCTTTTCTCGGTCTTTCTCTGGCATTCTTTGCGCCTGACGGAGGGGGTGTGAGCAGAGGGGCTGTTTGCCTAGAAGATATGGACGCTACTCTAAAAAATGCCGCTTTATCGCGGTGGCCCAAAAGCGCGTATGGATTCTTTGATTGTTTGCTTTAATCTCGCTCTCTCTCTCGGACGTTCTCTGCTCCTGACGGAGGGGGTGTGAGCAAAGGGGCTGTTTGCACAGAGGCTGTTTGTTTAGAAGATACGGAGGCTACTCTAAAAAATGCTGAAAGACTACCTTCACATTGCTCCCTTCTTTGCGGCTGCTTTATCGCGGTGCTCATACTTAAAAGCCCAACAGCACGTATTGATTTTTTGATTGTTGATTTTTCTGTCACGCTCTCTCTATCTCTCTGACATTCTCTGCTCCTGACGGTGCTCGTTTGAAGAGAAGATACGTTTGCATTCTTTTAATTGTGAGAAAGAACTGTCATCTCTGTCTTGTCATGGAGCACAGTTTAAACTTTTGACTAAAGGGTGTTATTTCATGTCTAGAGGGCTATAATAATGTTAACAGGGTGGGAGAGTTTATAAGGGCTTAAAATATATAAAAATAACCATACAAACATATGGTTTCTACTTCGCGGATTTTCACCTATGTCTGGAACGCAACCCCCGCGATCGAAGAGGAATTACTGTATATATATATATATATATATATATATATATATATATATATATATATATATATATATATATATATATATATACTGTATATATATATTGTCACAAGAACGAGAAATGGACAGATAAAGGGTTGGGGCAGCCACCCGTATAATGTGGTATCCTGGCTGCAAAAGGTTGTTTTCATCAAATAAACAGCACTGAAGTGCATTCAACTGAGTCCAGAACAAGACTGAGGAAACAAAGGAAAAGGGGCAGGTTTTAAAGAGGGAGACAGCAAGTGAGGTCATATGGATCCAGCACGTGGTCTTCCACCATTGGTTCCTAGCCGGACGTGACATCAGAGGGACTGGAGCTGGTGTGGTCGACTTCCATTGGCTCAGTCCCAGAAGTGATGTCAGGAGAGCCAGGTGAAATCCCCCGGGGATGGTCTACAGGCAAGGGAGAAAAAGAGTCAGTGCCTCCGAACTGCCTTCACTCAAGCCCTTTAGCTGCCTCCCATGCGCACGTGTGTGACATATATATATATATATATATATATATATATATATATATATATATATATATATATGTACACACACACATACTATAAGGTAAACCTGCAAATCTATATTAAAAAAATGAGTTGGGGTTCTTATGATCTGAAAGAAGCCTGGTGTTTTATCTGCAGCTGCTGTGGATTACCCTCAAAATGTGTTTTGCATAATTTCTTCTCTGTATCAAGTTAATTTTTAATCACCCCATAAATCTGCAACATTAAAGTAACATTTTGTGGATGAAATGCAATGTAGACTCAGTAGCATATGATCTTACTTTTGATCCATTGTAGTATGCATATCCCTCCATTCCTCCTGCTGTGACAGGTGGGTATTTTAGAAACTTCTAGCACTTTGAGAAAATATGTTAGGTTATATATAATATTATGCTTAAAGAGTAGCAAAATAACAGTAGATTTAGTGTGTGGAAGAATCATATATTTTATTATGTAATTGTAAATCCTAAAGCTTTCCATCTGCAATTTCCTTTGGGATTAATACAGTATCTATCTATCTATCTATCTATCTATCTATCTATCTATCTATCTATCTATCTATCTATCTATCTATCTATCTATCTTCCCATAAGCATGCTTCTATTCTGTTTTTTCAAAAGTGATTAAGTGTAGGGCTAAAATAGTGTTAGTAGATAAGGTATATTTCATTATGTAATGCAAAGGTTTTATACATTGCACAGTTTAAAGTTCTAACATAAGTTCTAACATAGCTCATTTACATATCACCTAAATATTGTGCCAAACTCTGATTTGCCAAAATCAATTCACTTTTGACTGGTTTGTTTATTCTTCAGACATAATAATACTTTCCAGGAAACTAGTGTACATTCTTTACAGAGGTAGCATGTGACAATTAAAACTCTATAAACCTAGAAATACTTGAACACAGTAAATCCTAAAACCAGGGGCCTCATGCATAATGGCGTGCATAGAATTCACACTAAAACATGGCGTATGGACAAAAATTGAAATGTGCAGACACACAAAAATATACAGATACAGAAAACCGAGCACAAACCAACTTCCATGCACTTCCGTTACATAAATCCCAGTGTGCATAAAATCTAACTCTCGTGCACATGCCAGCTGCTCCTCCCAGAATTATACCTCTTTAAATAGCAAATCAATATAAATATTCCCTTAAGTGCTGCATTCTGTGAAAAGATAATGGCAAAAGCACAGGGAAAAAAGAACAATTTCACCGAATGCCAAGTGGAAGCAAGGAAAAACGTACTATTTGTTGGTTTAAGCAGTTGCATAAATAACAAAAGGAAGTTGATCGAAAGTTCAGAAAGTTGCACAGTGCCCAATATAAAAATGTGGCCAGATAACAAAGTTGCTGAGAAAAGGCAAGTCGTAGCCCATCATCTGAGTGTCACATGGAAACTTATTAGGGTAAAGAGGAAAGAAAAAAGAATAGGGACACAGTGAAAAAAAATCTCATTAAATGTAATCTTACGTTAAATGCTTTGTATTCTGTGTGTTCTTCTATGTACTCTATATGTGTGAATTGCTACTTGATTCTTAAACGGGCTTTCTCTTACGCCGACTGGACACAGAATACATTACATTCATAATATTACAGCTCTCTGAACAATTTAAATACTAAGATGTATACCTGATGTCATTTTCATGATGAAATAAATTAAAGCATGTATAAAACATGGGGCCACAGTGGTAAGCAATGAGCTGGCACCCCATTCAGAGATTGTTCCTGCCTCCTGCAAGATGTTTGTTGTGCAGTGCGTGACCCTCAACAAAATAATTTATTGCACCTGTACTTTCTCTTTCAAACATACTAACCCCCAATTCCTGTCCTTCCTTTTCTTTCTCCAAGTAACCAATTGCCACACAATCAGCTCTTTAATAAATGTCAAGCCATCTGTAAGCTTAGAATGCCAATTCTTCAAAATTTTTAAGGAACATGGAAGTGCTGGGGGGAAGAGGAGCAGGGACACCCAGAGTGCTTCCGGGGATGTAGCTGGCACTTCTGCCACACTGGGGAATGTTGGTGGAAGATTGCCGGGACACATCTGGAGCACATCCGGGTGATTAAAAAGTGAAAGAACTGAAAAGTGAAAGAACTGAAAGTGAAAGAGCTGAAATAGATGACAGTATCTGTAGAGTGGAGTGTATGCTGGCAGCGGGAAGTGCAGTCCTAAGATGAGCATGTGGCTGGTGCCTGAAGGACAGGGGTTCATCCTGCTGCTCACTCCAAGGAAGAAGAGCGACCAAGTGCTTTGAGTGAGCCCCTGCCTTAAGGTTATACAGTGGCGGTGGATGGAAGATGGAGCAGGGCTCACAGGGTCTCTGGGATGACAAGGGATGCTGGCAAGGAACACAAGGGTGGCCTGTCAGGAGACATCTTCTTATGCTGAGGAGACTTATATTGATGAGCTAAGGAGACGTAAATTTTTAAAGATAAGAACCATGGCTCATGCATGCTTTTAAAAAGGTTGGATACTGCCAGTGATTTTAAGCTTGTTTTATTGGAATATTTATTGACACTCACAATGAACACATTTTATTATGTATTATTTATTATTTATCCAAAGAAGAATGCATTGCATTTTTTGGGCCTACCTTTTGCTTGTTTGTGTCCTTATTGCCTGCCTCTTCCTGATCATGTTCTCAATGGTTCCCGGTGCAAGGACAATGTGGCAGCTGATGCCAACTTGCACCATCACACTTTCCAACTTGTAAATAGAAAAAGAAGTGTGTTCAAAGAATTCCATTTTTTAGACAGAGCTGATGAAAGGGTATGAGCTTATTGTCAATATAAAAATCTGTAAAGGTCAAGACATCTAGTAACATCCATAAATCAAATACTGTGAAAGTTGAAAATGGCTGGTATATAAATCCTTTAATGAAGCTGCAGAGAACTGCAACTCTGTCTTCTCCCTGCATTGAGCATACAAATAAAAACAAATTGCAACTTATTTTACTGAGAACGTATATTTTCTTAAATTCTGAATGTAGGAATAAAACAGTTTAATTGATTAAACATATTTTTAGATCATTAATTTGAGCAAGTAGATAATCTTTTAGAGTAATATAGATGGAGATAAAAACCAGTTATTAAATCCAAAGGTATTACGTATAGTTTAGTAGTTTGAACTTCACTTAGTAATCAACTGAAAACTAGTTGTGATCCATGAATACATTTTTAATACCATTTTAGCAAGATATTAAACTTCTTGCATTAGAAGACAAATAAAATACATCAGAAACATAATTTTATAACCTCTCCATAGTAATTACAGACAATAATGACCCAAAACATCATCAGGCTGTAGTGTTATTTAACCAATACATCAGTGACATTCTTGCATTAAGGTTAATGGATCACAGTCTGAGCAGATAATCTGTAAAATAAGTAATATCCTTCCCCCAGTGATTTAACTTATTATTAAAATGTTCATAAAAATCCTCAGCTTTTACATTTTTTCCAATATATGTGTGTGACAATGTGGGTTTGCTGCATGCTCCCATCCATCATTACAGGAGCCCTGAACCCGACTCCGTCGGCAATGTTACCAATGAGCTAGGCAGTGAGGCACAACATAGCAAGGGAATGGTGTAAAAGTGGAAAGTGCTTTTATTAAAACATAAGTCAAAACAATGTTCAATTTAAATAAAGTGCATTGCCTCCAAAGTCATTAAATAATCCATTAAAACAGAAGTGAAGTGGAGGTTAAAAATAATAAATCCTTTAAAACTATGAGGTTAAGACAATGGCATGAAGCAGTCTCTTTTAAAATATCCAAAGCATGGTGTCTTCATGATACCTTTTCTACTTGGTGGCTCCCCTGCTTCTCCCATAGGCAGGAACAGCTGCCTTTCACTCTGGTCCGGTAGCCATCCGATCCCTGGCTACGTCGGGCTCCAAACCAGACCGAGACTTGGGTTATTTCCCCAGCGGCCAAGGTGCTCACACTGGGGCTAAACCAGCACAAAGCCTCCTCGACTCCAGCTATCTTCCACAGCCAGTCATTGTCCTCGCCGGTCACTTCAGCTCCTTGATCACTCAGCTGGAGCGACCACTTCCTTCAGCCCCACCTAGTGTCGGCCTAACACTCTTTCTCGGGGCTCTCCTTCTAGCTGTCTCTGCTACATTGAGCCTGCACTTGCTCGCTCGCTCTACTTCTCTCTCACTGGCTCTCTCTCCTCGCTGCTTCTTGTCTCCTTCTGCAACCTCCTGTTCTCTTCCTTTTAGCCAACACGCACTTCTTATTTATGAAGAGGACGTGGTAGTTGTGGCAATCAGCAGCTCCTGGGAACAATTATGGATGTGGACCGTTTCTCACTCGTGCACTTGGGTGAGAAACACCCACATCACGAACTCCTCAGGAAGAGCTTCGGCCACACACCATCATGCCCCCTCGCTAAGCCGCGAGTGCGGGATTATTTATTAAAACTGGCCTTTTTGACGGGAGCTGTGGACCCGCTATACCACAATGTGCCATGTAATTTCTTAACTGTAAAAATATTACTTTTTGTAGTATGTGACATTGATTTCAACTGCATGCTGTGAGCCTGTTTCTGGCTCATATCTATAGGGTGGTCCAGATCTAATTATGCAATTTTCAATACGCTATAACTTATTAAGTTTATTGCATAGAAAATCACCCGAAAAATCCCAGGCTATCGAGAAGTGTGCGAACTGAAGACATGAAGAATCGTGTTTACACCGAACTGGAATCATCCCTTGTTACAAAGAAATGCAGAGTCCAGGAGGCAGCAAGAGCAGGCATGTAGAAAATAGTTTTTTCAATTGCAGTTGTTAGCACTTCTACTGGAAAGCCCCAGAGTCTTGTGTTTAAGTTGTGTAATGTGTGTAGTCTACATATTCTTTTTGTGGTATTTTTGTTTTTTTACCTTAGAACCGTTTCACTATAAACTTGAGGTTCTGCTATTTTAATTAAAACTGACAGTATATCGTCATGGACAGTGGATGGTTGCATAGCTCTTAGGTCACTTAATGCTTAGTTCCATATTGCTGTATTTTTTTAAATGATGATGTCAGAGCCTTTCACAAAATGTCTTGCATCATTTATAACAGCCCAAAGAAATTAGCATACAATCGTATAATGTTTGTCAGTTGTGACACAATTGGTGTGTGAACTTGCACATCTCGCTGGTTGTTACCAAAACTGGGTCAGATATTATTAGTTAAGTGCATTAAGTTAATGTTAGTAATTAGAGAATTATTCACACTAAATGGAAAATCCTGGTATTGAAAAAATGCCATTATAACAGATGCACTTAAAACAAAACTAAAGTTACTAAATATTATGAATAAGCAATTTTAGTAAAGCTGCTCAAAGTCTTAAATTAGCTGCACAAATAAACATTTTTAACACACAATTAAATTACTATCTCAGTAGTTGTTCCATATGTGTTTTGCTCTTATATGAGGACAAAACTGATGTTTTATGAAGAGTAAATACTAACTTTCAGTCAGCTAAAAACTAAATAGATTAAATTATTCTCCATAGACAAAAAAACATTTCTCTTAGATGGCTCTTGTCCTCAGTGTTTCAAAGGCTTTAGCAATTAGATATATAAACAGAATGCTAACAAAATAAAAGTATGTTTTGTGAGGTCTTCAGCATTCACAATATTTGACTTTATGGCACTGAATCTTGGATTCTGACTCAATATTTTATGAACCCATTTAAAAATAGTCTAGATTGTATCTGGACATTCCCTGATATTTTATTTTCATATGTCACTTGCAGAAAAAACACGGTCTGCAAAATAGAACTACTGTCTGACTGTCTGACTGATTTTTCTCCTTCAATAGTAAAGATCTTTCTCTAACCCTTTTTTTTATTCTAACATGGATAGTTGTAATTTATTTACACATGCTTGCTTCCACCTATCTTCAAAATAATTCACTACCCATTTTCACACACACACAAATAGGGGGCAGTCAAAGGTCTTGATCACGAGTGAAACTACGAGAAATGGGGATCTGGAATGCAGTACTAATGCTCTACTCTTACCGATTGACATAGCTGGCAGGATTCTTGTTCGAATATTGACCAAAGAACAGGATCTAAACACAGTGCTGGGAACAATACTCATGGAGATACAGACTGTCAAGGTTCAACTGGGAGAGACCAGGACAGAATTGGCGGAAAATGAAGCCCATCTTACGGCAACAGAAGCGGTAAAACCAGAGGCCAGACAAACTCCCCGCCCTCCTTTAGTAGTTTCAACAGAGGGGGATGATATTGAGTCCTATTTATTAATTTTCGAGCGCACTGCTGCACGCAATCTTTGGTCGAGGGTGGAGTGGGCGAACATACTCGTGCCGTACCTCAAGGGTGACATGCAGCAGGCCTATTACGACCTCCCCAAGAAGGAGGCCACCGACTCCAATCTCCTTAAGGCAGAGATCCTAAAACGTTGTGGTGTTACCTCGGACCAGCAGGCGAGGAAATGGAGGCAGTGGAAGTTTGATCCGGACACAACCGTACAAGGACAGGCCTTTGAGATAGGCCACTGACTATGGCCAGATATTAACAATGCCCACCAGGTCATAGAACAAATCTCGTGTGTAGCTCTTGTGAATGCCCTGCCTGACCATGTCACCCAGCAAGTTCGGAGGGAGTCGTTTAAAAACATGGACACCCTTATTGAGGTCATCGATCTCCATCTGGTGGCTTCCAAGGTGGAGAGGTCTGAACAGTCTGCTCGCCTAGCCTGACAGGTGCACGTCGCTAATACCAAGCCCCTCCGACTTGGTTGGCCAAGGGAACGTATCTACCATTTTAACTTTTAGCTGTAGAAAGAAAGACATGCAGACCTCCTCCCAGAACAATCCCACTCCCTTTTCTCATTAAAACTGTCCCTTAATCTCGGTCCCAATTTGACTACCCAACAAAGGCAGGAGCAGGAATCAACCATCTTGTTTGTCCCAGAAGTGGTCAGTGGGCTGCTTGGACGGACTTCGCTGTTTAAGCATGACATTGTCACATAACAAGGGACTGTTGTCAAAGAACGCCCCTAACTCCTCCCGGAGGCAAAACGGAATGAAGTAGAGTTGGAGATCAAGAGAATGCTGGACCTTGGTGTAATTGAAGAGAGTCACAGCCCCTGATTCAGTTCAATTGTATTGATCCCTATGCCCAATGGGAGTTGGAGATTCTGTAATGATTTCGGATGTTTAAATCAGGTCTCTAAATTTGATGCGTATGTCGTACTCCTCGAGAGGCTGGGAAATGCAAAATACACAACTACTCTTGACATGAAGAAAGGATACTGGCAAATTCGCTTAATGGACTCCGCAAAAGAAAAAAAACGCCTTTAGCACCCCTAGTTGGCACTGGCAATACACAGCTCTCCTATTTGGATTGCACGGAGTGCCAGCAACCTTTCAGCTTCTGGCAGACAGAATGCTAAAACCCCATAGTCCACATCGTGCCGCTTATTTGGATGATGTCGTCAACTATTCCAATACATGGGACGAAGACATGCTGCAGGTCTATATGATTTTGCTGATGCTAGCTCGAGTCGGTCTGTGTATCAATTCTAGGAAATGTTTCTTTGGGTTGAACAAAGCCAAATACTTGAACTACCTAGAGGACAGGGGAAGCTTTAGACCACAGTGCTACAAACCAAGTGGTAGATACAAGCCTTCCTGGGGTTAGAGAGCTACTACCGCCAGTTTGTGCCTCGCTTCTGTGAGAGAGCTACGCTCTTGACCAATCGTACGAAGAAGAGGGCCCCTTTCAATATGGTATGTGATATAGATGCTTAGCTTGCATTTTGTGACTTGAAAAAGGCCTTTATGTCATTACCTATATTAAGGACTCCTGATTCTCCTTTAATCCTCTAGATTGATGCTTCAGACATAGGTCTTGGTACCGTGCCATGCCGAGCCAAAGCATCGATGGTGCTGAACACCCCATAATGTACCTGAGCTGGAAACTGTTAGACCAGGAGACAAGGTATGTGGAGGTGGAACGAGAGGCTTTAGTGATCAAATGGGCCATGACCAAGCTGAGGTACTATCTGTTGGAACAGGAGTTCACCTTGATTACAGATCACGCAGCCCTTCAATGGATGGCCCTGCACAGGGAATCTAACCCTCGTGTCACTAGGTAGTTTTCAGACTTACTTTTGAGTAAAACCATGAGAAACAGGGATCTGGAATGCAATACTATTGCTCTTCTCCCCTTCACATCCACAGGAAAAGGATAAATAGCTGTTTCCTCAAAAACTGCTCCAATCCCCAAATAAGAAAACATCCGTCCCACACCATGGAAACATATCAGTTCAATCAATCGTCTATGGTTAATTTTTTTTGCCTGCTATTGACCCTGTTGTCACAAACTGGAATCTGAGGCCAGTATACGGGGAGACTCCCCAACTCTTTACCTGTCTTGTTTTGTCTCATTTCTTACACCAAAATCTCAATTTCCAATGCCTCAGAATACTGCTTCTGTCCTGCTTGATTTCTTATAGAACTGAAAACATAATAGACTTTGGGATGCCAGCCATTTCATTTCAGAACATTAACTCAACTTTGTGGTTCCTACCATCTGAAAATCCTTCACTAATCTAATTGGTTACAAGGTTCCTTTACACATTAAATTGTAATTCAAGCAAGGCAATCAGTTTCAGAAAGGGAATGTACCAGGAAAAGAATGAAGAAAGTGCATGTTCAGGAAAACAGGAATGAGGTAAAATCCAGAAAGTCAGATCCAAGAAAAATGCCAAAGGCCAAAACAACAACCAAGAAATTAAGTGAAAGGAATGTGAGGTTGTAAATCTAGAGATTCAAATGCAAAGCAAAATGCATAAATAATTTTGTTTTTTGAAATTTGGATAATCCTTCAGACAGCAGAGTTTAAATACAGTTGTGCAAACAGAAATCAGAACTGTGATTGTGTCTTGACGAAGACAGTAAAACAGCAAATAAAACCTTACTAATTAAATATAAACCTTAATAACATAAATTAAATTTGAAGCTGAAGGCCTTTCTTGTGACTGATGCATTTTTGACTGCTAATTATGCATTGAATTCTTTTAAAATTTACTTTACTGGGTAAACATTAACTTTACTGTATTGCCTGTCAACTGTATTCTATGCATTGCGTTATATACTCTACTTGGCAAAATACTGATTTAATTTTCTTTAAAAAAAAATATTTTGCTAAACAACAAACTAGAGATAATGTTAATAAAATGATGAAATACTCAATATTTTCCTTTACTATAGAATTGAATACAAATGCAGGGTAAGCCTAGAAAAGTGAAGTACATTTTTAACCTCTAAGGGAAACACATTCAACCAGGTTCTATATATATATGATATATATATAGATTGCATATTTTTCAGATTCTGAAAATTCTTAACAACCATCACCTCTCCACCTTCTCTATGAAATAGATTTAGTGACGTTCAGATATGCATATTAGGTTGATTAAAATTAGCCCTAGTTGTGTTTGTTAATGAGTGTTTCTTGTGATGGACTGCATTCTTGTCCAATGATAGTTCCTGTTTTGTGCCCAATGCTACATTGATAACATCTTAAAATAGTGTAAAGTAATCTAAATCAGATTTAGGCTATTTTTGTTATGCAGTAAATGTCTTTCACTGATTGAATACCACTTCATTGATTAAGCAATCATTTTACTTGATGCTAGCTGAAGTACCTTGCATTGCCCAGGTGTGTTTGTGTGATGAGTTAAGGTAAAAATGAAGATACAATATCATTGTGTTGCCATTGGTCGAGGGAAAGGTTAGACTCAAATGCAATGTTGGGATACCAACCATGCCACCCCATTTACTTGAAAGAAAGAATTGAAAAAAACAGGTGCATTATTATGCAAGATTTAACAAAAGTAAAGCTTTAACTGTTGGCTTCACAGTGAAAGGCTCTGGAGAGCAGATTAGTCATAGGATTGGAGCTCCATAAGGCAGTGTACTTCTTATTTTTATATTTTAATATGCCCTCAGTGGGCATATTCTCTGAGCTGTGGGTGATAAGAGAGATACAAGTGTTAGCAATCCCTCCATTTCAGGGGCTCAAAAGTAATTGGACAAATTAAATAACTGGAAATAAAATATTCATTTCTAATATTGGTTGAAAACCCTTTGCTGGCAATGACAGCCTGAAGTCTTGAACTCATGGACATCACCAGATGCTGGGTTTCCTCCTTTTTAATGCTCTGCCAGGCCTTTACTGCAGCGGCTTTCAGTTGCTGTTTTTTTGAGGGTCTTTCTGTCTGAAGTTTAGTCTTCAACAAGTGAAATGCATGCTCAATTGGGTTAAGATCAGGTGACTGACTTAGCCATTCAAGAATTTTCCACTTCTTTGCTTTAATAAACTCCTGGGTTGCTTTGGCTGTATGTTTTGGGTCATTGTCCATCTGTATCATGAAACGCCGCACAATCAATTTGACTGCATTTAGCTGGATTTGAGCAGACAGTATGTCTCTGAACACCTCAGAATTCATTCGGCTGCTTCTGTCCTGTGTCACATCATCAATAAACACTAGTGTTCCAGTGCCACTGGGTGCCATGCATGCCCAAGCCATCACACTGCCTCCAACATGTTTTACAGATGATGTGGTATGCTTTGGATAATGAGCTGTTCCACGCCTTCTCCATACTTTTTTCTTGCCATCATTCTGGTAAAGGTTGATCTTGGTTTCATCTGTCCAAAGAATGTTTTTCAAGAACTGTGCTGGCTTTTTTTAGATGTTCTTTAGCAAAGTCCAATCTAGCCTTTCTATTCTTGAGGCTTATGAGTGGCTTGCACCTTGCAGTGCACCCTCTGTATTTACTTTCATGCAGTCTTCTCTTTATGGTAGACTTGAATATCGATATGCCTACCCCTGGAGAGTGTTGTTCACTTGGTTGGCTGTTGTGAAGGGGTTTCTCTTCACCACGGAAATGATTCTGCGATCATCCACCACTGTTGTCTTCCGTGGACGTCCAGGTCTTTTTGCGTTGCTGAGTTCACCAGTGCTTGCTTTCTTTCTCAGGATGTACCAAACTGTAGATTTTGCCACTCGTAATATTGTAGCAATTTCTTGGATGGGTTTTTTCTGTTTTCGCAGCTTAAGGATGGCTTCTTTCACCTGCATGGAGAGCTCCTTTGACCACATGTTGTCTGTTCACAGCAAAATCTTCCACATGCAAGCACCACACCTCAAATCAACTCCAGGCCTTCTATCTGCTTAATTGATAATGACATTACGACGGACTTGGCCCACACCTGCCCATGAAATAGTCTTTGAGTCAATTGTCCAATTACTTTTGAGCCACTGAAATGAAGGGATTGTGTTAAAAAAATGCTTTAGTTGTCTCACATTTTTATGCAATCATTTTGTTCACCCCACTGAATTAAAGCTGAAAGTATGCACTTTAACTGCATCTGAGTTGTTTCATTTAAAATTCATTGTGGTAATGTACAGAACCAAAATTAGAAAACAGTTGTCTCTGTCCAAATATTTATGGGCCTAACTGTATTTTCATCTCATAAAGTTTAAGAAAAAAGCCAAATTACCATAGCAGTAGCTATTGTTTAATCACTAATTAAAATTTAAAGGACAAGTTCACCTAATAAAGACATTCTATTTGAAGGATCTGGCCTCTCTTACTGATATGATTGAAACATTATATAAAGGCACACTAACCTTATGTATTCTAAGTATTTTATGTAATTGTACAATAGTTGTATTTCAAAATTTACCAAATAACAAGCATTTTGCTAAAATGTTAAAAATAAACTGACAGACTTAAAAAAATTACAAAACACAAACAAGTTATATACGCAGTTTTATTGTTTAAATGTCATTTCCTTTTTACAAAATAAAAAATGGGTAATAATCCCAAAATAGACACTAAATGTAGAAGCAATAATCTAACAGACACTAAGCTTCATTAAATCTGGAGTAACACTAAAGCCTTTCATCTGACAGTACGCATCTTACATATTTTATCTAATTTATTTCTGCTCCATCTAACTCCACAGACTTACAGTTAGGAGATCCTCTGTTAAACGGAATGTAGTAGTTTATTGACCTCGTTTTAAAAGACATTAATTTTTGCTTCGATAACTCTTGTTATTTTGTATATTAAAGATGCCACAAGAAATGATGCATGTCTATAACATTTTTGCCCCTGTTGCAATGGTTGTCTCTGATAGATGGTTCAACTCATAAAATGTTTGCACATAAAAAATGTTTTTCTCACACTTCCAGAAGTCTACCAGCTTTTCCAATCTAAAAATGTGGAAGCCTATCATTTGAACAGAAAACATTTATCAGCATGCTTGAAGCAAGGTAGCCTTTACTTATTAAAAAAAGTGTGTGTGTGTATTTTTAATTAGGTTTAATTTGGGGAACTTATGTGGCATATTCTATTACCGCTAAATTCCATATTTTTAAAATGATTGCTTTTTGGTACCTTAATATTAACTATCTGTTATGATGCACAGCATAATTTGTTAGATTTTTTTTAAATATTTAATTAGTATTAGGTACACAAATAAGCAGCTAAAAATTATTATCAACTTTCATTGCTTGGGAAAAGTTAGATTTCTTTAAAAGCTGCTGTCTTGGCTAAGCAATGTTGTATTTAATTTATGAGTACTTATTTTTGTGAATTACAACACAGTTTTTCAGAATTGTGTGCTGTGTTTTATTTGTTTTTAATTTACATAACTTCATCTTCATTTGAGTTTTGGTTAAAAGGACTAACTCCTTTTGCCAGTTGCTGCGCTGTTTGGCATACTATCAGATACCCTTAACAATAATAAACTGTGGATTCACATTTTTGGGTGGCCATCAGGATTGTGAGCAAGTTAAATGTAGTTTAGTGCTGTTCTTAACATTTTTATTAATTCAACTGTTTACTACAGTTTAGGTCTGTCTTTAAAAAAATCATTGATTAAAGAGCCAGTATTAAAAAATAGTTAAAGGTACCATATTATCAATATAATTAAAAAAATTTTAAAAAAAAAAGGGTTGGAGATGAAGCTTAGCCTTCAAATTGCACAATACTGGGGAGAGTACGGAGCATTGTGGCGGTGCCTGTAATAGTCATTTTTAGGATGCCATAGAAGTTAAATTTCAATTTCTAGGTATGATTCATATTATGATTGTACAGTCCTGCTGCTACAACCTATAAACAAAATTAACTAGATTTTGTGTTTGCTGTAGGTTTTCAGTGATTTGGTAAAAGTATTGATAAATCAAGGAAACAATACATAATTGGATAATATGGTCCAGAATAATCACCAATATAATTTATAATAACACTAAGAAAATTAAAGGTCTGTCTATCTATTTATAAGGGAACCTAAGAATGGAAACGCTCACTTCCTATTTTACTGACCAGGGAGCAAGAATACTAATTAAATGTGGGTTATAATTTATATTTCAGAAACTCTTGGCATTTCATAAATCAAATTCATTACAACAGACTAAAGAATAAATGTTATATTAATTAAAAACAGTATAAGAAGAAAAAGAAACTATAATTTTCTTTCCTACTACTGATAAAAATACATTTTCAGCAGTCCTATGACCATATGTGACATTTAAGACCTAAGATGTCTTCACATTATACACACCATCCTTCTCTGAATATTTGCCTCAAGGCATTTAAATCAATAAAAATTCTTTATGATTCTAATTAGGAATTATTCTGGCCTTTGTATGTAAACTGTCTACAGAGCTTTTGATCCAAGAACAGCATAACATATCAACGGGCTGGGCAAAGATTTCTGTCTGTTGAGTCATCCAGGCTCAGTGATCCAAAAGAAATAAAGCACATAATTTTGAGTCCCTGGAATAACAGTCTAAAACAAGACACTACGCAAACAGATTCATTCGACTTTCTTTTTTATCTTGCTTGCTTTATTAGTCATGCTGTATTAGAATGAGCAATGCTCTAAAGCAGTATGAAAGACCTGCTTCCTAACCATTTAATGCCAGTTTTTTACATAAAGTCTTGGCGGAGAACTAATTATGAGGTACATTGCACTAGATGTTGTGGGCTGTAAGAAAACAGCAGATGTAGCTCGTCAGATAATCTGGGATTTCTTATGAGAAAACATTTTATTGCTTTCCTAAACTGTGTTTGCACTTGTATGTAAACATTTGTTAAAACCAATGTACAAAATCTTTCAATATATGAATTTCATTTAATAATTAAAATGAATTGAAAACATAGAGTTTATAAAAATTTTACATTTTCTTTTCAATGAAATGGAAGCCCCTTGAATATATTAACATGATAAAAGGCAAGCCTGTAGGCAGATAGTTAAATGCATATTTGTATCTCAGATTTTTAAAAAGTATCACTATTTACCAGAACAGAATGGATTTCAGTTTTATTTCATTGCATGTTTTATACAATTTACTTAATTTGCTTTCCCAAAGAGAATAACTAACACAATTTTGTAACTGTTACAACTAAGTTGCAAGGCTCCAGATGAGAGCTGGAAACAGAGTAACCTTAAAAAAAAATCAGAGTAAAGGCTTCAAAACTTAACAAGGAGGGGGGATCCATGTAAAACCCCTTGCCAACACAAAAGTGTTTTAATAATTAAAATGTTTCATTTCAAAAATGAAAATGGATAAAAAAAGAATAAGCAAAATTATCAAAAGGCATTTTCCTAAAAAGGCAAACTCTAAAAGCAACCAAAAACCAGTAGTCAAATCCAAATGTTATACCTTTGTGCAGTCAGAAATTGCTATGGATGAGGGCTTCCAAAACAGAGCTGAAAACAGGCCTGTATCCTACCTGGCCCTCCCAGACAAGATTCATTTTCCTGCAGCCCAAGCCAGTACTCAGCAGGCTGGCTTTGGGTTTAATAGGTGAAAATAGACTTAAATATTCCATAAGAGAAAAGAAAAAAAATTACAAATAAATAATAAAAAAAAACAAGGAAATAGGAAAGGAACAAAAAAAGAGGTAAATAAGTTGTCTAGAAGATGATCCAATCCTAAAATTGGTAAATCATAATCTAAAAACAAGAGCAGAAAAAAAAATCACAAAATCCAAATAAGGGAACAGCAATCCTCACCTAACCTTCCTCCATAGCACATTCAGTGAACTCGCTCTCCCAGCTCACCCCTAAAGCCTAGGGACTATTCTTTGTGGAGAGGTATTGGTGTTGGCACCCTAAACTGTTTTATTGACTTACTGAATCTTTTTCCCTCTACCATATTGGCCATTTAAAGCATTGTAAGTTAATGTTGGAATTATGTACAGTATCTAATCCTGTAAAACGCATTATTCCATAACAATAACTAAATAGTGGCCTTAAAAGGAGGGACCTCTATTGGTGAATCCACAGAAGTAAGCACAGCAAAAAAATCACGTAGTTTCCAGCATCCAATACATTACCCAGTTAAAGAAGCAAATTACCAGTTCAGGCAATAAATGTAGTCTTTAACCCAGAAGATAAATTAGTCACTGCTGATGTCTGCTTCAGTCTTTACTGCTATATACCTTACCATTTACTTAATCTTTTAGCTTTCTTTTGTTTCCTAAAAATGTTATATTACAATAAACACTATAGCCAACCCATGGCATACCATACGCCGCATAATCAGGCCGGTTTTTTAATGTTTTTAAGCACAGGGAGAAAATTAACATTTGAAAAATCTGTAATGTAATAAATCAGCAAAAAAAAACAACAATGCACAGAACGAACCAACACGCAATCATCCGTGCGGCGCTCCGGTGCGGAGGGTGGAACGGGAGGAGAGGAGAAGGATGTCCACTCCGCTCCCTCCGTCATGCTAGTCTGCTGATTTCTCATCCAGTATGCACTGCCTGCTCATGTTCCCACCTCCAACTCGTCACTCGAGTCGTTGTCGTCTTTGCACAGTCCAGATGCACCTGTGACTCACTTAGACTTTTCATTGTTCTGTGCGGTTTTGGCTGCTTTTCTATATATAATCAACCAAGACACCCGACCACAGTAGTAGCGAGGTGGGAGGGGGGTGTGTACAAAGTGCAGGAGCATCTAAAAAGACGCATGTTTGTCGCGGATGCGAATTACTGTATGTAGCATGTAAAACAGTTTGCTATGGTGCACGTGGTAGTGCGTCGTGACCGAAAACTCGGTTTTTAAAGACTGCTTACTTCATTGTGTATACGACTGTAGGTGAACGAAAAGATGCAACTCTGGAGAGGGCAACATACAATACAGCATTTTAAACACTGCATACAGCGATTCACATTTGCGACAAATTGTTTTACACGCTGCATACAGCGATTCACATCCGCGACAAATATGAATCTTCTTAGATGGTGCTGTCGTGTTCACCCACACTCTCGAAGCACACACACTGCCTGGTCATGTGCCCAGTCGCAAGAGCAACTGACAGAGACCCGGCCACCAAGTCTAAGACCATGGGAAACCCCTCGGAAACTGTTTTAAACACTGCATACAACGATTCACATCCACGACAAACTGTTTTACATACCGTATACAGCAATTTATATCCGTTGACTAACATGCCTCTTCTTAGATAGTCCTGCCGCGTCCACCCTTGTTCTCGAAGCATACACACCGCCTGGTCATTTGGTGCCTCTGTGTGAACCGGTCAGACACAGAGAAGGTCAGCTGCTGAGAGAGCGTCTCGACTGTTGCAGGGCCTGCATTGGTGAAGCAGGTGAAACGGTAATGAAACAGAGGCACAGGGCTTATTGGTTTTTAAAGACTGCTTCCTTCATTGTGTTTTAACCTCAGTTTTAAAGGATTGTTTTAAGGATCCCATGGGATACCCCTCGCAAACTGTTTTAAACGCTACATATAGCGATTCACTTCCGCGAGAAACATGCCTCTATGTACAGTCAACGTGGCTCAGAGGTGCATGTGGACTCTACAACAGACGAACATAAATGATGCCGTTTTTCCTGTGTCGTCACGTCCGAGTTGGTGGGCGTGGTTCTGCGAGTTGTCGTCGTATCCAATGGTCTTACAGTTGGTGGGCGTGGCTCCTTCCTGCGTGCGCCATGGGCGTCTTACTTGTCGGCGGCTTAGTGAATCCACACCCCTTCCGATGTGCTTTCCATGGGTGTCTTGTCTTAGTGAATTATATATATAGATATTTTTTAAATCATTTTTATTTTAATAAATCATATTATTCTACAAATAAAAAAGATTCTGCCTAAATTTACACTTGCGGGTCCTTTTCCTGTTAACAGTTCTGATTGATTTTATTGCACTAATTGAAACGTGGCTTAGCTCTGATGGTGCAGCTGTTTTAATCGAATTTGCACCTCCAAATTACAGCTTTGCGATTGCGGATCGCCAAGGTAAGAAAGGTGGCGGTTTAGCAAACATTTACTCGAGCCGATTAAGGTGTAAAGATGTCGGCTTTGGCAAATTCAAGTCCTTCATGGAGTTTCTCAGTTTCTAGTATTATCCGTTGTGTAGATTTTCCCAAAAAAGAAAGACGTTTCACAAAAACAAAGTATTGGGGACCGCCCCCGTATATTGTCCTGCAGACAAAGTAGCAAAATAAATGATCAAAAAGAAACGAAAGAGGTAACAATTGACAATGTTTATCAGACAAAATGGCGTTTATATACAGAGATGAATTATGGGAACAGGAAATGGTTGGCAGGAGGTGATGTGGCAACAGGAAGCGGAAACAACGTTGTTTGTTGAAACCGGAAGTGATGTCTTTTTGGAGCGTTGGAAGTGATGTCAGCTCATGTGAAGTGAGGTGGTGGCAGCCATTTTGGAACCTGGAAATGTTGGTAACTATTTTTCCTCGGCTTTGCTGTGGAGAAAAGAGATTCCAGTAAGTACCACGTGACAACCCTTCATCTCACGATGTTTCACTCACCTTTAGACTTTTTGACTGCCTCCTAATCGCATGTTTGTGACACCGTGTATAGACCTCCTAAATATAATGCACCTTTCTTTGATGAATTCTCAGACTTGTCAATTGTAATTACGAACTATGACACGTTCCTAATAGTCGATGACTTTAACTTTCATATTGATAATCAGTGTGACCCGCAAGTAAAAGAATTCATGAACCTCCTGGATTCTTTTGATTTGAGCCAGCACGTTAGTCAGCCTACACACAAAGCAGGTTAGACTTAGTAATTACAAAAGGACTAAAAGCTGATGTGAAGTAGATCATTAATATTGGTCTACCAGACCATTTTCTCTTACTATTTAATATTGAAATAATGATAGAAAATATTCATGAGAAGTATATTGTTAAAAAATGCTTCTTTGATTCATCAGCAGCTTCAAAATTTACAAACATTCTAAGCAACCAGTCCATTTATAGTGCTTACTACAATAGTGAGAATAATGTAAATAGTAAGGTGAAAAATTTTAATACTAAGGTGAGAGCTGCTGCTGACATAGTTGCACCTGAAAAGATAGTTAAAACATCTTCTAGCATTGTTATACCATGGAAGGCCCAAAGAGTGTCTGATCTAAAGAGAACATGCCGGACAGCTGAGCGTAAATGGAGATAAACTAAACTGATTATCCACTATGAGATATTGAAGGTTAAAATAACAGAATACAATAACACAGTCCATCTTGAGAGGCAGTGTTATTTCACTAGAATTATAAATAACAATGCGAGTAATTCCAGAGTCTTGTTCTCTACAATTGATCATCTGCTAAGCCCAGGTCACTCAAAGGAATGCCTCCAAAATACTAACTTTTGGGTAACTTTTGACTCTGACCTGATTTTTAAATCACATATTAATCAGATTATTAGAACAGCATTCTATCACTTAAGAAATATAGCAAAAGTTAGACCTCTTATAACATTGCAAGATGCTGAAAAATTAATTCACGCTTTTGTTTTCAGTCGTCTAGATTACTGTAATGCATTCCTCTCAGGACTACCCAAAAAGACATCAATCGATTACAACTAGTACAGAATGCAGCTGCTAGAATCTTAATTCGGATACGAAAATCCGAGCACATCACCCCAGTTTTGATGTTACTACACTGGTTACTTGTGTAATTTAGAACTGACCTTATAATACTGCTTATGGTTTAGTTTACAAAGCCTTAAATAATCTCAGTCCATCTTATATTTCAGAATGTCTTACACCTTACAGTGCAAATCGTAACCTTAGATCTTCAAATAAGTGTCTACTTAGAATACTAAGAGCTAAACTTAAAAGAAATGGTGAAGTGGCCTTCTGCTGTTATGCATCAAAAATCTGGAATAGCTTGCCAATAGCAATTCGTCAGGCTAATACAGTGGAGCACTTTAAAACACTGCCGAAAACAAATTACTTTAACATGGCCTTCTCATAGCTTCATCTAAGTTAAATCCTGATGCTCTGAATATTCAAATAATTATCATTATTATTCATGTTGGCTCCAAAATCCATACTAACCCCTACTTTCTCTTCTGTTCTTTTTCCAGTTTTCTGTGGTGGAGATCTGCGCCTGCCACCACCACCTAATCAAAGCACCGTGATGTCCTTACATTAATGGATTAAAGGCCAGAAGTCCACATGACCATCATCATCAAATTCTTCCATGAGAACCCTGAATGCAATCAGGACTGATTGAGGTCATTTATGTTATGTAGAATGCCTAGAGGGGGCTAGGTGGTCTCGTGGCCTGGAACCCCTGCAGATTTAATTTTTTTCTCTAGCCATCTGGAGTTTTTGTTTTTTATTTTTTCTGTCCTCCCTGGCCATCAGACCTTACTTTTATTCTATATTAATTAGTGCTCTGTGATTTTAATTATTAATTATATTTTTTTTCTTTCTTCGTCATGTAAAGCACTTTGAGCTACATTGTTTGTATGAAAATGTGCTATATAAATAAATATTGTTGGAACAATTTAGGATTACGACTTACGTACACACAAACATCTTTAAAAGAAAATACCCAACTGGAGGTGGAATCTAAGTACATTAATAACTTTACTAATAATAATATCTGGGCGGCACGGTGGCGCAGTGGGTAGCGCTGCTGCCTCGCAGTTAGGTGACCCGGGTTCACTTCTTGGATCCTCCCTGCGTGGAGATTGCATGTTCTCCCCATGTCTGCGTGGGTTTCCTCCGTGTGCTCCGGTTTCCTCCCTCAGTCCAAAGACATGCAGGTTAGGTGCATTGGCGATCCTAAATTGTCCCTAGTGTGTGTGTGTGTGTGACCCGTGGTGGGCTAGCGCCCTGCCCGGGGTTTGTTTCCTGCCTTGTGCCCTGTGTTGGCTGGGATTGGCTCCAGCGGACCCCCATGACCCTGTAGTTAGGATACAGCGGGTTGGATAATGGATGGATGGAATAATAATACTAGTAAAGTTATAACCAGCATTTAAGTTAACTTTGTGTAAAACCCAACTAGTATTTCCAAATACAGATCATTTGTATAAAGTACTCATTTAATGTATAGCCTAATTCTTGAGCCATCAGGCATCATCATTATAACATATCCTCACAGCCTGCCAGTTTTTTATGCATTCTTTAGTTTTAAAGTCATTTATGATTTTATTTTATTGTTCAGCTTCTCAAGTTTATAAGTATGTAGCAATCCCCAACTTCTGGGAGGGTGGGAAGGTTGCCAACAGATTTATGTAGTTATGAGGCCTCCACACTTTTAAAATGAGGGACAGTTGGAATCAGGCCAACACCTATTTTCCACCCCAACACCCAAATATTATCAACACACACCAGGATAATGCCCAAACAGATTTACTATAATAACTATTTACCAACACAGGAAAGAAAAGGTAATCAGAAAAATACAATCTAACTCCATGAATAATGATGATATTTATAGTCCTTAAGTGTAAATAACTGTTAAAAGAAGGAAAGATGTGGTGGAAAAATCCCCTTGGTAAACTTCTTCCCAGAAGCCAATAAAAGGTGTCATTTTTCGTGGCTTTTCTCTACATCCGGAAAGATGGATAATGAACACAGTCCTATCACCAGAGTCCAGAAGGTGAATGATCTTTTGAGGTGCACTTCTTCACTAAGAGCAACTGTAGATGGGATTGAGAGAAAAAGTACCCACCGCTATCCTTGTAATCAATATCGGCAGTGATGAACATGGTGAAAAATGGAAAAGTCAAAACGTCCCGCCACATCCTTATCTTTCGGTTTTATGTGTAGAGTACACAACTACAAACTACAAATCACATAAGCTCCGCCACTTCTGTGCAAACCTGTTTAAAGTCACAGACCCCATTTTGGCAAACCAGGAATCTGAGCTACCAGTGTTGCTACTAACATTTAACAATCACCAAGCATGACATACTATACAAAAATGAAAACCCGCTATGTGGCAACGCTACAAGCGGACGTGTGATTTAGAAGAATAAATTTAATTTAATTCCTGATTACTTTCCATTTGTTTATTTGTTAGACCAGAAAGTCCAATTTCTTTATCTTGCAATGTTCTTCACTTCTCCTTGATTTTCAGTGTTGACACTTTTCAGTCTTCACTGTAACACAGATAATTCTTCATTTAATTCTAGACTAATCACAGTTGGGAAATGTAACTGGGTCTCCCAAGCCAGGACAATATGGAAGTAGATACAGACATAAATCCTCAGTGCCAAATCCTTGAATGTCACAAGCCAGAGATCTCCCTATGCTCCAATGGCTAAGAGACTTGCTGTTCTCCACATGATACCTTGGACCCATGCCGATATCCCAGGAATATAGCACCTCAGAAGAGCATCCATTAAAAAAAACTCCTACTACAAAGAAAATCCACTAACATGCTCTTCATATAGATGAAAAAAAAAAACAGCTGCTAGACTTTTATGCAATAAGCACAGTATGTGTGTAAATTAGTATAGTATATGTTTTGAAGTTTGCACACCATCATTGGGTGTTTTTTTTCCCCACTTCCCAAAAATGTGCATCTTATGCGGTTTTGCATTTTCATATTGGTCCTTTTGGAATGTGATTGTGTATGAGTGGACCCTGTGATGGACCCATGCCCTATCCAGAGCTGGCTTCTGCCTTAATCTCAGTGCTGCTGGGACAAGCATCTCCAGCCCTCCCACTGCCAATGAATAAGAGCAAACATGGTTCAAAATTTTATATTTTGTCTTGATAAAAAATAACTTTTAAAACCTTTTTTTTGGGGATATTTACCATCAAGTAGAATTATGTGTATGTATTAAAACATCTCTAAGTGTCAATACTTTTGACTCTTTTTTTGCAAACGTTGCTCTTAATAGTACTTCATTCATATTGAAACACATTTTATTTAAATTATTTTAAGATTTTAATAATATATGCCACTAATTTTAAACATGAGTTTGGCAATCTCATTGTAACACCTGAATGTATATTAAAATGAAGCTAATATAAAGACAATTGTAGAGGACCAGGGCCAAAAGAATAAACTATCAGAGTCAGGTTTGGTTCTATGTGTGGGAGCAGATGAAGTGAGGGTATAGTGGAGGCAAATTTTGAGTGGGAATGGACAGTCATAGGCACCATCTATGAAGGGCATTGAGTCAGCTGTACCTCAATCTTGCAGTGACTCCAAAGAAAAGTTGCACTGATAATATTGTACTGAAAAGTTTACACCATATGAATTTGATTCTATACATTGCTACAAACTATTTGTAAAAGCTGATCCAATGGTGAAGTTGATAGCAAAATCATTATCTTACCAAATGAGGCCCATAATCAGCGTCTTGAAATAACTCAAGGGAATGCAATACCACCATCCACTCAATGCATGATGTCAGTCTTTGGAAAGAAAAGCCAACTATACAGAATTTTTCAGCAAGTCAGGATTGAACATGAAGAGTGTCATCAATCAGTGCCTACATGCTAGTGAACAATGGACAATGATTTTTGCCAAGTTTTTTAATGTAAGCCCATCCAGGAGACTTACATTTTGGCTTTGAATTCAGTCTTAGCAATGTATTCAAAGTCTATTGTCTCCTCATGTTGTTATGTTGATTGTTTTGTTTCTTTTGCCATGTCTGTGTCTCCTATGCTGCTCCAGTTGAGATATTATCTCTTATATATTTCTTTTCTGGTTCGTCCTACTTCCTCTTCAAACCCCGTCACGGCCCTATATCTAGCCTGACCGTGTGACCTTTCACTTTGGTGGTGACATGACACCAATGAGGTCATGAGAGAGGAGCAGGGAACATGGTAGTCTGAAGGAGGAATAGGAATCAAGAAAAGTGGCGTGGGGGTGTATGGGGGGCTGCAGCCAGCATGGGGAAGGGTTCGGAAGAGGAGGTATAGGAATCGAGAAATGCTGTGTGGGCTGACCCCATCTTCATGAAATTTGGTAGGCGGCTTCACTGCACTAACCGAAACCGGTGTATGTACTTATTTTGGTGGTATGACGCCACTGTCAGCCACCATATTGAAATTTCCAACGTCACTAATTCTCCAACTTCCCGTGTAGGTAGAAGGCTGAAATTTGCCAGGCTCATTCCTTACAGCTTACTTACAAAAGGTTTCATTTCGAAATTTTACACGTAACGGTCATAACGGTCGACAACGTCCGCCATGTTGAACTTTCTAATTTATGGCCCCATCTTCACGAAATTTGGTAGGCGGCTTCCCTGCGCTAACCGAAACCAATGTACGTACTTATTTCGGTGGTATGACGCCACTGTCGGCTGCCATATTGAACTTTCCAACAGTCTTTGTTACTTATGGGCCCATCTTCAAGAAATTTGGTATGCGGGTTCCCAACGCTAACTGAATCCTACTTACGTACATATATACGTCCATAGCCTGCAGCTCGGTCACCGTGAGAGGTGGCGTTGGGTCCCCCATCCCAATGCCTCCCACGTCGTTGGCTGCCTGCCTATATAAGGCTGTCCATCACTCCGGTCTCTACATTTCCTTCCTTGCTTTTCCATGGGATTCATGTCTCCCTGCTGATAACTACAGCCTTTTTATTTAATCCACGGCCTCTCCGCTGTTTTATTGTTCGTTTATTACGATTATAGTTATTGTGATCACCATCGATCAAAGAACTGTCACTTACCAAGTGGTTTCCATGCTCGGAGATGCCGCCTGCATTTTTCATTCTCTTTGTTACATATTGCACGGCCATATCAGGCTCACTCTTGATATCCCGAGGAACATTGTGTCTTATGTATTGAATGACTGGGACAGGTTCATGGTGTGGACTGATGACGGTACAGGAGATAATTATACTACACAAGAGCACTATAAGAGTGAAATGCTTAAGCCCTTCACCTATGGTTCTGCATGTGAGTTGATGGCTGCCGCTGAATTGTTCGGTTGTCGCTTTCAAGTGTACTGAAATGGCCAAATATGTTACACCTTTCGACAACCGCCAATGCCTCTTAAACATCTTAGATTCACAGGTGACGATATGAGTAGTGGACACTTTGATGTTTATGAATGTTTCAACTCTCAAAAGCTGGATACGAAGTGATCGATGAAGCCGGTTGTATGCTTACAACGCTTGACAGATGCCGAATGTCACTTCAACACAAGTCCTGCTAATACTGTTGTAAATGAAACAAACCATGAAACTCAGACTGATTATGACAGCAGCAATCCAAGCTGTGAGAAAACAGTAAAAAGGCAGCGTGGCAGACTTCGTGCTACATTTTCTGATACAGCTAGACGGAAAAAACTTTGTGACGCTGCCACCAAATACTTACAAAAAAATCCACAAGTTAATAGACACGCTGTCGCTAAATACTCGCAGGCAAATCCACAACTTAATACCAGGAATGCCTGTTAAACATCTTAGATTCACGAGTACCGATTTGGGTAGTGAACACTTCGATGAATGAAACCTGAATGATGTCCTTACAGTAGAGCAGGGTTAACCATACATAGGCAATAAGGAACAGATTTAGCATCAAATGTACAAAGGAAAACAGGTTAATAGAAAATATTTTATTTATTAAAATGAAATGCTGCAATATACTATCATGTATAAGCCTTATTTTTAACATAATATTAACATAAGACTGCAGTGGTCTGGTGCCTTGCTAGGGTTTGTTTCCTTCCTTGCACCCTGTGTTGGCTGGGATTTGCACCAGCAGACCCCTGTGACCCTGTAGTTAGGATATAGCGGGTTGGATAATGGATGGATGGATTAACATAAGAATTTCAAAACATTTACTAGCATACAAGTATTCGAGAGAATAAATAGCTGAATTCCCTAACAGGTGTTTAAATGATACAACTATTTAATTTGCTTTTGACCAAATTATCTCAAACAAAGCACTGTCAAATTCTATGACATAATGTAATCATAATTCCCCTAAAGGGTAACAATAACATAATTTTGTACATATTTCATACAAATCTTTCCCTAAGTAATATTAATAAAATTCATTTCAGAAGCCTCTTTATTTAAAGGACAAGCTGGTCACACAAGCAGTTCATTGGGTAAAAATAAATAAAAATGTGATGGAGAGCAGTTCAAATTACTGATGCTATTTCAAAATATAATCAAGTCTCATAGTATAAAATTAAGAAAGACCCTTTTATCATTTTTGCACATGAAAAAAAGATTTGTACTAAAAAAAAATATGCTTCTTTGCAAATGTAATTTACATGCTAATGTGGAAAAGCTTATGTGGGCAAGACAACTAGACAGCTTATGGCCAGAACTGAAGAAAATCCATGTCAAAAAGAAAGAAAAGATCTGAAATATTTAGCATTAGTTTTATTTCTTAAGTTTAATGTAAATGTTTCCAAATGTAAATATATGGGAAATAAAATTTTAAGGACATCATTCCTTTTGAAAGTAGCATTAAGAAAAAGCCTTCACAATTACAACAATACATTTCGGCATCAGGATTTATAATTTAATCCTATCATATCCTTTACATAACAATCAGATACATATAAACCAAAAAGTTGTCACTGGTTAGTCCCTACATCAGTATATTTTCGAAAAAATAAAATAATTTAGGGTTATGCCGGCAGGAGAATTAGACAGGCAATATGTTACGTATTATTTGGACAAGGAAGTAATAATTTCACTGTACATCCTACATGTGACAATGCTACTACTGCTACTGTTACTACAATTAATACTATCTGTTTGTGGTGTTTGAGTTGTGTAATACTCACGTGGATCAAAGATGCGTAGTGCCTTATTTTAACTTGTCCTTCATTTCTACTCATACGAAAGTAAAATTCTCAGCAGCGTCTTTTTATATTAACACAGTATGTCCTTTTGTGGATGCATCATCCAATCACCTTCTTCAATCAGAAGAAGTATCACCATGAGAGAGAGTACAATGAAATTCTTAGTCGTACCAATTATTGGATCATACTGTACCAACACTACAATGGCTAACTAAAGTTCATTGGGTTATATTCTATTGACCTTTTAACTTGTTGGGGTACACATTGTTTTGGCTTTTTCCTTAAAATTCTGTGTGTTTTTTCACAAGTAAAGTATATTTATAAAAAAAAAAAATTGTGCACTCCTTTATATGCCAAATGGAACTAACATAACATAAAAATTTTGAAAGGAAGACGAATTGAGAGAGATGTCCCTTATGTGTATCCAGAAAATGAGCAAAACACAGAAACAATTACATTTGGATTGGTGTGTAGATATTTTTGTAGAATCCGAAAGCATTTTGTGATATTTGTGTCTTGCCAAGTCCTGTTTCTACATTAGAACATTAAAACAATCTAAACAAGAACAGATCATTCAGCCCAACAAAGCTTACCAGTCCTATCCACCAAATTGTTCCAAAATGACATCAAGTTTAGTTTTGATAGTCCCTAAAGTCCTACTGTCTACCATGCTAGTTGGTAACTAATTGCATGTGTTTATGGTTCTCTTTGTAAAGGAAAAGCTTTCACATGATTGTGGGAAATGTAACCCTAAACAATTTTCCAACTGTATCCTTACGTTCTTGATGAACTCATTACAATCAGCACACAAAAGACACAACAGTTTCTTTAATTGACATCTCCATGTATGGGACGAGGACTAGTTTATATTTATATACTCTGTATATTTATACATCATGAAGAAGAAGATATATATTGTGACAGGCAGCCAAGGGCATTACCTGGCTGGGACGGCAGCTGGATGGAAGGACAGGGGGAGGAGAACATCAGCAGGGCACTGCCTTCCTCGGGACACTAGACGGCTGTGGCACCATGCATTCCCACAGGACACCCTGGGAGTTGGAGTGTTTTACAGCCATGTTGAGTTCCATGGAGGCCACCAGGGGTAGCTGTAGAACTCTATAGGGGGTTTTCACCACACCTAGGGGTGATTCCAGGTCTGATTAATGAGCCACCTGGAACACTCCCAGGGTCTGCTTAAAAGGAGCTGCCTCACTCCATTTGAAGGAAGCAGACCAAGCTTCTCAAGAGGATGATTGGAGGTGGACGACAAGAAGAAAAGCCTGTATTCGATGCTTATGTACTATTCAGTTGTGGAGAGTGAGAGAGACACACACTCCACATGTGAAAATAAACATGTGCTGTGCTGAACTCGTGTCTCTGCTTGTCTGTGTCGGGGTTGGGGCAGCTGGAGTGCCCCTGTTTTCCACAATATATACAGTGCAAGATCAGCCTTTAATGGAGTGGTAGTCAATCTCAAGGCCTACTCATGCACACACAATTATTTTGAATCAACAGTTTACATGAATATTATCGGAAAGCTGAAGGAAAAATGAAATGCTCAAATCAATGCTAACATGGAGAAAATTCCCTGTACTTTTTCTACCGAATGCTGGACCTGTGAGCCACTGCAATATTGAAAACATAACAAATACAATTAATAAGATAATAAAGTTTCTAGCCCACGATTTTTGAAAGCTAAGCAAGCCTTAAACAAGATTATTTTAGCATCTTAACTGGAAACTGCCCACAGTAGATGGCTGCTTATCCCTTTCATTAGTGGCTGTTCTTGTCTAACACATATGTTCTGCTTTATATAATATTGTTTCACAATCTCTGAAGGAAAAATGACAATTACAGAGATGACATGCTTATTCATAATGAACACATTCATATTCCACCATATGAATGATATTTTCTCCTAATCATACTCTCATACTTTCCCTAGAAATAACATGACTAAAATATATAATAAAAATATTATTGGATTATACCATCATAAAAACTGACTTTGTATGCAATTTGCTCCAATCTTAAAAAATATGCTTCTATATTTATGATAACTAACATTCTCATAACAGATTTATTCAAGCACTCAATGACAGTAGAAAGCCCAAATCCAAAACATTACAGTTTTGAAGAAAAAAATGTTACGTTATGCTTTATTTACTTCAGACATGGGTGTAATCATATATTTTTGGTTACCACATGCCAATAGGCTGCTACATTTTATGTTTTATTTAGTTAGTTTAATCCCTTCATTTCCTTCCTCTTCAAATGGCCTGGATATTACATGTATTTGTTTACCTGAGGTATAAAAAACAACTTAATAGTTCCCATACTTTTACGATTGTAACACTGGCAGTTGGCTGTCAGTGGTGGGGGCTGATCCAGCAAACCTCTGGATACTGCTTGAAGCATTTTATTTAATCCATTTTTAAAAGTAAGCATTACTTCTGAAGCTAGTGATGCCCTGTGCTATTCAGAGTTACAACCTTGTGAAGAAGCAAGACCACATCAAAGTGAAATGGCATTATTGTTTCTCACTGTTTATTACATTTGTTTTTTGAGTGAAGACAATTTTCTTTCTATTCCAGATCCAAACTAGACAGTCATATTCTGTAGGACATCTTTAATGTTTCCAGATATTAGGACTTACATTTACACTTTAATCTCCCTCTACTTTTCTTTCATCTTCAATCTGTCTCTGCTTTGAAAGCTTAAAGTATGTTTCAACTTTTTTGTTGGCAATATGGTGTTTCTCATTCTTTCTATTCAAACCTAACCTCTTCACTTCTCCTATCTGCTGACTTCACATTCTGTTTCTTTGTCACACTGACACATTATATCCAAATTACATACGCTTCTAGGTGGAAGAATTTTATAATTGTCAGTTTGCTTCATGTATGGTGATGGAAACAACCTATAATGAAGACTACTTTATTAAATGTTCAGACTTACTATTCTGAACTTTGAATTACATATACTGTGTATATATCTCTCTCTCTCTATATATATATATATATATCTCTATCTCTCTCTCTCTCTCTCTCTATATATATATATATATATATATATATATATATATATATATATATATATATATATATATATATATATATATATATATATATATATATATATATATATATTATGTGGGGCCATTCAGGAAAAAAAGATTGGTTTGTAAATATATACATTGGTTCAGATATATATATCGGTTCAGATACATTGGTTTAAATATATACATTGGTTTTAATACATCCTGTCAGAAATATACATGGTTTAGATACATTGGTTGAGATATATATAAATTGGTTTGCATAAATCCGTTCTGATATATATACATTGGTTGAGATACATCCGTTCAGATATATACTGTACATTGGTTTGAATACATCCGTTCAAATATATGCATTGGTTGAGATATATATATATTGGTTGATATACATTGGTTTAAATATATATATTGGTAAAAATAGATTGGTTTAGATATATACATCGGTTCAGATACATCCGTTCCGATATATATATTGGTTCAGATAGATCCATTCAGATATATACATTGGTTGGGATTTATGGATAGGCACAACGCGGCCATCCATGTTTAGCATTTCCCTTTCGCTTCATCATTGCTTCAACACTGTTGTAATTATTGTGCACATTTTATACAAGTAGCATATGCCTGTCTGTCGCGTTTTGTTTCGTAAGCCCTCTTGGTTGGGGGTCCTCGATTTCAAAGCACTTTTTTTCCTTTCATTATTTAAAACACTCGCACAGATACCCGCCTCTTCGCCTCGCTCCGTCCCGCCCCGGCTCATTGTACCTGCCTCACTCGCTCCCTCTTTTCCCACCCATGACAGATTCTTCTCAAAAGCAGAGTTACCAGAAAGCATTAATCGCAACCACAGTACCTCCCATTTTTTCACCTCATGAGATGCTGGTTTATCATTGGTGGAAAACCACCCGGTGATATCTGTTATTCCGTATTGGCAACATTTCATTAAAGGGCAATCTGCTTCAGCAAGGAACTTAGTCATGTTTGCTGAAAGGATGTTATGGAGGAAAACACTGGAGTTGCTCTGTTTCTTTAAATGTTCATCAGGGATCAAAATGAACGGATGTATTAAAACCAATGTATATATTTAAACCAATGTATCTGAACCGATATATATATATATCTGAACCAAAGTATATATTTACAAACCAATCTTTTTTTCCTGAATGGCCCCTCATAATATATATATATATATATATATTGTGGGAGTAGGGGGCACTAGTGCTCCCTTGAACCCTTAGGTACCACACAAGACACTGGATAAAAGTCCCAGACTTTTTATTTATCTGTTCCTCAGTGCACCAAGCACCTTCCACACTACTCATAAATTATCAAAATAAACACAGTAATCTCTCTCCTCCTCACCCAGACACTTGCTCCTCTACCTCCCAGCTCAGCTCAGCGTCTGGACTGAGGCATCATCCTTTTATAGCCCCTGACCCGGAGGTGTTCCTGTCCCAACAGTCCACAGTTCCTTATTCCTTCCGGGTCAGGGCAATCAATCCTCAACTTCGGGAGCACGTCGTTCCTTCCCGTCACGTGACCATGACGTACTCCCGGGTCATAAGGCACAAAAGAGCCCATAAGCCCCCCCACAGCGACTCCTGGTGGCCCCATGGTATCCAGCAGGGCTGGGGCTGTGTATAAATACTACAAAGTCCATTAGGCCCTGCTGGACCTCGGGGCACTATCCTGCTGTCGGGAGAGCTCCTCCTGGCGGCCTGGGGGTGAGGACCAGCATGAGAAGCCGGCAGTCCTCCACTATAAATATATATATATATATATATATATATATATATATATATATATATATATATATATATATATATATATATATATATATATATATATATCTCCAACCATCTATTATTCAACCCACTGTATCCTAACTACAGGGTCACGGGGGTGTACTGGAGCCAATCCTAGCCAACAATATATATTGACGGCACGGTGGCACAGTGGTTGGGCTGCTGCCTCACAGTTAGGAGACCTGGGTTTGTTTCCCAGGTCCTCCCTGCGTGAAGTTTGCATGTTCTCCCTGTGTCTGTGTGGGTTTCCTACGGGTGCTCCGTTTTCCTCCCACAGTCCAAAGACATGCAGGTTAGGTGCATTGGTGATCCTAAAATTGTTCTTGGTATGTGTGCCCTGCGGTGGGCTGGTGCCATGCCCAGGGCTCGTTTCCGGTCTTGTCCCCTGTGTTGGCTAGGATTGGCTCCAGCAGACCCCTGTGACCCTTTAGTTAGGATTTAGCAGGTTGGATGGATATATATATAATAGAGTTTTAAAAAAATACTGCGTAAACTTTTTGAACGTCCCTCCTTTGTGTGTGTGTATATATATATATATATATATATATATATATATATATATATATATATAAACTTTAACAAAGTCAAAAAACTGATTAGCAACCTTATTCAATGTTTGCATACATTTTTAAATTGTAAACTGAGGAACTACCTAGAATAAAGATAAGCTACAATGAGCTGATAGTAGTGCAGACTGCTAGGTATTGATTTAAATTCTGAATCTTTATGTCATTTAGAATCCCTCATGACTTTGAGATATTATCATTTATTATTTTTAGAATGTGAAATGACTTGTTTATCACCCTGGTGTAATTAAGATTAGCATGGGAAGTGACCTTGGCAAATAACACAATTTTGTAATATAAACATAACAATGGTTTTATGATTATCAGTAATTTATGTAATCATTACATTACAGTGATTCCCACATGGGAAGCCCTTTAACTTTGGGATGCATGCTAGACAGAAAATAAAACGTATACAAGAAGAAGAAGAGAAGATCTTCATCACCACCAGCAGAGAAATTTCCATTCCCACATAAATTGGGAGATACAAGACCCTTGTAGACTCAGTTTCTCATCCTCAACATCAACTGATACAGATAATATAATTAAAATAATATTTTAAATACATTTCCAACTGTTTGATTTTCTTGGTTTTACCATGTTTAATTATTTTTTCTTTATTGCCATGGCAAATTTTTATTGCTTGGTTAGACCAAGGTTTTGTGTTAAGAGCACTTATCTGGGTGAATGCAATATTCCCATAGGAATTCTGTTGATTTGGAATACAGTATGTACCTTGGAATGCTAGAATGAAGATTGTGTATCTGGAATGTAAAGCCCATTGACAACTTTCAAAACAAGTTATCCCTTTAAGTTTTTAAAACTGAGATCAAAAAGTCTACTTTGGAAGCTTCTCACAAGAGTAATAAAGGTGTTACAGAGATAAGTACATTGAACACAAATGTTTATGGAGCTACACTATCCTCAAAGTTAAAGAATTAAACTAAATAAAAAACAAAATCTAAAACTAATCATGTTTATTTTTATTTGAAGTCTTCTATTTGTGAAAATAAAGTTGTTTCATGTGCATGAACATCTTTAATACTGTAACCATGACAACATTGTGTTATGCAGTGTGTGCATCACATGCCAAGTAACAGACAGCATCTTAATAACACAAAGGTACAAAATGGAGGTGCCTAAAAGTGCATAAAGTGCCTATGTAATAATGTTACCAAAATAATGTTTACAAATGTAAACAATTGTTAATAAAAAAATGAATAGCACATTTCTGGTAATAAAGCTACATTAATATTAAATGACTAATATCTCCTTGATATGGAAAAGTCATTGTACTATGCATTGTCTTGCTTCATCATTTGTATGGCTCAAAAGCTGATTTTTCTAAACCATTAAGCCTTTGACTGCTCATTTTCACTATACCAAAAAATGAACACATGATTTCAGGGATAAAAAACTGTTTTAAAGTGCAAGTAAATAATAACCTGATAATTTTAGATTTTTAGTCCAGATAACATAATGCACAGACACATTTAAAGAATAAATCAAGTTAAATAAAGCAGAACTTAGGATAAAATAACAGAATTAATTTCAACCTTTTTTTCCAAGACAGGCACTATGTTTTTCTGTTTTTACTAGCCGAAGCCCGCCGTAGCCTACGGTGAGAAAGAAATTCAGAAATCAAGAAGAGATAAATACTTCTTGAAAGATGCAGTTGTGAATAGGTGTTTTGATGGTGAGAGAATGAGTCGAAAGATCTAACCCTAGAAAAAGCCACGTACAACTGACCGTGGCTGAAGACTGGTTGTTAGAATTATTGTGAAGAGTAAACAGCATGTGGTTATGAGGAAGGCCACGCTTCTGAAATTCGATTACGTAAATATAATCAATAACAACCTCAAAAAGATGTTTTTGTAAAATGTCTCTAAGTAATTCCTGCAGCTAATCCAAAAGATTTGTACTACAATATCAGGTCTGTGCTCCGGTCTTTGGGTATCCAACAGTGCATGTAGAATTTCCAGCCAAGCAGGATTACATGTGAAAGTGATAAATAAATGAGGCTGTCCGAATTTACGTACTATGGCCATGGCATCCTGATAGTTTTGTTGCATGTATCTTGGACTTCCTGGAAATGTGGACGGTAATATGATCATTTTGTCTACACATATGTTGTTATTTTCAGCGTTTACTTGCAGTGCGTCTGACAGTCCTTTGTATTGTTCCACGCGCAAATCTTGTTGATCTAATCTGAGATAGTTGAGATGCGCACCCTCTGTTTTAACATACTCATCTACGATGTACTCTTGGAATAGTTCGCCTCTGGAGTGCAAAATATTAAATGTATTCCTCATTGCTAATCTGTACGCGTAAAGTTGGCATTGAGTAAGCCTTCTTTGCTTGGCAGTTCTTTTATCTGGAACATGTTGTAAATCTTTGTGCCAGCCAATGTCTCTGTAATGGAATAAAAGTGGGTAAACCATAGGATCGCAATTCATATTGAGTGTGGATATCTGTTTATAGAAGTTGCCTATGGGACAGGTGCAAATGTCTCTTTCGCCAACTTCTCCGATGAAAATCGCTGCAACATTGGTGTGACATGTCGGGGCATTGTATCGTCGTAAATCCTGCCTAGGGTTTTCCTCGAAAAGCATTCGTACAGATGCTGTGGGATTGGACTGAGCAATTTCATACATGTGTTTGTATGATTTAGCAAAGGGTTTGATGGTTCTGAGTGTGGAATCTAGCTGGAGAAGTAAATTTTCACTGCATGTAGAGTTTGCTTTATTTTGTAAGCGTACTTGAGAAGCTTGGCGAGAAATGCAGTGTCGGCTGTATGTGGACGGGACTGGTTTTGAAGAGGAGCCACTGGCAGCATGTGGAGGGGTTTGGAAGAGGACAAATAGGAATCGAGAAATGCCGTGTCGACTGCATGTAAGCGGGACTGGTTTAGCTTCCTAGCTCGGATGGTATGAATCAGGGTTTTGTAGACAAAGGTTTTCCCTGTTCCTGCAGGACCATCTAAAAAGATGCATGTTTGTTACAGATGGGAATCACTGTATGCAGCGTGTGAACATGTGTTTGGTGAGGTGTTGGGGCGGGCACATGAGCAGGCAGTGTGCATGCCTCGAGAGCGAGGGTGGACGCAGGAGGAGGGTTAGAGTTGGTGGGCGGGGCTTTGTCATGCGTACCCCATGGTCGGGCGACTTAGTCAATTATACATATAGATTATCAGAGAAAGTTGATCAAATATACATGTCTGATATTCTTCTGTTTTTAGCATCTAACACAGACTATGTTGTTTTAAGACTGTCTTTTAAATTTTTCCTTTTTAAATTAAAATAAATACTATGGTTGAATGAAGAACTACAAATCTAACCTGGTCATCCCAGATTAATCAAGGAAAAATATCAAACAAAACACATACTCTGCAGCACAAAATGGAACAAAATGCTTCCAAAATCAAAAGGAGCCATTAGGCTTTGTAAAGGCTTTCATGCTCAAACACCAGGAAAGAGCTCCATCTTGCGGTGTTTAGTTCATATTTGGACTTCAGTCTCCACACATTACACACTCGACGTCAACATTTTGTCATTATTACTATAACATATGAAAAGATGGGTTCAACATTTATCCTATGTTTAAACAGCTTATTGTAGACACGGAACACATATAAATTTATGTACGAGTTTTCAAATAATGATATATTATTTTACTATATAATTCCAGACACCTCACTCCCAGATAAACAGACTTCATTCAGCTGTGAGAATTTTGTGTCTGACTTTCAGCTGCCTCAGTGGGGTATGGGATAGAAGGCTGCCTGCCTGCGGCCGACTGATATAATTGCACAAACAAATACTCTACTGGTATGCAATTAACACAGTGAGGTTAAGATGGCCCTCCATTATCAATATGTTCGCAGGCTTCAAGGATTCTAGTGTTAAGTAACATGGGCAGGAGGTGGGAGGAAGATAAAAAGAAGAAGATAAGAACCATCAACTGGCTGATGACCTGAATGTGTTTTATTGCAGGCTTGATAAGTCCAAAGTCACACCCCACACCTGCTCCAGCTCTCCTAGTATACAAACAAATATGATCTTCTCCCCCACAACTTCTAATTCAACTTGCACTTCCTGAATTAAATATTTGTGAAGAGAATGTGTGCGGGCTCTTCAAACGACAAAGCAAAAAGCAGGCAGCAAGTCCAGATTGTGTCTCATTTTCCTTCTTGAAAATCTATGGTGATCAATGGTCTCCTGTCTTTACACAGATTTTCAACAAATCATTATGCTTCAAACAAGCCACAATCATACCAATTCCAAAAACTCCTTCATGCCTGGACCAAGTGACTACAGGCCTGTTGCTTTGACATTTATTGTAAAGGAAACCTTTGGAGAGGCTGGTGTTACCTAACTTGAAAGACATCACAGTCCCCCTGTTAGACAGGATAGACACCCATCAGTTTGTCTACTGGGCAAGTGGGTCAGTGGATGATGCAGTCAAAATGGGCCTGCACTGCTTCCAGCAACATCTTGACAACTGAGGAATCTATTCAAGATTCTATTTGTAAAGTTAAGCACAATGTTTAACACATCCATCCATCTTTCTGTCCCTGCTTCCATCTGTCAGCAGATTACCAGTTTCCTGACAAAAAGGAAATAGAAGGTGAAACTGGGGAAACTCACCTCCAGCTCCCATACAATCAGGACTGGTGCCCCCCAGGGACATGTCCTCTCCCCACTGCTGTTCCACCTTTATACTAATGACTGCAACCTGTAAGGACCCATCTGACAAGCTCCACAAATATGCGAATGACACAACCACTATTGGGCTCATTAGGAACTGCAATATAGAGTCTGCATACAGAAGAAAGGTTAAGCAGCTGGCATTTTGGTGTGCTGAGAACAATCTAGACCTAAAAACGTTCACAACTATGGAGATCACAGGGTACTTCAGGAGGGACCCACCAATACTGCAGCCCCCCTCTCTATACTTAACAGCAAGGTGTCAGTTGTGAAAACCTTCACATTTCTGGGTTCTATAATCACCCAGGATTTGACATGGAAAAACAACATAGACTCCATAATAAAAAAGGCACATCAGCGGATTCATTTCCTCTGAAACTAAGGGAGTTCAATCTACCAAAGAAGCTGCTGATTCAGTTCTACACAGCAGTCACTGAGCTTGTTCTTAGCTCATCCATCATAGAGTGGTTTGGATCAGCAACAAGACAAGACAAGAACAGGCTACAATGAAAGTCAGGTCTTCCAAAAAGAGTCACGATGGGGGCAGGGAAAATTATTACTGACTCCTCATGTCCACGCTACAACCTCTTTCAACTTCTCCCATCTGCCAGGTGTTATCGACTACAAAACAAACAGAAATGAGTTTCTTTAAACAGGCCATCAAGCTCACAAATAATTAATTCAGCTGTCCCAGTACTCAGTGTCCCTACCGAGGGTCTTCTAATAGTCCTACATATAGCTTATGCATATATATTACAGTATTCTCTGCACTTCTTTGCACTTTGTAAGCATATGTTTTCATCGTATTTATCTCAGGTGTGCACGTAGAAATTGTGTGTATGTTTGTCATGTAATTATACTTAAAGAATCATCAAAAAAAAAAAAAAAAAAGTTACATTTCTTGCATTTGAGCGTACCTGGCCAGTAAATCTGATTATGATTTTCCTCCATTTGTAATTATATTCTAGTGCTTTAATCTAGATGTTGATTATTTTCCCACTCCTCATAATTTAATGTCTCCATCTACTGGTATGTGTAAAGCCAGAGAATGACTGCAGTATTTTATTAACTTGGAAATCACTGGTGCAAACAAAAAAATGCATTTTTCCTTTAAATTAAACTTTGCCAGTTATACATTATAAATTGATTAGCAAAATTTTTCTCAAATATGGTTCAGTAAAATTAATCCATGGACAATACACCATTTTGGCAGACAACAGATCCCAATGCTACATCACCATTACCTGATCAAGTCCCTACATTAATGGATTGAAGGCCTGATGTCCACATGACCGTCATCGTCTAATTCTTCTACATGAAGCCTGAAAATCATGAGGACTGATTCAGATCATTTATGTTTGGTAGAATGCCTAGTGGGGGCTGGCCAGTCTCATTGCTTTGAAACCCCTGCAGATTTTTTTTTTCTCCAGCCCATCTGGAGTTTTTTTTTTTCTGTCCTCCTGGCCATCACTCATTACTTTATTCTTTGTTACTTATTACTGCTTAATCTTATTTTTGTTTCATATAAACCTTTCCTTCTTTATCTTGTAAAGCACATTCAGCTTGTATTAAAATGTTTTATTGAAATAAACGTTGTTGTTGTTGAAACAGAATTATTATATAATGTTTTGAAATATTCAAGCACCCCTAAGTCAAACTTCTACCTATCCTTCTAAATTCGTTACCTGAAAATATAAATATGGGTAAAGATTTCAGCTGGGTCTTTGGAGCTCTTCTTTGGCCAACCATCTGACAGATTAGTCGCAATCATTCACTCTTCCTATCAAGTGTCCCGGTTGTGTTGTGTTTCCTTACACGTCAACAATGTTACCGTACTTTTTCTCATTTATATACCAAATCTATTCATATAGACTTATTCTCTTCATTTTACTGTCCAATCCCTTATTGTGTTGAAGGTCAGAATATTTATTTAAAATAAGATATTATTACTAACTGCAGTCATTATCACATGATAATGCTTCTATCATCTTAAATAAATATACGAAAACACACATTTGTTTGCTTAACCTGGAGTCTGAACTCCTTTTTAAAGATTTTACTCTGTTTATTACTAAAAGCACTCTATACAGTAACTAAGTCAAAGAAAGTGTTTGAAAAAGTAGATTTATGCAAAAATACATACATACTGTACATATATACATATACATACATACATACATACATACATACATACATACTGTACAAATATATTGCACATATTGCACATATTGCACATACATTTTGTGAGTCTTACCTGGACACCACCAGTCGGAAACCAAATCTTTATAAAAGTCACATGTTTATTTTCCATAAACAAACACAGGTTTCAGTCCCAAACACTACACAAAGCACACAGCAATAATTCCCCACAATGAACTTCTTTATCTCTCTGTCTTTGACTGCCTCTATTCTCCTCCTGGGAGCTTTGTCCTACTCCCACTCTCGACTCTGGCTCCCTGACTGTAAGGAGGCGGCTCCTTTTATTCCCTCCCACATGTGCTCCAGGTGGCTGGTGACGATCTTCTGGCAGCACTTCCTGGTGTGGCAGAACTGAAAGTTCCCCGGGTCCAATGAGGCTTAAGGTGCCCCCTGGCGGTGGCCATGGTTCCCAACAGGCCAGAACTTCTTTGTCTAGGGCGGTGCCCCATCATGACCCGGAAGCTATTAATGTCCCTTTCCGGTCCCTCTAGACATCCCGGCCAGGTAATGACTACGGCAATCTGCCACTATATATATATATATATATATATATATATATATATATATATATATATATATATAGCACATATATATTGTACATATATATATATTGTGAAAAAAGCGCTATATAGCACCTGACCCGGCACAGACTACGCAGAGGCACGTGTTCCCACTCAATACTTTTTTTTTTTTCTTTCTTCAGCCGTGGGCACACGTCTTACAGGCCCAACACAGTCCCAAGCACAAAGCACACAAAAACCACACTTTCCTGCTCCACCACTCCTCCCAGGCAACCTCGTCCTCTTCCTCCCGATTCTGGTCTCGATTGCTGGGAGGCAGGCCCTTTTATACCCCACCCGGAAGTGTTCCAGGTGCCTGACCAGCTGGTCTTAATTGCACCTCCGGGTGGGGCTGATAAACCATCCAGCGTGATGGCTGGTTGTCTGCAGCACCCCCTAGCGGCCACCCCATCTCCCAGCCGGGCTGCTGTGGTGGACTCCATGTCCCATGGAGCCACGGGGAATATTGAGGAGGGATCCACGGCCAGGGAGGCTGCCCCCAAGTGCCCTGGGGAAGGTATTGCAATGTCCATAATGGCTCCCCCGGGACGTATGCAGCAGAGGCGTCCCGGCCGGGCATGGGACCCGGCTGTCCATCACAATACATATTACATATATATATATATATATATATATATAGCACGTATATATATTGTATTTATGTATACATATATATAGTACATGGAGTGTTTGGAGACCCCTATTGTCAATTTCCCATAATGACTGTTGTGCCCCAACATCACGAGTAGATCTGCTTCCGCTAAAACAAAACAGAATGTTTGCTCTGGCAGCCATATGAATCTATTCAGATCAAAGTGAAACTCTTCCAGCTAATTGAGTTTAATAATGCATTGTTAGCTCTTAATAAGGCATCAGCTGTAAGTCTTTACATTTTGTGATATGTTTTTAGTATGGGTATATTTTTTTCTAAGATGAATGTTTATAACAAGGAAAGAAAAACACATCCTGTTTGTAATGCACAATAGAGACAGGCTGGCTAAAAGAATGTAGTTAATGTTTCTGATTATCATTATTTGTAAGTTTGCACTATTAAATAGCCATTTGTTCAGTAGTAAATAAATACAGCATACATTGTATATGCTTTATAATCAGTTTTCCAGTATGTTGACATTGTTACTTTTATCCACATTCTTTTGCAGTTTTACAGACTTTGCATTGAGTATTTATTTATGTTATTTGGCAGTTGTCTGCCAGTGCAGTGATTTCTATGAACATCTCTCAGGTGTATTTACAGTTTTTTTTTTGTCATATGATTGCCCACATTGTGTGGATGTAAATGTTCTCACCCTGTAATAGAAAATACTGGCAATAACAAAATTGTTAATCAAGGGATGAATAATGCCCCATGCAGGGCTTGTTTGTAGTTTGCACATAATATTCACAGAATAGGATCCAGCTTCTCTCATTCCTAAAATTTACTCAAGTGGCTGGGTATTCAACAAGAAAAAAGAGACAGAAATCATTCACAGGTTTGTTAGCTGAAGGAATTCTGAAATTGTCTACTTGTAGCCAATGAAGAGACAAAAGGTTTACTGGAATATTATTCTATTTCAGTGTGCTTAATCTGCTCTATGCTGCTGTATTTTGGATTAGTTATAGCAAGTTTAGAGAATGATTGGTTAATCAAAAAATACAGTTAAACTTAATTTTTGATGAATTCACCTAGTAAGAAATTACAAAAATTACTTTTAGTATGTTAAGTATTTAAACGTAATGAATTGATATGATTCTTTAAAAGAGGAATCTGTGACAAAAATAATTATGAGAAGAAAAAATTACGGCAGCTATATTTAAGCTGGCATAAACATTTTACAGAACCAAATCCAAATCATGTTGAGTTTTTATTGAAATGAAGTTCACTGTCTTTTGACTTTTAACATACTTTAAAATGTTAATACATACTGTACATTGTAAATGACTTAGTTTTGCTTGTAAGTCAATTATTCATTTTAATCAATAAACATATTTCTCTGAGACCATTAGATGTAAAATCATTGTGTCCTCTATTTACTCACTTATAACCAAGTGTCAAATGAGATAAATAGTGAACTTGCCACAAGAGTAGGACAGAGATGGTACCACTCCACGACAAAGAAGAGCAGTAGTGGCATCCCAAGCAAATTATATTTTCTCTTAAGTCAGCAGGCTTAAGAGCTAGATTTTATGTTACACGCGTGTGCTGGGAAGTTTGAATATATGAGCTACAGAGGTCAACCAACCATAATTAACACCAAATTCTGTTTTTTGCATAGCACTTATATTACTATCTCCATGTGTTTAAATGAGTGTGTTTTATGCAATAATTTTTGTTTCCAAGTAAAAGGAATTTAAAAAAGATAACATTAAAACCTGCCATGATTGCATTCTAACATCATAAATGACAATTTGTGTGGTAAAAGTAGCTTTTCACCTTGGTACCAGTAAACTACATTGTGTTTTTGCGATCTATGATAAGTCAAGATTTATCTGAAAATACAGTAGATTCAGAAAGTATTCAGACCCTTTTACATTCTGCACACTTTATTGGCTTTTAGATTTAATTTTATATGGGTACACTTGACATTTTTTGCCATCAATCAACATTCAGTAGTCCATAATGACTAAGTGAAAAAATGTTGTCAGAAAGGTGTGCAAATTTACTAAAGATAAAAAATTGAAATCTCTCAATTATGTTAATATTCAGACTCTAAATTTGGTACTTTGTAGAGCCCCCTGGTAACAATTACAGCTTGAAGTCTTCTTAAGTAAATCTCTACGGTCTAGGTATTGTGCAGATTGATAAAGCATGCAGAAAGTGAAGCCATCTGAGTCCACTATACATTGGTTTCCACAAAATTGACTTGAGTGTATCATTTTATGAAAGTCTTTGACACTAGAAACAATTCCACCTTAACAATATCAGCTTGTCCTTACAAAATAGAATCAAATCATCATTGTATTTCAGATTTACCACAACTAATAGAATTAATAAAATAGAAGTAGTACAATATAACTGCAGCTTACAAATCAGTTTACTGGCCTACAACCAAACCCAGTGCATGTGACACTCAGATGATGGGCTATGACAACTTTTCATGTTGACTGTGATATCTGACCATTTCTTTTGCACTTCAGGCACCGTGCAACTTTCTGAACTTGAACTTCCGAGTTTCTCCTCCACTCTGTATTACTCAATCAGCTTCTTTTATCTGTTTCTACCACTACTCAAGGCAACAAAAAGTATGTTTTTCCTTGCCTCCACTTCGCATTCACTGAAATTTTGCTTTTTCACATGCTTTTGCCATAATCTGTTAAACAACACTGAAGGGGGAAAGTGATATTTATATTGATTTGCATAATAAAAAATGCAAAAATCTGGGAGGAGTCGGGGTGGGATGGCAGACATGTGCACGTGCGTTACTTTTCACGCTGACTGATATTCATGGAGCCAAAGTGCATGGAAGTTGGTTTTTGCATGGTTATGCGCATCAGAATTTTTTTGTGCATACACACATTTTCACTTTTGTCCTTACACCATGTTTTAGTGTGAATTGCACGGAGTTATGCATGAGGCTCCTGGTCTCTCAAAAAGGCTCAGATCTTGGCTTCATTTGTGCGCTTCTTGGTTTTCTTCAGCTCTTGCTATTCTTCTGACTAATTCTGAAAATATAATCTTGAATACACTGCTACATAGCATACAGCAGTCCTGTATGAGTAATCACTGTTCAACAATACTCAGTTTTTAATACTTCAATGTCTGTTTGATATTACCTTGTTAAAAAAAAGAATCATGTAACACAGTAAAAAGACAAACACACTTATACATTTCAAATGTGCTTGTTTGGGTGAAGGAAAGAGGGTAAATCTCTGTAAAGTAAAAAAAAAATACCATGTTGGCCACCTCCCCCAGGATACAAGTTTGTTTACCATTGATAGCATTCTTTTGCTTCATTGTCCCAAGTATATAATGAAATTGGATTTACTCAGTTTGACACCACCCCTCCAACTTTGTCTCTCTTCGCAGGAATCATTCCTTAAAAAATGGCTTTAGGGAAATTGCTTATTTCAGATGTCACATAATCTATGACCTCTAGTTATGCCAAGTGTAGTCATGCATTGAAAATGAGCCTTTAGCCCTGTTTAAAGGCTTATATTTAGCTTGGGTGGTCAACTTCTGTTCCTCTTCATTATACGGATACAGTGATGGTCATACTAAATTCTAACAAAGGGCTTGTAATGTGAAACAAACCATTTAAACTTAACTAACTTAGCTTAATTCTATTATTTGAATAAATATAAATTAATTAAAGTACAGTAACATATTAATAAACCTAATTTGATTACACAATATTCAGTTGGTTCTTCATCTGTTATTCACAATATTGATATTATTCCATTTTAGCTAAAACACACTCATAGCCATGGTGATGAAAAGCCATTTTTAGGGTCTCAGTTTTCTTCTCTATTCATGAATAGCTTGAGGCATACAGGTGTTACAGAGGTGGAAGGATATTTTTTATTCAAGACAGAAAACTGCAAGGTGTTCTGCCTTTGTGATGGCAAAAAATACATAATACATCAAGCTGTCAAGCACAAATACATAAGCTGTGACAGGTTTGTGAAATCCAGACTAACGGGATTGTAATGCTGAACAAGTAGCGTAATGCTAAAGTTGTACTAACTTTGTTACACACAAAAAGAATGGCAGCTTTCATAGCTAGCATCAAATAATAGTTTCTCTAGCAAAGGTTAAAAATAACCACTGAAACTCATTGAAGATCAGTGTTCCAACATGTTTACTATATTTTTGATAAAGTTGAATACACTTTACCACATCTAAGCATCTAGGCATCAGTCATATTCAGAATTAAAAACTTACCTACGATGACCAAACCTGGTGCTAGTAGTATCAAATGCTGTGATTACTACAAACTCTGAGTTCTCTCACAGGTATACACTGTCACTCACTGAAATATCATGACCGTTTCTCAGATGTGTATTGAAAGATTTATTTTTGACTATTTCGTGTAATTTTTATATATATTTGGGAACTGAATTCAAAAATAAAAATCATTTTTCTCTAGCACTTAACATTTTTTCACAAACACATTTTTTAGAGTCAATTATACTTATTTATGCTTTTTGCACTATAATTATCAATATTTTAATAATACTTTGTGTTTAATAATTTCAAATATTAAAGTTTATGTATAAAGCCAAGTGTTTTTAACAGTTATTAACTACAAACTGCAACATTGGTTCATATGTAGTAAGCTGAAAGTTCTGTGTGTATTTTGCCTGGTCTGAAGTCAGGGCATATAACTTTCTGGCAGGAGGAGGAGTACAGAAAGTTAATCAAAGACTTTGTTAAATGGTGCGACTCAAACCACTTACACCTTAACACCAGCAAGACCAAGGAGCTGGTGGTGGAGTTTAGGAGGCCTAGGCCCCTCATGGACCCTGTGATCATCAGAGGTGACTGTGTGCAGAGGGTGCAGACCTATAAATATCTGGGAGTGCAGCTGGATGACAAATTGGACTGGACTGCCAATACTGATGCTCTATGTAAGAAAGGTCAGAGCAGACTATACTTTCTGAGAAGGTTGGCATCCTTCAACATCTGCAGTAAGATGCTGCAGATGTTCTACCAGACGGTTGTGGCGAGTGCCCTCTTCTACGCGGTGGTGTGCTGGGGTGGCAGCATAAAGATGAAAGACGCCTCACGCCTGGACAAACTTGTTAAGAAGGCAGGCTCCATTGTAGGATTAAAGTTGGACAGTTTAACATCTGTGGCAGAGCGACGGGCACTAAGCAAACTCCTGTCAATCATGAAGAATCCACTGCATCCACTTAACAGTGTCATCTCCAGACAGAGGAGTAGCTTCAGTGACAGACTTTTGTCACTGTCATGTTCCACTGACAGACTAAAGAGATCGTTCCTCCCCCACACTATGCGACTCTTCAATTCCACCCGGGGGAGTAAATGCGAACATTAATTTTATTTTAATTCTTTTCAGTTTTATTACTATTTAATTTAATATTGTTTCTTTGTATCAGTATACTGCTGCTGGATTATGTGAATTTCCCCTTGGGATTAATAAAGTATCTATCTATCTATCTACTGTATCTATCTATCTATCTATCTATCTATCTATCTATCTATCTATCTATCTATCTATCTATCTATCTATCTATCTATCTATCTATCTATCTATCTATCTATCTATAAAATTCCCATGTTGTTACTGTGAGTGGGGCAGTAGAAGAATTTACATTGAGTTCAGGAGGAATGGCCTGCTAAAAAAAGTTAAATCTTGGTGAGAAAAGCATCATCAGAATTACCTTTATGGAGATAGAGTAGAAGTAAGAGCAGATTGTGTATTCTCTGTGACCCCCAAGTGAGTAGTGGTAGACCTGACAATATTAATATGTATGTAGTGTACACAGCAGAAACAAAGACCATTGGAGCTTCATGGAAGGAGCCATGGAAGATTGGAGTGTCAGCAGTAGTGTTGTGGGGTAGCTTATTAAGCAGATGGAAATCTCATGTTAGGAAGCAAGAGAGGGAGACTACATTTCCAGTGTATTACGATGAGACATGTAAGCTGAAAAATACCATTGAAAATTGTGCAAAATAAAGAACTACTGACATATTATTTTGTCGTACAGTACAACAACAAATCTGGAACAAGGTGTCTTAAGCTGCTGCAGAGGTAAATTATTCTTTTAAAATTTCTTTATTTCCCCTCTGAGTTATATGGATACAAATGAATTTTTCTTTTACTTGAGAAAAATGCATGGGATTAATTATGCAATTATGAACTTTCTACTTTAGGTTGCAAATTCAATACAGCAGGCCTATTTGAATTTGAATGGCAGCACAGAAGCAACCTCCGAGTGATCCAGCGTGTAGTCCCGTCAGGGCTCCAGATTGCAACTAAAATGTTCTCAAATGCAACCAAAAATAGGCTTTTCCGATTTTCGTTTCTACTTAGTTCAGCAGTGGCTAATGAAATCAATGAAACTTTAAACTAATTATATTGTAGCATTTTTATTTTTTTTATTTTTAAGTGGATGTGCCATTAACATATGTGTCAGTACAGGTTTCCTCTTGCATATCCCTGAGCTCCATAAACTAGTTTGTATGCTGTGCTGGGTGTGAGGGAGTCACAGCGAAAATGACGTCAGACTTGGAGACATATGCAGGAAAATATTTCAACAAGAGGCTGGTTACACTTGTGCCCGAATAATAAATGAAGCACTGAATATGACACAACCGTTCATCAGAATAAACGGTAGGCAGGCAAAACATTTGAAATTCATCTGCTAATCATATAGGTCCCCTGTTTTGAATATATCTGTGCCCTGTGAAATTCAATTGTCTTTTCTTTTTGTCACTGATCTCCTTGAGTTCATGCATCTTGGCATACCGTTTCTCTTTTGATTTAATGCATATTCCATGCAAAATTCTGGCCAGTCCGTCAGTAAACATGTACAAGCAGTCGTCTGTCCGCTGCAATGTTATGAAGTCTGCATTTTAAGGTTGAGCGTGCATTACAGTCTTTTTACCGGGGTCCTTTGTGATTGATGGTGGACAGAAAACTTTGTTAAAATTGTATCAAAAATGCCACTTTGTTAGTTGTTACTTCAGTCATTTTGGCGTGCATACTATATGTTCTGTTACTAATAAATTCTTCAATGGGAGGTTATCAATGAAAAAACATGGAATAAAAGATTTAGTAAAAAAAAACAATAATAGTAATAATTATAATAAATAATTCATTACTTGATACCCAAGAACTCTGTGAAAAAGACATTTTAAGACAAATCTTTAAAATAAATGTATCAATCCATTTTCACGCCATATGTGGTGCCTTGCTCTTAAAATATTTACTTAGGTAGTTTTTTTCTGGGGGTCAGGGAAACAATTTCAACAGGAAAAGCTTTATTTATTGTGAAATTCAAATTTAACCTCTGTCTTATGAGTGATTAAAACCGTGTGAATGAGATAGTTTAAGTTCTATGAAAAAAACAAAAATCTCTTACCTGTTATGACCACCCTTTTAAATTGGAAAAAAGGGAAACAAATGTTAATGCTAATACTGTGCACTTTTTTGCACATGTGATTATGCCTGCGTCAGACGTGAGCAAAATGTTTATTTAATTTATTTCAAAAGTGAAAAAAGTATTGCTACTACCTCAGATTCTGTTCTGTTATAGCCTTGTTGTTTTTTTAATACATTTTTGATGGGCCTGTGTCAGATTTGACCAAATGTAAAAGGGAAACAATGAATAAACATTACTTGTTTTTAAATACATTCACTTGTGTTAATTTAAAATTTGTCATTACCTGCTGCTTACCAACTGCTGAAAATATCTGTCCCATTATGGCAAGCCAAATTAACATTTAGAGATATCTCAAAATGAATTTTGGATATCTTAAAATGTAATTTACTTTTTAAGATATCTGAAACTCGCTTTGAGATATCTTAAAATAATTTCCTTTACATTTTAAGATATCTGCAATACATTTTGAGATATCTCAAATGTATTTCAAGATATCTCAAATACAGTTTCAGATATCTCAAAATAATTGTGTCTGCATTTCAAGATATCTAAAATGAATTTTCAGATATCTTAAATTGACCTTTCATGCATTTTAAGATATCTTAAATGCATTTCAAGATATCTCAAAATCATTTCCTGTAAAATTGCCTATTATTTCAATGGGACTACTTGTTTATTATAAGATATCTTAAAATGTATTTGAGATATCTTGAAATGTGCAGGAAGTCATTTTAAGATATCTTGAAATGTATTTGAGATATCTGAAAATGGACAGGAAGCTGTTTTAAGATATCTGGAAATGTATTTGAGATATCTTAAATTGTATTGTAGATATCTGAAAATGCTATTGAGATATCTTGAAATAATTGAGTGTCCTTTTAAAGATATCTTAAAATGCATTTGAGATATCTTGAAATACATTGTTAGATATCTGAAATGGAGCAGAGACCCATTTTAAGATATCATGAAATTAATTTTAGATATCTAAAACTGTATTTCAGATATCTGAAAAAAAATGAATTTCAAGATATCTTGAATGCTTTTTAAGATATCTAAATTATATTTCGAGATATCTCAAAATAACTTCCTTCTCATTTTAAGATATCCCAAATTCATTTTGAGATATCTGAAATGCATTTTCAGATATCTTAAAATGACTTCCTGCACATTTCAAGATATCTCAAATACATTTCAAGATATCTTAAAATAACTTCCTGTGTATTTCAAGATATCTCAAATTCATTTTGAGATATCTCGAAATAGACAGGAAGTCCCATTGAAAGAATAGGAAATGTTACAGGAAGTGATTTTGAGATATCTCAAAATGTATTTGAGATATCTTGAAATGCACAGGAAGTTATTTTAAGATATCTCGAAATGTATTTGCGATATCTCAAAATGCACAGGAACGTATTTCAAGATATCTCGAATTGCATTAAAGATATCTTAAAATGCAATTTAGATATTTCAAAATGTACAACATATCATTTCAAGATATCTTGAAATCTATTTAAGATATAAAATGCTTTTTAGATATCTTAAAATAGTTGCACTTTTAGATATCTGTAATTCAATTTGAGATATCTAAAATGCATTTCCAGATATCTTAAAACCCATTTTGAGATATCTCTAAATGTTAATTCGGCTTGCCATAGTCCCATCTGAAATTGTAATTGAATAGCCCTGCTTTCAGTTTCCAGAACAGATGTAGGCACAGTATTAAAAGATATCTCAATATTAAAATCAAATACTCAACACTAAATGCAGAGATGCAAATGAATATTCACAATTTCTGCATTTTCGTTCAGTGGACATAATTTTAATTCAAAGTAATCAATGAAATTCATGATGAGGATGATGACTACTCCAAAACTGCAAGATGTGCAAGTATACACACCCTTTAAATAGCAAAAATCAATCAGTGGGTCACTTAAATGGATTTTATTTTTCACGTCTCAAGGCAGAACTGAAAAGTTCTGGCTGCATATGCACACGCCTAAGCAAAGGAATGTCTAGAATACTGCAGGGTTCAAGGACCTGCCCAAGCAGCTCAGAAACAGACTAACAGTACCAGACATAAAGAAAATTTCACATACTGCAAAAATTGGAAATCTATACTAATAAAAGGCAAAGCCCTCACTGACTGACTGACTGACTGACTGACTGACTGACTGACTGACTGACTCACTCACTCACTCACTCACTCACTCACTTATCACTAATTCTCCAAGTTCCGATGTAGGTAGAAGGCTGAAATTTGGCAGGCTCATTCCTTACAGCTTCCTTACAAAAGTTGGGCAGGTTTCATTTCGAAATTCTACGCCTAATGGTCATAACTGGAAGCTATTTTTCTCCATTTACTGTAATGGAGTTGAGCTCGAAAGCCGTGGGGGCGGAGTTTCGTGTGACATCATCACGCCTCCCACGTAATCACGTGAACTGACTGTCAATGCAGTGCGTAGAAAACCAGGAAGAGCTCCAAAAAGCGCTGAAGAAAACATGCATTATATAATTGAGAAGGCAGCGAAACAATAAGAAGCGACCGAGTGACATATACAACCATATTCATCAATGCTGCTACTTCGGAAACAAAGCACGGTGTAAACCTAAAGTTTAAATTAAGTTCATAGACAGGCTGCCGCTGGCGTTTGTCATGCCCACACGTAATGCGGGATACAAGTTTAATGAGAGGACGCAGGATATAAACGAGAGTTTTGATCACTTTGTAACTAAGTTAAAATTGCACGTGAAGGGCTGTGCTTATGCAAATTCCGAGAGACTGTGTTTGTGGGGGATAGACAGTTAAGGCGGGTGGGAGAGTTACATCATCATCTCCCTTCCCATTCACCTCATTTCGCTCTGAGCTGAGCTCCGCAGCTAACACACGCAGTGTTACGGAAGCGACTTTGTGACGCTGCCACCAAATACTCACAGAAAAATCCACAAGTTAATACACGCGGTCTCTACAGTTTCTCCACACTGAATCCTCCAGGCACTACTTACAAAAGGTTACATTGACAATCGTTTTACGTTATTTTTAAAATGTTTCCTTTTCTTAGCACAAGCACAGCTGAGAAGCTTCGATGCATATGCTCCATAACGCGTTAAAAAATCACGCATTTAATCACACTTTGCAATACAAGCAAAGGGGAACTTCTGTCAATGCATGATTTCATGGTACACCGATTACATTGATCAGCGCTTCCCGATTCATTTTACCCTTGCACACCCTTGGTTTGAGAAGAAGTATGAAAAATATGAGGTTAACACAGAAAACAGATCACCAATTGAAGCTTTATGAATAATCGATTCGCCATCAATAATTGTTTTGGTAAAGCCATACTCAGTGTATTCATTAGATGAACTGTAAAAAAGTAAGAGCGAGGAGAGGGTGACTTATTGAGGCACGCAGGCAAAACCACAATAGCACGTGGGCTCGATGTAGTGCGCGTCAACTCGATCTGAATTGCGCGATCACATTCAAAAAATATTTCTTTTCAAGTTCTATTTAGTCCATATGTGTCAAACTCAAGGCCCTCGGGACACATCCGGTCCGGCGTGTAATTATATCCGGCCTGCGAGATCATTTTATATATTATTGTTATTAATAGCCCGGGGATATGAAGCGCTGGTAACACAATAAACTACAGATCCCATAATGCAATGCTTCAGCTGCCTTGCCGAACACTTGCCGCCTTAATCAAGTCTAGCTTATGATGCTGCAAGTTATTGTGAAGCTAGCCCACACGATGCCAAAGAGAAAAGTTGAAAATAGAGCCTTTAAAAACCGATGGGAGGCTGGGTATATGTTTACTGACATTGCCGGTAAACCCGTGTGTCTCATTTGTGGAGCTAATGTGGCTGTAATTACAGAATTTAATCTAAGACGGCACTATGAGACAAAACATCAGGGTAACCTGAATGCAATGCAGAAGATACAGAAAGCAGCATAATTAAATAAGAATCTGACACTTCAGCAGACGTTTAACCCGTGCACAATCACAAAGTGATTTCAAGTGAAGCTGCTTTTATGGGAGACACAAATGCACCAGTGCACCTTGCCCCACTTTCCCTGTTGCCAAGTAATGTTGAACCAAGTCGGCACAACGGTGTTCCCAAATACGCACTTTGCTGCACTGAGTTCGCACGGCGCTTTGGTGACTTTGAAGAACAAAAAAAGTATTTTGAGTTGTTTCGCAACCCATTTGCCGTCGATGTGGAAACTGCACCGGTGCAGATTCAGATGGAGGTGATTGAGCTGCAGTGTAATGGCACACTGAAGGCAAAGTATGATACTGCAGGGCCCGCACAGTTTATTCACTCCATTCCCAGAAATGCTCCAGCTCCGTCTACATGCGGCTCGAACCTTGTGCATGTTTGGTAGCACATATCTGTGTGAGAAGCTCTTCTCAGTCATGAAGACTAACAAAACAGCACACAGGAGTCGCCTCACTGATGAGCACCTGCAGTCCATCCTGAGAATCTCCACAACACAGAACCTCACACCAAACATAAATAAACTTGTTGCCAAAAAAAGATGCCAGGCGTCCAGCTCTGATAAAATGACATATGAGCAAAGACAACTGAATGATTTGATTAGTTATTGCTGAAAAGAACATATTTTATTTATATTTCCAGGGTTTGTTATGCACCATGTTCATATTTGAATTTGTATAATTTTGACAGGATATATTTTTATGGAGAGCAAAATCTTTTGGGATATTTAAAATTTAAGTTTATTTTTTGTATAAAATTACATAAGAGTAAAGAAATTTGAATGTTTGTTCTTTTAACATTTACTTTATTTCTAACTTGTATAATTTAGACAGGTTATATTTTTATGGAGAGCAAAATATTATAAGTTATTTAAGGTTTGAGTCGATTTATTCCGGAATAATATTCCTGTCTGTTTTTATTCATATTTATGTTCAAAAAAGTTAAGTTTTAAAGTTTTAAAAGTTTAGTTTTAGTGTGTTCAATAAATGTTTATCCTGTTTGGCCCGCGACCTAAAGTGTGTTTTGGATTTTGGCCCCCTGTGCAATTGAGTTTGACACCCCTGACTTAGTCAACACAAATATCTTTGGTTGGAATGTAAGGCGAATTTACTCTTGTAAGGTGAAGAAAAATTTATGCAATGATGCCTACATTTAACTTCTATTCCTACCAAAGATATTTCTGTCGACTAAATAAAAATTCCTTCTATTTAAAATTTAAATAGAACTTGAACAGATACGATAGTTCATAATATCCACGCAGACTTGCACGTAAGAGCTGGAGTCATCCGTTTTAACAAGCAGCGTATTGCACTGATACGAAATAGCCTGCCCATTTAATTATTTAGGAATGGATAAATAAAGATTTTGTTTTTCATTTTTCTTCCTTGATGGATTCTGCCACCCCCAACTACAGTTGCTCGCACCCAAAGAGTGTATATATATATATATGTGTGTGTGTGTGTGTATATGTATATATGTAGTTATGTATGTATATGTATATATATATGTTTATATATGTGTGTATATGTAGATATGTATATATATATATATATATATATATATGTGGATGTATGTGTATATATGTATATATACATATATATGTATGTATATATGTGTGTGTGTATATATATGCGTGTATATGTATGACAGCAACACTCATCACTCACAACAGTGACAAAACAATTACATTGACAATCATGTTACGTTATTTTCAAAATGTTTCCTTTTTCAGTACTTCTTTAACACACTACTTCTCCGCTGCAAAGCGTGGGTATTTGGCTAGTATTTAAGTATGACTTAGTTGAATTTGCTAATTAAAGCAATGGTTCTTAAACTGGAGTCTGCCAAGTCACCTTTGATGGGCTATCACAGTACAGGCAAAGTTAACATTCTTTAAAATAATTAATACATTTTAGTTGCCTTACATAGTTTTTAAATATACATAACTCAAAATGTTTCCAGTGGTGCCTTAATAGTAGTCCTGTATGTTTTAAAAAAATAGAAATTGGTTACACAGTGGCCAGACCGGAGTCTCCATGCTCAGATGCACCTCAATTCTAGTGCACCGTCTCACAGTGCTCCTGAAGTAAGACTCGACTCCTGTCTCACCAATATGTCCTCGTTTTCCTCATCTGTGTTCACCACCTATGCTATTTGAAGTCATTGACTGCTCAGATGAGGTCTGAGGTAACAACTCCCCCTCACTACCAACCTCATTGAACTTATCCATGCCAGAATTAAGACTGGCTGGGAACCATGCGCCAACCCTGGTAAATTTTTACCAGACAGCATCTTAATAGGTAAATGGTCTCTTTCTTAAGCTCTCTAGACAGTAAGTCTGAATAGAGTCTCTCTCTAAGAACCTGTCCACCAGTGTTACAACATTTTTAGTTTTAGCAATCATGTTTGCTCTATATAATTTTAGAACAGTTGTAGCAATGTCAGAATGCTGCAGAAGAATACAATGAAGAACAAACATGAATGTTAAGAAGTAGTAATAATAAAATATATATACTGTCGCACGTGCGCATGAAAGGCAGCTAAAGGGTCTACATGAGAGAATTCCACACCAGACCAGGGGGTGGGGGAGTGCGCTGATCTTTTTTCTTGCTTTCCTGCAGACTGTTCACAGGAAATTCTGCCTGGACCTGACGATGTCACTTCCAGCTCCGGGCCTTCTGATTACGTCACTTACGGTCCTGAAACCATGGAAGAGGACTCTTCCAGTTCCAGCCCTTTTAATGACGTCACTTCTGGGTTTGAGCCTATGGTGGAAGATCCATCCGGATCCGGTCCCTGTTGACATCATATCCTGTTTGGGCCTTTAAAACTGCCATTTAATAAATAATTCATCAGTTCTGTTTTGGACTCCGAATTGTGAACATCAGTGCTATCGATTTACCCCTTTTTGCAGCCAGGGAACAATATATGGGTGGCTGCCCCAAACCTTTTATAACTTCTGTCTGTGATTTGTGTGATAATACCTAACATTTTATTTGAGTTTTCATTAATATTAATAACAGCAGAAAGTGTTTGTTCAGGGTTCAGTGATTTGCGGTATCCCTCGTACTACCATGAAAACTAATACAGTAACATCCTGAACTTAGAATCAGAACTGCAACAATGAATTTAATTTGTTTTTGTCATTTGTTTGACCTGAAATCATGTGTAAATTGAAAGTCATTTTTGTACTTATTTTGATCTGAATTCATATATAATCATATAGTTTTTGTAAATTAAAAGAATGGATATTTTATGCTATTTTTGTATTCTATATCAGATGATACATTTTAGGGGTCCTTGACATTAAAAAAAAAAAAATTCAAGAACCCCGCTGCAATAAAACAGTGAAGCCAGCTTTACTACTTATCAATTGTACCACAACAGCCCCATCTGCTGGGGGTGATACTGTCCTACTTGCCCCAAATGCAGAGATACCACTACCTGTGTTCTGAGTGTGGCTGGAGTAGAATTTACCAAACATAAAATAGACTGGCTTCAGAGTGACAAGCAATGTCTCTGTTGTAAATCAAATCCTGATGGTGACAAACATTAACCTTTCTGAAACAAACTGATCCCAAACATTTGAAACACAGTAGGATTTCCTTTGACAGTTTAGGAAACAGTAAGAAAAGTATATTAAAGTATGTGGTGATTTAGTAGTTTTACGATTATTTTCCTTAGGTTTTTGTTGAAGTTTTAAAAAGCCTCGATGGCTAACCATTGCACTTTGCTAGTAGTACACTGATGTACATAGTAAATATCATTACAGTTATAATGCAGCTTCAGTAGAGTTTAGATTATAGCATGTTTTTATATACCTCAAAATACGCACACACATAAAACTCCAAAAACCTAAAGTAAACTAAAAATCTCTTTTCAAAAGAATGTCCAAAAGGAATTCTGCATATTTGAAAAAATGAGAGGTAGTTATTTAAAAACAAATCCAAAGCAGAAGGAGGTTTTTTTAAAGGAGTGCAATAAACAGCCTTGGAAAATCAATACACAGCAACCAGAAAATCTAACTACTAGCCCAAGGTCTGGACGAGGTGCAGTTTTCAAGTACTGACATATTCAACGATATATTTTTAAAAGTACTGTTAGACAAATTCTTGCATAAATATGTAGCCCACATGCTCCCAAGTTGCAGAAACTTGGCCATACTAGACTAAAAATGATTTAACATGTATAGGAGCCCAACTTGATGGAGAGTTCAAAGATGGTTGCTACTGCTATTTTAATTTATCAGCAGGAAGAACATCCCTATAATTAAAATCAATACAGTATACATTTTGAGTGATTATTGTGAAAATATTTCTTCCATTTCAAGATCTAATGCAGTAGACTTTGAACTTCATATGAGAATTCTGGATCAGAGCATATTAAACTGCTCCAGAGGTAAATGAATCTTTTAAAACATCATCAAATAAACGGTACATTATATACAGTTCTGCTTGAAAGTTTGTGAACCCTTTAGAATTTTCTATATTTCTGCATAAATATGACCTAAAACATCATCAGATTTTCACTCAAGTCCTAAATGTGCATAAAGAGAAACCAGTTAAACAAATGAGACAAAAATATTATATTTGGTCATTTATTTATTAAGGAAATGATTGAATATTGCCTCACAGCTAGGAGACCCGGGTTCGTTTCCCGGGTCCTCCCTGCGTGGAGTTTGCATGTTCTCCCCGTGTCTGCGTGGGTTTCCTCCGGGTACTCCAGTTTCCTCCCACAGTCCAAAGACATGCAGGTTAGGTGGATTGGCGACTCTACATTGGCCCTAGTGTGTGCTTGGTTTGTGGGTGTGTTTGTGTGTGTCCTGTGGTGGGTTGGCACCCTGCCCAGGATTAGTTCCTGCCTTGTGCCCTGTGTTGGCTGGGATTGGCTCCAGCAGACCCCCGTGACCCTGTGTTTGGATTCAGCGGGTTGGATAATGGATGGATGGATGGATGATTGAATATTACATATTTGTGAGTGACAAAAGTATGTGAACCTTTGCTTTCAGTATCTGGTGTGACCCCCCCTTTTCAGTAATAACTGCAACTAATTTCCGGTAACTTTTGATCATTTCTGCATACCGGCTTGGAGGAATTTTAGCTCATTCCTCCATACAGAACAGCTTCAACTCTGGGATGTTGGTGGATTTCCTCACATTAACTGATCGCTTCAGGTCCTTCCACAACATTTCGATTGAATTAAGGTCAGGACTTTGACTTGGCCATTCCAAAACATTAACTTAATTCTTCTTTAACCATTCTTTGGTAGAACGACTTGTGTGCTTAGGGTTGTTGTCTTGCTACATGATCCACCTTCTCTTGAGATTCAGTTCATGGACAGATGTCCTGACATTTTCCTTTAGAATTCTCTGATATAATTCAGAATTCATTGTTTCATCAATAAAGGCAAGCCCAGATGCAGCAAAACAGGCCCAAACCATGATACTACTACCACCATGTTTCACAGATGGGATAAGGTTCTTATGCTGGATTGCAATGTTTTCCTTTCTCCAAACATAACGCTTTTCATTTAAACCAAAAAGTTCTATTTTGGTCTCATCCGTCCACAAAACATTCTTCCAATAACCTTCTGGTTTGTCCACATGATCTTTAGCAAACTGCAGACAAGCTGCAATGTTTTTTTTGGAGAGCAGTGGCTTTCTCCTTGCAACCCTGCCATGCACACCATTGTTATTCAGTGTTCTCCTGATGGTGGACTCATGAACATGAACATTAGCCAATGTGAGAGAGGCCTTCAGTTGCTTAGAAGTTACCCTCGGGTCCTCTGTGACCTCACCGACTGTTACACGCCTTGCTCTTGGAGTGATATTTGTTGGTCGACAAGTCATAGTCCAGTTCAGAGAGAATAGGCAAACCGTTGTCCACGGAGTATTTTACTTTACACGTCCGCTTTGATCTCTCGCCAGGTGTCTGGGCCATTTTTTGCTGTTGGTTATGTCTTGCTACTCACTGGGGCTCAGGAAATCTTGGTCAAAACCAATGAAGCTAACTTCCTTCTAGCAACAAGAGCCCAACTAAAACATAACGGACGGTTTTGTCACCATTTACAGTTGATTACCATTGTCAACTCCTCCTTTTGACAAAAGTCGACTTCAGCCCTGAAAGAGTTAAAGTAAAGTGCATCTGCCAGAAATTTGCTCAAATCTCTATTCTCTCCAGGTGCCTTTGTAATGATACAGTGTTTTTATGTTGTGAAATATGTTGTTATGAATGACTGTTCAGTAACCTTATAACCTGTGGACAGAAAATGTCCCTAAATCTGGTGATGTAAGTGATTGAAATCTATCTTTACTGGCTATAAGCCTTGATTCATATACTGTCACAGATGTATTTTACCATCATATAAGCTACTCATTATATGCTCAGAATATTATTTTGGTAATGTTTTCTTGTGTCATTGGTAAAAGAAACATAAGATGACCTGTTTTTCTTGAGTAACTAAGCAACACAAGAGTGACTTGTAAGAGACAGATAAATGTGTTTATCTTTAATACCTGGGGACTACTTTAGAAATAAGTTTCCTTAGCTTTTTAAATCTTTTTATTTCTTTAAGGCTATTTTGTAATATGACACTAGGTGTAAATGACAGTTTTATTTTGGTTTTCTATTCACAGTGCACACATAAACCATTTTTGTTTTCCTTTACAGAGGAAACTTTTAAAAACTTTCATTACCATTTTAAATGTAATATATTACTATAATAAAATTAAGAAATTGGAATTATGAAAAAAGATGACCCATGCTTGATTAATTCAAAATTTAAAGCTGTAAGGTTAAGTTGTTTTTTTTTAAACACAACATGAAAAATAAAATTCCATTCCATAAAAAATGTCATTCTACTAAGCAGAAAAGGCTAAAGATTACAGTGGCTTTGAACCTGAAGAACTATTGGGTACCTAATGTGCCTACTTGACTCTATCATGGACATCAGCCTAACTGAAATTTTCAGACAGCATTCTGTATAGGCTAACCCGATAACATCCACTAACTGTGGTCATTTCATCAAATAGAACCCATTAAAGAGAGAGACTTGATGGAGGCTAATGCAACTTGTGTACAATAAGAGATAATGTGTAATCATCAGTGAACACTTAATTACAACAGTTGTACCCAACTCAGAACACATACCTCCTGTCAGCAAAAACAAAATGGAGTGGCTACAGTGAGTCAGGGAATACAAACAGTGAATTCAGGAAGACTTTACAATATCCTCTGACAAAATTAATTCTGGCTTCTGCTGATATGCACTGATGAATGATCAGGATATGCCAAAAACCCCATGACTCCATGGATTGATTCTGCTGGGTTTGAATAAGAAATATTGGCTTGGGGTCTGTTTTCATGGTCCACAATGGGCTCTTTGACATGAGAAATGCAGTATTCAAAAGCACTGCAAACTAGATGCAAAACTTTAATGTACCAATCAGATAGGAATTTGCTAGCAGTGTTGAAAGTCATGGAATATCTGAAGAAAAAACAGAGAAGGTATGTTACCAAAAAAACACTTACTTTACTAAAATGTACAATTTATTAATATTACAAAAAAATAAGAAAATAGAAACAAATCCAAAAATAGTTAATTGTGCACAAAACATTACCAAAATGAAATCCTTAATGGCATTAGTGAATCCCAAAAATACAATAGCAGGCTACAAAGCAAGCCAGGAACTTCACCAATCTGCCCCGATATAGCTTCATTCCTAGGCAGCCAGACCCCAGACTGCACAGGCAAACCTAAAAAAAGGGGAGTTTGCTTTAAAATTTTAAAATATCTTAAATGTTCATGTAAATTACAAAAATTCAGTAAATAAAGAAAGGATGCCCGGGATTGGTTCCTGCCTTGTGCCCTGTGTGGCTGGGATTGGCTCCAGCAGTCGCCCGTGACCCTGTGTTCGGATTCAGCGGGTTGGAAAATGGATGGATGGAAGAAAGGAACCAGTAAAACTCTGGCTTGAAAATGTTATATTTCTGTCAGGATGTAATCCCCATCTCATACTTGTTTTTTGTATTCCTGCTTATTATTAGCTTTAAAGAAATGTTCATGTTTATTACTGATGGTTTAGTTTATTTTTTATTAATTGTGTGTGTGTTTTAAGTGAGTCTATTTCTCATATTCTGTGGGTGGCACTTCAATAGGCAGGGCCACCCTAATGTCACCACCCATAAGATCTCCTTGTTCACTTAGGAATGTCTTTTAGGCAAATACCTTTGGCCACCATTAACCTTTTATTATAATCATTTCTCTTTTTGAATACACTTATTCAAAAGATTAGTTGGTTTGTTTTTTTAAACCAAAGACTTTTTTTTAAGGTTTCCTTTCTAATGCAACTTGTGGAACTTTAAAGGCATTTTGAAATTTAAAAGTCAGTTCCCCCATTGTTGGACCTTGTTAGGCTCAGATAGTGTTGAATGGGTTCTGCCTGGGTTGAGGTGGTGTTATTTCAGACAGGCGAGTGGAGATCCTGATCTGATCTGCTCTGGAGGCTAACTGGTAGATCTCACACCCTTTCTGCTAGGTCTGGAACTCCAATTTAGAACTGATAAGACAAGTCCAAAAAAGAAACTTAATAAATTGGGAATGTATTTTGGATTAAGGAAAAAAATGAAGAAAGAGGCAAAACGCAATCCAGACAAGTCCAATTTGTAATCCTAAAACAAAATTCAGAAACCAGGTGCAAATAATCCATAAATCAGTAAATATAATACTTCTAAAATGCATGTTTCAAAGAACAATCTATGAACCACTACTGACACCTTCTACTTGACCTCAAAATTAAGGCAGATTAAGGACAAGCAGCAATGACATCAGACTGTCCCATCCCTCCTGAGGTTCAACCAACAAAAACACAAGTAATGGTGTTAAAGACACATTACATTAATGTGGAGGTTTAAACAAACAATAGAAACAGCTTGAAATAATCCAATAACCAAATCAATAATAAATAATGGAAATACACATAAACTGTTGCTGAAATGTAACAGTAGGCAGGAAAGTATTCACAGAATATTGAGAGAAACATTAAAGTGACCATAAAAACCAGAAAGAACAAACCATAATCAGCAAGAAATTTGTTTCCAATGGCCCAAAACTAACTTGTTTACATTGCTAATATTTATCTCTTAACAAAGTGGTTTGTTTTATTGTGGATCCAAAAGTTTGAATGTCCAACCATCTTTACTAAGTGGTGAGATTCAAAATTTGAACAGCAGCAAGAACAGTGACCATAAACAATATAGCCATAGCTAAAAAAAAATTAAGAAAATGGTATCATCAAATAAAACACAAAAGTGAATTGGCAGAATAACTAGTAAACAACCACAAAAAAACTAAATGTAAATGGTATAAAAATTAAATAAACTATACCCCAGGATGCCAAAGCCCCCATGATACTGGCTACAAACAAATGAATATGTAATGCAACATTCAACTTGAAAGAAGCACCTTGAAGTAGAATACCGGCAAGTGTAGAATGGAAAATACATAAGGAGCAATAATGTTACAGAAAAATAAATAAGTTAACTTAATGGTGTGTTTGTTAACCCTGTGATGAACTGGCACCCCTTCCAGAGATTGTTTCTACCTTATGCCCTATGCTTGCTGAGACAAGCACCGGCCTCCCCATGACTCTGCCCTAGTAAGTAATATGAATGAATGGATGGACAACAAGATTTAGCCATGAAGTGACTACACTGAGCAGTGCAGTGAACAGTATGGCAGTCTAGCTTTGGAGTTAACAGACCATTCAGTTTTTTTCTTGTGAATTCAATTTCAGGAGATGACCATCCTACAGTAGAAATGCAAACATGTCACAATATTGAGCTAGCAGTTGCTGTTTGGATGTGGGAGTTTTTCTGAAGTTTTGTTAGTCTGCTCATTTGCAGCTTCATGGGCTTACTCAGTATTGCTTATATTATAAGCTGGTCTCTTCAAAATTTCACAGTCACCCTAAAACAGTCAATAGAACAAACAATTCTATAATACAATTTAAATAATCTGGAACACCATAAAAACTTCAAATTCTATTTATTAAAAAGTTCTAGGAATTATGTTTCATAATTATTATTAGTAAATAAAATAGGAAATTACACATGAAAATGAATATTTAAGTTGTATTGGGTTTGCTTAAAATGCCACTTACTGAACTGGGTCATTCGTTTTTCTGACCCTAAGTTGCAAGAAGCTCAGCTAATGGTTGCCCAACTCTAACATGATTTATAATTGCCATATGAATAGAATATAAATGTTTTAAAGACAATGAAGAGGTCAGGAGACTAGCCACTGCTATAAGATAATGATAGTGTTTCTATTTATTTATTTATTTCTCCACAAGATAAGCTAGACCTTATAAACCTATAACAGGCAGAGTATCACATTTAGGGAATAAGTCCAGATGAGGGCATGGTAATAAAGAAGTACATTGTTTAATTCTAGATTATTCTTTCTGAAAAAGTAATAAATATTTTAAAAAAAAAAATCATTAATTAGTTACTAAAGCATTACTAGTGAGTATGATGTACTGTTTTTCCACAAGCTGCTTTTTTCATTTTTCCTGCTAAACTGACTACAAAATATATACAGAAATATACTGTATATATGTTCACATTGTGACATTACTGGGAAGCTCTTAAAAATAATGACACCAGATATTTAGCAAAAATGGGAAAAGGTTAAACAATGTATTTATACAGTGGAACATTAAAAGTTAATACTGCATGTAAACTAAACTCCAGGGTATCATACTGTTTTTGTAAACCCTTTCCAGTTCTTACCATGAATGAGCTGTGCCACAAGTCAAGTTTGTAAAAAAATAAACCAAAAAAAGGTTGTTAATACAGAAGTAATTTTACAATATAAAGATAAAGGTATTACATTTATTACTTGCCTTAAAAATTAAAAAAAATATATATAAAAATTAGTAATTCATCCATCCATTATCCAACCCGCTATATCCTAACTACAGGGTCATGGGGGTTTGCTGGAGCCAATCCCAACCAACACAGGGCACAAGGCAGGAAACAAACCCCAGGCAGGGCTCCAGCCCACCACAGATTAGTAATTCAGTCATTTCATAAATAAAATATAGTTAACTAAATGTCCATCTGAACTAGTGTGGTGCTGAGGTATCACTCATGGCATGGCTGCTCTCAGGTCCTAATCTGGGATCCTGAGTTGGTCTGTCATGTGGTGAGTGCGGCAATGCGCTGTATGAGTGTGTGTTCCTAACCTCTCTCTCTCTAAATGTCTTTGTATAGTAATATGTAATTATCAAATAACAAAATATGGCACCGAACCTATCTGAAATCAAGCTTAGATATACCACCAAAAAGTGTCTAGGGTGTAAATGTTTAGATTATTATTCATCAAAGTATACCCTGATGAATTTTTCAGAACACTCTGTAATTAATACACAAAAATGTTTTCCATATCATTAATCTGAGATCAGATCTGTTACTTGCAATATTTACAGCTAAAAATAATATTTGAAACTAACTCTTTTTCAATGCATTTAGACTTTGATTGAGCAATACTCCCACTTAATGTATGTTTCTAGCTCAATTCATTCACAGAATCCCTGTAACAATCAATATGAGGGAGTTTACATTTATAAAAGTGAAAAATGTTACAGTTAATTCAAATCAAAGATTCAACAATGTAGAAAGCACCAAAACACAGTGAACAGTTAAAGAGTTGACAGTGAGACTAAGACTGGATCTAAGGGGGTGCTGGGACAGTATACGTCCCACAATGAAGTTCCCTTGCCCTCCCATCTGTGATGCAGACTCACGAATGGCCTGTGGTAGGGAAAACCTGCTCTTCAATTGCACTGCTGGAACCACCAAGGAGAAACCACTCTTGAATTGTGCTCCTTGAAATGCCAAATGGGACCCCTAACCATGTTCAACATTTCTAACTGCAACACCAGCCTAAGCATTCTAAAACTGGCACTGAGTAAGACCCGTACATTTATACATAATTTATCACAGGTTTATTCCGTTGATATAAGGAAAGACAAAATGTTTTATCTTTCATGCCAAGGAAGCATTACTAATGATAGGAAATATAATTTTGAAGGACAGTAAGAGAAATAAGCAATATACATTGTCCAAATACCAAAACTAAGGTATAAAAAACTTGACAATGAAGGAAAGAATATCATGGTAACAAAATATGCATAATCCTAAAAAAATAAAGCATCACCTTTTTTCTAATGCTCAGGAACAAGAAAGACAGATTAGTGGCACAGTCTTTTTAGGTCTGTTTGCTTATAGTACACGAAGCACCAATTGGGATAGTCCATGTCTGTCTGTCTGTCTGTCTGTCTGCATGAAACAACTCAGTGGACCAATTTTGTTGAAATTATTCTTCAAAGAAATTTGTTGAGACTGTACAATTTTAATTTGGATCTCTCAAACAGATTGCGCTGTAAATACTTTTGAAATTTCAATACCACACATTGAAAAGCATTGGCGAAATTGTGAACTTGCCACTCTTAAAACGAAGAAATGCTTACTGCGACTACAACTACGAATTAGTTTACTGTTTCAATGTTACTTTGAGAGTAGTTGCTTGAAGCTGTTTATTTTCATCTTGTACTTGTCCAACAGCCAGTGGAATGTCCAAGGAAAGTGAGTCAGATATAGGGAAGGGCACATGTGTGCAAACAGCCCACACAACAGCGTCCTGTTCATGCTGCTTTAGATAACTTAACTTACATAGAGCAAAAAAAAAGTCACCTCTCTGAATGTAAGTGGAAGCAGAAAGCAATTATGTAACAATAAATAAGATGGCATTGATTGGGCAATATTATCTGATGATTATTATTGTAAAGAACTGACATTATCAACTTGCACCTAAATAGTGTTTGAGCTAATTAATTACATGGGAAAGGTGCAGCTGCCCTAACTGATATAAACATAGGACGATTTTACAAATGACAGGGACATCAGACACCCAGCCACAGATATACATGAATAATCGTGGCAGTGTCCAGGTCTTCTTGCCCGTTGTATACAAAATAGCCCCTGATCAGTGGTAACATTTTATTTAAGATACATGTACAAGTTGTGTAAAACCTCAGGGGGGACTGATTTTACATATGCGTACAAGTCATGCAGAACACCGCTCTTCAGATTTTTATCTGTGTGTAATACTATACTACAGTCACAAAGGATAGTAATACCCTGATCCCTGCAAATCCTAGAGTTTCCCCAGGATATGGAACTGCAGTTGATCTGCAGGCAGAAGATCAGACCACACTGGCCAGTACAGAGGACGGAACAGGATTACAGATTGCTCGGTGCTGATTACTTAGTGATATAACTCACAAAAGACTGTGCGCTTGTTGCAGTTTATCCACTTTAACTTCCATGTATCTTCAGACTGGAATTAAAATCCTATATTACACAAGGGGGGATTAGGCTGTTTTTTTGCAGCTTATTCTTTAGCCTTGTTAAGAATACTGTCACCTTTTGTATTCCCGTTAGACAACAAATCAGTTCCTTTCCAAATTCTTACTTATTTGTATAATTTTAACAACTTAATGTGTTTTAAATAATATTAATAGCTAAATGTGGAGCTTATTTCACTTGTTTTTCTCCTTTCAAATGATAATATTGATTTTATGGTGATACTATGCTCTTGGTCATTTTATATTAATAATTATTTTTCAATAGCTTGTTACTGAATACTGTGCAATTGGATATACTTTCAAAAATGCTATATTTAAGAAAATTGAACAACGATTACAGATCCTCCACCATTAACATACATCAATCAATGCCATTTTCATATCATTTGAATTGGAATCAGCAGTCCATTAAAGTTACTGAGCCACCACAAGCCTATTTGCGCTCCATTTTTAACTCAATTGTAAAATGCCGTTAAAAAGCATTTATTTATTGCAGTCTACTAACACAAATAATTGCATTCTGTTATCACTATAATTTTCTAATATGACTCATTATTATAAAAAATATTTAATAAACAAAAATGTTATAACTGACTCTTGGAGGAAGTAAATAAAAATGTGAAATGCTACAAATTTCATTTCAACTAACTTAGTTGCTGAATGCACCTGAATGTTACGTCATGTTATGTTCTAACATGGAGTCAGTACAATATGTGTCCCTCCTGCTGCCAGTTTCACTATATTGTGATCCTGTCTGGGGTAGTAATGAGTGATTTTGAATGATTCTTTCTTTTTGAATGACCTTTCAGTGAGTCATGCAAATTGATTTAGTGGATCATAACAGTAGCACAATGGCGAATGTGTGATGTTGTCAGCTTTTTTTGTTTTGCAGATAGACGTTTAAAGTAGATGTACAGATGCTGTACTGATTCAAAATTCTCATTCACTGTTGATTCTTCAGAGTTTGGACTGAATCATTAACAGCAAATGAGAATTTTGTTTATCATACAAGTACAATACAGCAACAATATTCCAACACTGAGTTTGCTTAATTTAAAACATATTCAATGTTGTTTTGGAAAATTTGCTCTTGGAATAATTCTAAAAAGAATTTATAAACATACTGTACTTATTGAACTAATCCATTTGTGTCCCTTTGTACATTTAACAAAATAAAAACAGGCGCACAAACTGGTTAAAGATATATATAAAATTCTATTTTCAATAATTATTTAATTTTGCATCGTTCATACCCATCAGATTTTTGCAGCTTGATGACTGCAAGTGGCAGATATACTTCACTTTAGAGTTGGAAACTGAATCATTACTCTTGAACAAGTCTTGTATAGTTCTCATTCATTGGATTCTTGAATTGAATCCAACTCTTGACACTTGTGTAAACTACTCAGCAAATCCCAAAACTAAAGCATTGTAAACACTGAAGAGTTTTGTTTGGCATGGTGACTTTACATACAACAAAACAGAATTGCAACATGTAACATTCACCGTGGCGAGTACTGTATATGAATTATTTAATTATGCATTCACGATTCACCCAAGATTGTTTCCTGGTGCCAGACCAAACCCTGTTGATGAATCAGTACAATCAAATAAATTAGATGAGGCCTTTCTCTGTTGAGCTTAACTACTTTGCAGTATATCTAAATCAATCATTCATTAATTTGAATGGTTGTCAAAATTTACAGGGGAGAGTCACAGGGGGTTAATTAATTAATTGCTAAATTAATTTTTTACATATCCCTGCATATCGTGTCAATAAAAAGTTACTACACAAAAACAAAAAATAGGGAGACATCAATATTAACACAACGAACAGCAGTAACAATGAAAATAGGAAATCCTAATTTAACCAAGGGAAATTTATAAGTGTTTAAAAAACACAGTCAGTAACTATTCATTAGCCCACATATTGTAGTAAATATGTGTCACAGATACATTGAGAATAATTCTACACTGAATACTTTCAGCCCTGAAAGAATGCCATAAACTAAGAATTAGGGTGACCTGATGGCTCATGTATCCAAATGGTCTAGGAACTGTTCTTCTTAAAACTGGGTCGGTTTTATCTAATTGCTCTTTGCTCCTGCTGATGTCATATTCAGAGCTGGTTCTGATAAAGCAGGTTTTTAGGCCAACATTCAGATCTAGGTGTTCTCTTCATAAATACACAATAATTTACAGAAGCATCCATATGAATTAAAGTATGAAATCTCTTTTTCCTGATCATTTGAAACTCGTGAATGGTCCTTGCCTTTACTGGTTTTCCAATTCATGCTCTATACGTTTCTTGGACGTTTTCCAATTTTTAATATAGACTCACACCGTTTTTACTATGTATTAAAATAAACAAAAATACTGAAAGATAAAAATGTTCCAAGAGATTAAAGATAAAGTTATACTTGTGAATATCTAGGACAGGGCTGTTCAGAAACAGCTTCTTTATAACATGCAGGCACTCAAATGCTATGCCTAAACATTAAGGACTAGCAACTACAAACGTACCAAAACTGGCCCTTCAGAAATGTTTCAAAGTAAAAGCTTCTATCTGTACACAGTGGCCATTTTTCTCTATATTCTAGCACTACCTCTCACATAAAGTAAATATCAAACAAAAAGTCTACTGTTAATAATAAACTATACATTATATGCATTATATTTTGCATGTAAAATTCCTGTTAACTCAATCTCTCCATGAAAAGTTGCAAGAACAGAAAAAACCCAAGCATTTACTCATTGATTTATGACTGCATGTGTCCCACTGAATGGGAGTGTGAGTTTATCAAAAGATAATTGATTTGAAACATTTTTATTTTTCATAGGGCAAAATGTTTTTCACAAGTAAGTAATTGACATATTTTTCATTGAAATATCCTTTTTTGTATTTATCTAAAATTAAAGGTAATGTGTTGACTGCCTAGGTTTCTCTAATGTATTAAATCTACCCATCTTCTCAGTTTTTCTGTTCTCTGTTATTTTATTTGCAATGTAATTTTGTTGTTTTTGTGTTCAGCTTGTTTTTATCAAATTAATGTTTTATATTTATATGTCCGATACCATGTGAGCATTTATTTAGCTTTCTACTGTAGTTTGAATCACTTTTTCCCCACATCTGTAGCTATATATTTTTACATTTCCCAAACATCTTTTATATTTTGATGGTAGTATATTCTTATAAAGAGAGTACTCATACGGTTCAGCTCAAGGAATCGATTCTTGCAAATTTTTAATGTATTAATATAAGCCTGAGTAAATCTGACGCTGCAGATGTTAATAATCATAGGTACTTCCTGTTTCGCTCTGCATGTCAACTGTTCTTTATATATTCAGAAATTCTGAAGCTCCTGACTTATGCCTTTGTACCATAGAGAACCTGATCAAAAATGTTCAAATATCAAATTCACAAAGACCTACAGGATTTTTCCACCCTCAACTGAAAATGGAAGAATTTTGCTCATCCGTTCTTTTACTTTTATATTTTATGTTTCTGAAAAACTGAACATGAAATATAGACCTCCCATGCTGCACAGTATGACTTTTCAACTTTCTAAATAAACTATAACTAATTTTGAATCTGATCCAGAACTCTCAGACTGACAATTAACTGCCATGTGAAACAACAAAGAGTACAAAAGAAAATATTCCCTTAAAGACTAAAGAGGAAAGAGAAGTTAAGTAACATCTTTTTGGATAGATATAATTAATTTCTGCCATACCATTCACTCTTATATTACTTTTACTCTAGGCAAAGAAAATCACACTACAATAAAAAATCAGTAGAATTACCATGTTCAATTTAGAATTCTTAAAATGTAAATTGTAATGGAATATGTATAGTTTTAACAATTATGATTTACGGTGCTTACCTTTTAATAGTAAAGCAATCTATTATATTTGGGGCTGTACTTTTTTATGTTTTTTTCTTATTTTAATGTTTAATTAACTGATTTTGATATATATTTTGGAAATACTGCGGTGGGTTGGCACCCTGCCCAGGATTGGTTCCTGCCTTGTGCCCTGTGTTGGCTGGGATTGGCTCCAGCAGAGCCCCGTGACCCTATTCGGATTCAGCGGGTTAGAAAATGGATGGATGGATGGATTTTGGAAATATTTTCTTTTGTCCTAACTCAATGCTGCATTTGTATTTTCCTTGTGTCTTATTATAATTCAGTATAATTATACCTAATATGCTTGTAAGGTTGGGTGGAGTGGTGGCTCTGAAGCTCGAATCCTGTAAAATGCCAAAAAGGTCTCTGCTCCTTTAACCTGCATTTGCTTCGTCCTGGGTATGACGTTAATCTGCATCCATCCCTGCATGTAGGCCTCCCAACCTGCAGGGAAAAAGTTGGGGGTTGGTGGCAGAATTAGCACTCCAGCCACAATAAAAAAAAATCTCACACTGTTCCACTCCATCTGAAGTAGTGTGGTGCTGAGGTATCACCTGTTGCATGGCTGCACTCAGGTCCTTATCTGGATCCTGAGTTGGTCTGTTGTGTGGTGGGTGCGTCAATGCACTGTATCAGTGCGTGCTCCTAACCTCTCCTCTGTTTGTAAGAGCCATTTGTTAGTTATTTCGGTTATGTTAAATTGGTAGAAGTATTTTCTCATTTATGTTAAAATGTTTGCTTATATATTAGTGAATAGTCTATGACAGGTTCTTTTATAACCCCCACAAGCTAAATTGAAATGGAATATTATAATGATTTCTTGTCCCTCCGACTACAGATTAGCCCCACTTTATGATCTGCCTTACAGTCGGTAAGGCATGGAGGGCAAACAGTTTCAAACAGTGCCGTATTGTACGTGTAAAACTCACTGAATGTTTTAATTAAAGCTTATGTAAATTTGCCATAGAGAAATGACAACCTTTAAGTATAGAAAGCAACTGAAGTTTAACAAGAAAAAGCTAAGTTTGTAGAAGAAACAGTTTTTCCTTTTTGTCTTTAATTCTGCTTGTGTAACAACCTTTTTCTCTATTTTTGTATGAACTGTTTTGCTTTGAATTTTCACTAAACCTTTTTAAAATAAACTTCATTGGACTGAGAAATTTCTTTTGCATGCATTTGACTCCTGCTGGATCCTGCCTTACCAACTCAGTAAATACTTGAGATCTGGGAAAAGACAACAGCTACAATGTCACTCCTTGGTGTGCTTTTTGTGCTGATTGCATGTAAATACAGTGATTACATTTATATATGTTTGAAACAATTTCTACCTCTTTAAGTGTGTAGATATTACTGATAGCTACACATTTCAGTTGTCTTATCATTTATCAGATATAAGGTTACTTTTAGTTACACTTAGGGACTTCTAATTAATAGTATTCTTAATAGGTTCTAGTTACCCTTACTTTCCTTTTTTTGGTAATTATATATGCAGTTTAATAATAGTTGGTCCCCTGCTCTTATTTTTATAGTGATAGTCCCCCTGCAGGACTTATTTATTTATATAAATTGAATGATTTTTCTAATTAGTGTGCTTTGATAAGTGCCACATCAGACATATCAATATCGGAGTTTGAAGATACCCTTAAAAACAATCTTTTTACATGTGTATATTTTATGAGCTTTAGAATTCCTGGTTTGTGACTTTTTGACAGATCTCTCGTTTCGATTTTGGCGTCAAATTGTTTCCTCTCCTCTAATCTCTATTCCTTAGTCAACCTTTCCTACTGTAAGGCATAACAGTTAGTTAGTTGAACACACAGTATGTTCCAACTTCATTTAGAGAAAAGATAGATTACTTGTAGTTACTAAACTGAAAGTAGTGAAAACAGACCAGTCAAGTTCTGATTGTCCCAAGAACAGCACAAACTTATGTAAGTCTCACGGAAAAAGTGACAGAGCCAGGCTGAGCTGGTTAGGTTGATGAATACAGCAACATTTATAAAGGACCAGAGAGGCAGGAACATATTTCCAATACGTGTGCATCAAGTTTGACTATACATTATTAATATTAATTTTCCACTGTGTTTTCTTTTTACTTTGGTGATGTTATTCTGTGCTTTTGTTTTTCTATTACCACCTTCATTTTGTTTGACTGTTTTTGTCGCTGCCATAATTTTGTGTTTCTGGTTGTTACGATTCTGTGCTGTTGATATTTACTGTTTGCAATGCTGTTCCTGTAACACTTGGTATCATGAAGGCCATAATATAAACAATGGCTGTGTGTAGTAGAATGTATCTAAACTTTAAAAATAAAAGTTTACAAGAAAGACATTGAAAGAAGCTTTCTACAAACAAAGCACTTAGCATGAAAGTAATACTACTGTTTCTGTGTGGTTTCCCTTTTTTCAGATTCACATCAATGACGCAGGATTTATCAAATATATTGAAATTATTTGCATATCATTTACAAATTTAAATTTTATGTGTATATACTTAATTTATTTTTCCTAAATGCCAGCTGATCATGACAAACTGAAGCAGCATTAACATAGATTTGAGATAAATGCAATATTTTTTGTCAACATTAATCTGTTTATCATATTGCAGCTCCTGGGTGACTTACAGGTATTACATTTTGTTGAAACCCTGCGCTAAAGGGGTTTATAAATTTATGAAGTCAGGGTTGAAAGGATTTGTTGCAGTATATCTGTCATATGTAAGTTAAACTTTTCATTATTAAATTATCAAAATGGGAAAGATTAAGTTTTCAGATAACTGTTTGGTATGCTGTATTAGAGTAATGTGTTGCATGCCACAAACTTATGCCCTCTTTACCTCAGCAATAACCCTTTACATGGTAATTGTTTTTCCAAATTTCATGGCAAAAAAATGCAAAAAGCAGAATGTTGATGGAGGAAAATAAATTCTTCTTCAGGGAGATCTTGTTCAAATGTAGACTAAACTGTATATTTCATAAACTAAATTTGGCAAGCCAGACAAGAGAAAGAAGCAGCTCTGGGTCTCCAGACACAAATGTGGAACCCTTAAAGGTAAGCATTTTTGATATTAAATTATTTGTGTGAGTTTCACATGGATTTTGCCCAGCCAAAGGAGACACAGTAAGGAGCTTATCTTTTAGAACTAAGAAGTGCAGATGGAACAGTGGATGTGCAGCACCGAGGGATCAATTGAAGGATTATTGTAAATAACTTTGCAAATAAGGGAAAGCTTATAGTGTACTTATAGGTCACTACGCTACTGCCCAGTATAGTGGTAGTGTAATATTGGGGGACCCAGTAGGTTGGCAAAAGTCCTCCATTACCATTTCATTGTAGGTTTATTCTTCCAGCAAACTTAGTAAGGGGCTGAGATAGAGGCAAAAAAATTACTGTTTAATCATACTCCAGTGGGTTACTTGTGTCGTCGGTTCATAAATGTAAGGAATTATTGAGTGGATTACTTTGAAAAAAACCCAGATTTGGCTGGATGGGTGGGCGCCTTAAAAGTAAAGTGTTTGGAGAGCAGGAAAAAATCCTACTGAATACCGCCCTGACCCAAAGGTCTGAAGTCTTTACGTTCCTTTTGGTACCGGCTGTTGTAATAATAGATTACTCAGGCGGGGGCTGTGTTATCCTTGAGGTGAATTGGCACATTTTGATACTTAATATATTAGCATTTATCCAGGAAACTTTCCAACTAGTGGAAACTGACCTAGGGTTGAAAGGTTACTACAAGACGAACCCCATATTTTTTCTTGGGATAGCTGATACTGACCTAGTGTAGAGTGCTTACAACAATGGGAAACTAAGTCCACTTTAGTAAAGTTACCTTTAGAGGGGCTCTAGTAGGAGCGCTGAAAGACTGTAGCAGATGTCTTCTTTTGTGCCGAAAATGGCAAGTAGGCATTGAGATAGGGAGGGCAGAATAATTAATAGGTCACTCAAAGGGAGAGTGTAGATCTAGTTAAAATAATAATAATAATAATAAAGTAGGAAAGGGTTATAGATATAGTATAACTCTCTGTGATTAATGGACAATAGTTATATGAGCATAGAGAGAATTGCAATTTTAGAGGAGATAATAAGATTATATGGACAACACATTCCACAGAAATTGCAAGTCTTAGAGAACCTGGCAGTTAGCCCCCCTGATATTCATGAGCAAGGAAAAGGGAAATGGATCAGAGCATTTGTATGTGTCCAGCAATGAGTCTGGGATAAGGGATGGTTAAAAGGAAGGTAAAAAGTGACATCAAAAAAATCCATCCAGGGTGTGTTGGAGATGTGGCCAACTAGTATATTTTAGACAGAATTGTTTAGTGAACCCATGGCAAGGTTGTTATCAGCCAGCTCACAGTAAGGAAGAGTTACTAAAAACCTGCTTTTGGACCAACAGACCCATGGTTTGGGTTCAATCAGAAAAACTAGGGCTTCCCAGAAAGCCCTAATTGGGAAGGATAGTGCCAATTTTAACAGGAATGCTTAGGTAAAGAATTAGTGATTAATATTACATTTGAAAGGTGTGGTACCCGGCCGGGACGCCCAGGAGGACCAGAGGAGGGCTTGTGCCTCCTCCAGACCGCGAGGGGGCGTCCGTCCTGGTTATGTTGGGGGCCTCGGGTACAGGGCTTGGAAGCCCAGCCCTGTAGGGACCCGTGGCCACCGCCAGGCGGCGCCCGATGCCGGAGTATCCCGTGTGGGACTCGGTCGGGCTGGAGCCCGGCCGGGACGCCCAGGAGGACCAGAGGAGGGCTTGTGCCTCCTCCAGACCGCAAGAGGGCGATCGCCCTGGTTGTATTGGGGGCCACGGGTAGAGGGCTTGGAAGCCCAACCCTGTAGGGGCCCGTGGCCACCGCCAGGCGGCGCCCAGGTGCCTGAGGAACCCTGGAGCACAGCACTTCCGCCACACCAGGAAGTGCTGGGGGGAAGAGAACAGGGGACACCCGGACGGCTTCTGGGTGCGCAGCCGGCACTTCCGCCACACTGGGGTGTGGCCATGACTGATTGCCGGGAAGCAGCTGGAGCCCATCTGGGTTCCCATATAAGGGGCAGTCTCTCTCCAGTCAGCAGTGGATGTCGGGTGGAAGAGGACAGAGCTGGAGAGAGGACGGGAGGCGGCCAAGAAAAAGGCACTGAAAGAGTGAGGCCTGGACATTGGGGGAATCAGTGCTGGAGGCACTGGGGTGTGTGAGTGCACAAAAGATTTGTAAATATATTGTAAATAAACAGTGTGTGGTGGAACTATGTTGTCCGTCTGCCTGTGTCCGGGTCCCAGTCCACAAAGGAAAAACATCATCATAATGATAAAATCAGGAACTGAAAATGACATAATGACTATGCATGAAGAGAGTTTTACTGAAGGCAACATGGGTAGTGGGGTTAGATTGAAGCTGCTATTAACACATTGTAATGAGACTGACACAACTGCCCGAGTCAATGAATGGTCGTTTGAGAGTCTGAGAGTGACAGGTATTGTTTGCCCTCTTTGTGTTTGTACAGGTTTTTTAAGAAAAAGAATATGGCTTAGATTAAAGTTGTGATTTTTGTTGTTAGTATAGATTGCAAGGTTTACGTTTTCTGTGTAGTTATTGTGTGTTCTCTTTGTGGCTTTGTAGATGCTGTGGCACAGCTCCTTGTTGGAATCTGCATTGTTTGTCCAGATTAGTAAAGTGAGTGAGAACAGGCATTTAGCTCACTTTTCTTTATTACATCTGATTCTTTGTTTCTTTTTATACACTGATTTGTAAATACATAGATGTCTTCATGCACAGCAAATAACTGTGACTATTGCGACTGACAGATTGTGTGTGTAAATTGAGGTTGTAGGTCTGGAAAAATGGTAAAATGTCTAAGATTGATAACAAATATGCAGAGCAGAAGACCGATCTTAAATTTGAAAAGGGATGTGTTTAACAGGTATAAACATACTAACAGCTGATGGCCAAAAGAAGGTTCAGGAAGCAAAGATATTATTTGGAGGAAGGTATCTTCCTTTTGACCGGTGTTACCGATGGTGACAGAAAGTGTTCAGAACGTGAGAAGTGGACTGTTGGCGAAATAGGAAGCATGACGATATCAAAGAAACTGTTAAAACACTATAATGAGGGGATTGATTAAAATACTTAAAGTAAAAAAAATGAAATGCTCTGCGTAGTTGCATAAGCGAGGAAAGAACACAAGCAAGAGACTGAGAGTTGTCAATAAGAGAGATCGAGAAGATGTATGAAAGGTGAAAAATGATGCTTTAGTTATGACATGTTGGGGGAAAATGTTCCAAGTGATTAGAATGTCTTTGTGTCTGTGTTTGAAAAAGCTGTTCTATGCCTAAGACATGTGAATGGGACTTTGTCTGAAATGTATTTGTAATAAACTGTGCACTCAAATTTCAAAATCTATTATATAAAAAAATCTTGGGTCGAGACATGATCATCTTGGAGAGACACTGTGACATCATGCAAGACGTGATCATCTTGGATAGACAATCTGACGTTCATGCGAGAGTAGACATTATAACCTTAGGAAGCAAGACCCGTGAGACAAACAATTTAAAACAAGTTCAGGGATATCTATCCTCTCAGTTGTTGGAATGCTTTTGGCAGATACACTTCATGTGCTCCCAGCTCTTAAAACTGTTATATATTCTAGATGGTACGTGAACAACTAAGCGAAGAAGAAACAGCAGCGTGTCGAAAAGAGACACGAAAGCATTGGAGAGAAAAGAAGACAAAAAAGGATGCACAAGAGAACAATAATAATCTATGTGCAAATTTAGAAAATAAGGAAAGTAATAATCAGCCCAGACATCCCGCAAGAGACACTTTAACGTACTGCAAGACAAAGCAGTGAGACAAAAGGACAGCTGCTGCACAGGCTTTTAAATGATCAACGTGCAGCGTGATAAGCAGAAGACACAACTCGGCAGCAGCAAGCAGAAAGACAGCAGCTGATCCGTCTGCATCTTCTTAGTGTGCGTTCAGCCCCCAGCCCCATTTACAACGCAAACGGCAGAGACGCGAAGTGGCAGCCGCTTAGCACGCCCAGGGGAGGTGTTGTTGGGTGGTGGGCTTAGCAGGGTAAGCGAGCGAAGCGTGGACAGCTGCTGTACAGGCTTTGAAATGATCAACGTGCAGCGTGAGAAGCAGAACATGCAGCACAACAGGTGAAGCAGTAAGCAAGCAGGTAATCCGTCTGCATCTCCAAAGCGTGCATTCAGCCAACCCCTTCACAACGCGAGCGGCAGAGATGCAAAGTGGCAGGCGTGTGGCATGCCCCAGGGGTGCGGGGAGCTGGTGGGCTCGTGAAACGAGCAGGGGCAAAGCCCCTTAGTATCTGATATAGATTTCCAGAGCTCTGAGTTTATTCAGGTTAAAATTTGTTTTGAATATGTGTAATATTTGGTAAAATGAAAAGTCTCCATTTTGCTTATAAAAATGTTAATAAATGTATAAAAAATCTTTCCTTCACACCCTGACCAAAGAACATTTTTCCCTAATATTTGATAACTATAAAATATAAAGGAGACAATTTGTTTCAAGAATAAAATGCTGCTGGTATGTGTATCTGCGGTGGGCTGGCGCCCTGCCCGGGGTTTGTTTCCCGCCTTGCGCCCTGTGTTGGCTGGGATTGGCTAAAGCAGACCCCCGTGACCCTGTAGTTAGGATCTAGCAGGTTGGATAATAGATGGATGGTATATGTATGTAATGCTTTTGGAAAGTGCAGAATGTGTATGGAGCATAAATAATATGAGTGTGTGTGTCAGCTCTCTTGTTAAATAGGTTCCTAATGTGAAGGTGCCTATATACGTTATGGCTATTGTTTTAAATGCTTTGCATGTGTCGTTAGGTAATTTAAGTAAGGGTGGTATGGGGTCACAGTGGTTAGCAGTGCTGCCCGATGACAGGAAATGAGTACAGAATTATACATTGTAAATGTGGAGTGAAATAAATGTAAGGGAAAGAGTTTATAAATGCTTTAAATAGTAGATGCTAAATAATAATAATAATGATTATGATAATATTAAAACTTGAGTAAGTATAAATGAGTTAAAGACAGTTTAAAAAAATGTTAGTATGTTGTGCAATGTGAAAGAGATCTCTGTGACTGAAGTATATTTTAAGGAATTTAAGTGAGTCCGGCAATATGTTTGGTTAAAGACAATGTGTACTGTTTGAAATGATGAAGCAACTGATAAATGTATATATGAATATATATATATATATATATATATATATATATATATATATTTTTTTTTTTTTTAATTCAAACTTGAAATTGAATGAATACAATTAGGTCCAATACATGGTTTAGTATATATGTGTGTATGCTCTTTTCCTTTGATAACTCGCCGTACTCAAATGGAAGAAAGTTCTTTTAATGACTTTAAGGTAAAAGAAGAATTAAAAACAACAAAAACAGTAAATAAGTAAGTAATGAGCACTGGCTTCCAGTCTAGGTTGTGTTCCATACTAAGATATGCTGTACAAAAGGAGGGTTAACTTAAAAAAAGGTAGACTGTGCTCTTTCTGCAGAATCAATATTCTGGAGAAGACAGAAGACACATCCTGGGAGGATATCAACAACAAAGCGTGCATGAACAACTAGCCTTAACAGGAGGTTTTGGGTAAAACACAATCAGTATAAAGCATAGTTAAGTTTTAACTACACTGAAAATATTTTTAATACAAATAGATTTTAATTGTAAGGCATTTGATACAATATTTTATTTTTCCCATCCAGTTTTTATTTTAATTAAATAACTTCTCTATTTTAAATGTGAAATAGAATAGAATGTTATTGTTTGAATTACTACATACCTGATACAATGTTTAGTTTTATTTCCTATAATTTGAAATTCTAATGAAACACTCTGGACACTTCTTAAATTCTAAAGCCCAAGGTAGAAATGTATGTGTTAATTTTATTAGCAGTAAAATAATATCTTAAAGAAGGAATATGTGTAAACAGACTGTTACGTTTTAAGACAACATGTTAAGAGATATTAATAGATGTGTTTTTAATGTCAATTCTGCTGATCTATGTGACTATTGAAATAATTTAATGAACATAATGGGATAAATGTAAGACATATTTTATGTAAATTATTAGTCTTAGATAAGTTAAATATAAATTTCTTTTGTAAATTATTTAAATCCCAAAACTGCTTATACTTGAAAAATATTCTGTAACTAGAAAAATTGAAAAAGTGTATGTGAAGCTTAACTGTTTTAGCACATTTTGAACTAATTTCTAAATTAATTAGGAATTTACCAGTCCAGAGTGTGGAATTCTTTCTAACTTTCTGCCATGTATCCTGATTGAGAGATGCTCTCTGGAGCACACTGGTGTTCTGATGCCATCTAATTAGGAGAAGGGTACAGAGAAAGTAGAGACAAACAAATTTCTAATTTACAATAATCAACTGAAATTTTCTAATTTTCTAACCTCCACAGAACATGGCTTGTTTAACTAATAACCTTCACACCACTCTTCTTCCTCTTTTTCTTTGTTATTGTCTTTTATCTCTGGATGCATTTATATCATCTGTAGAATTATAATATTTTTTCTCTAATCAAGTTGTCATATTAATGGGGTTAGTTTCAAGATCCTTACTGAACAATACAAATTTGCTCTACATTTCCTCTTAACATAAAATAACTGAAAGATTGACACGTTTTAAAAAAGGGGGGGGGACGTATATAGTATACACACATGTTCTATACAGATCAGAAATCGTTAAAGTAGGAGACTAGACCTTACAGTTTTCAGTGGGACTTCAAGATGAATGCTATGTTACCTTAAAATTATTATACACATGTTTCATAAATAAATATTTACAGAGATGCCAGTTATTGGCTTATAAGTGGTTAACAAATGCCATTTATACCTAACCGTAGGATAGTTACTTGCCCTCAATTTTAAAATTATTGGTGAACAAAAAGTGCCTACTGTGAGTGCTTGATGGAAACAGCTAAACTTAAGCTTATGTGTCTGATCAAGAAATGCAGAAAAAAATCTAACTGTAGTTGTTAGTATATTCTTCATGATCCATTTGGTAGGTTTGTATTATTATTATTATTGTACAGTAGAATGCTGTTGAATTATTATGATTTCTTTTCAAGTACAACTGATTTTTTGTATACTGTATGTTCTGTAAAAATTATGCTGTTTTTCATTTTTGTTTTCTGCAAACCCAGATTTACGGAAAAGATCTATCCAATCTACCTAGTTGAAATCAGATTAAATACAGTATAAACCATATCATAAATCACAATAGAAAATTCCCAGTCTCAATTATATACGACAAAAGTTTTAATTATGTAGCTTATTAAAGGTAAACAGTAAGATTTAAGTGTATTATGTAACTTGGACAAATGTGCAAATTTACTTTTGCTTTAGCTGTTTGACATTCCCAACTAATGTAAAGGAGATCAGATTGCATTCTCTGTGGGTTACATTTTTTGTAACTAGCCAAAGCCCGCTGTAGCATATGGCAGTGTAAGAATAGGAACGGAAAACGGTGAGAAAGGAATTCAGTATAACAAAGGAAACCATCATCACAGTATAACGAAAATAGCAAGGAGCGAAACCAATGCCAATGGTCAAAAGAGCACCTTCCTGTAGCTGGCTAGACATACTGTATATAGATAGACGCCGCAATCACTGTGTTGCCCAGACACGATAAGTCAGCACGTCCGCCCTATTGTGAATGGTAAAAGTGTCATTTAAACTAATACAGGTATACGTGGAAACCGCGTTTTCTGATGAAAAAACAATAGCGTTTTAAACAGTATCGTTTACATACAACAGATTTTGGTGAATCGTTTACATGCAATTATTTATATCCATTTCTACACTAAATGCGTGCATATCCCATGGTCTTAGAGTTGGTGGGCGGGGCTCTGTGAGTTGGTGGGCGTGGCTCTCTGTCTTGCGTGCGCTCTCTGTCTTGCTTGCCCTTAGTTAGAGTTGGCGGGCAGGGCTCTGTGAGTTGGCAATCGTGGCTGTCTGTCTTGCATGCGGTGTAAAGTCCAACGTTAGAGTTGGTGGGCGGGGCTCTATCAAGCGTATCCCATGGTCTTAGAGTTGGCGGGCGGGGCCCTGTCTTGCTTGCGCTCAGTGTCTTGCGTGCCCTTAGTAAATTATATATACTAGACTAGCAAAATACCCGCGCGAGAAGTAGTATGTTAAAGAAGTTATGAAAAAGAAAAGGAAACATTTTAAAAATAACGTAACATGATTATCAATGTAATTGTTTTGTCACTGTTATGAGTGTTGCTGTCATATATATATATATATATATATATATACACACACACATCTACATATATACATATATATATACACATACACATACATATATATATACACATGCATACATACACACACATAAATATATATTTACACACAGACACATATATATATACATATATATATACAGATCTACATATATATACATATCTACATATATACACACATATATATATATACATACACATATACAGTAATCCCACCTCGATCGCGGGGGTTGCGTTCCAGACCCACCCGCGATAGGTGAAAATCCGCGAAGTAGAAACCATATGTTTGTATGGTTATTTTTATATATTTTAAGCCCTTATAAACTCTCCCACACTGTTTATAAATATTCCCCGCAGAGTTATACAGCATAAACCCTTTGTATTCTCTTAGATATTAGGTAAGATTCATTGAAATTATGTATGTAAACACACTATTTATATACAGTAAAACCTAAATATTATTTTAAAGATATTGAGTGTCTCCGATATCACATATGTTACAGCCATTACGATAGACAGGCCACCAGCAATAAATACGTACAACGCAAGAAAAATAGTATACAGTAAATGTGTGTACAGTGACACTAAACGTACGTACATGTACTAAGTACTGTAAGTAGAAAATTAATTATGGTTACTCACCAACAATGACACGATGACTTGTCCGATAACAATGAGTTTAATTTTACTGCACAACAAAGGAGAGCGTTACAGTTCTTAAAAAGTAGCCACTTCAGGCGATTGTGTAGCACTGCCATTGTTCTTCTTATGGCAGTCTTCAATGCAAATCCCTAAAGCAGATTCCATCCAGACTACTGCCTTATTACATCCACTTACAACTCATTTTGCACCCTGGTTATAAGGACACTGCGGCCGTAGATCTTATATTCCTTTCCTACTTTTTAAATAAAAAGAATCGTAGCCTTCAACAAATCCAAAACATTTACCTTCGCAATCGTTAACATCTTCCGTTTGTGCTTGGGCACGGCCCCTAAAGCAGTAGCAGATCGTTTTGGAGCCATAATGAAGGGCTTGACTATGCACAAAGATAAACACAAAAGAGCACAACTCTTTACACAGCGAAACACGTTGATGCTGAATGAGCGAGACGAGACTTCCTGGTTAACACTGCATTCAGCACGCAGGAACTTAACTGCGTGCTCTGATTGGTTAGCTTCTCAGTCAGGAGAACTTAACTGCGTGCTCTGATTGGTTAGCTTCTCAGCCATCTGCCAATAGCGTCTCTTGTATGAAATCAACTGGGCAAACCAACTGAGGAAGCATATACAGGAAGTAAAAAAGACACATTGTCCGCAGAACCGCTGAAGCAGCGAAAAATCCGCGTTATATATTTAGTTATGCTTTCATATAAAATCCGCGATAGAGTGAAGCCCCGAAAGTCGAAGCGCGATATAGCAAGGGATTACTGTATATATACATATCTACATATATATACTGTATGCACATACATACATACATATATATACATATCTACATATATATATATACTGTATATAGTAAAATCCCAGCGCTTCGCAGCGACGAAGTACTGCTTTTAAATTTTTATTAAGAAGAAAAGAAAACCTTTTTAAACTGAGGGAAAATATACCAATAACTATCTGTATCTCTTTGTATACCACGTTGTCAGTTCAGCACTCCGGTTGTAAAATGACCAAGCTGTGCAGTGAACTTACTCTTGAGAATACAACGTATTGTTTTGTCCATGAGAAAAGCAATGTTGCCTCAAATCAATGGCAACCTTTTGTGGGGTCTCTCCCTGAGACTTAGTAATTGTCATCGCGAAGAAGAGCCTTACTGGAAATTTGAGGCATTTGAATTGAAATGGGAGATCAGAGAGTATAACGGTGATGCGTGGAATACATTCAGAGTGTGGCGCTCTGCTGTATTTTTGTGTAGCTGCCTTCACACAGCTTCTCCGCTGCTTTATAAACAAACGCCATATAAGGCCATCATTTCTCCTTGCTTCGCGGTTCTGTACAGTTTTATTTTTCGTTTATTACGATTGTTATAGTTATTGTGTAGCTATTTGAGACTTACTTTACTGTTCAGGTACCCATTTCCTTTATTTAATCCGCGGCTTTTATGCTATTTTTTGTTCGTTTATTATGATTATAGATATTTATTGATTCCCTTCTTTAGCTGACTGCCTGCTCATATAAGGCGCTCCGCTGGTTTTTTTGTGAAGCAGCCTTTACACAGCTTCTCCGCTGTTTTATAAATGAACGACATATAAGGACATCATTTTTCCTTGCTTTTACAAGGAAGCTGCCTTTTTATTTAATCCACGGGTTCTCCGCTGTTTTATTGTTCGTTTATTACGATTGTTATAGTTCTCTTTATATAGCACGTTGTCAGTTCAGCACTCCGGTTGTAATATGACGAAGCTGCGCGAGCTCACTCTTGAGAATGCAACGTATAGTTGTCCAGGAGAAAAGCAATCTTGCCTGAAATCAATGGCAACCTTTTGTAGGGTCTGTCCATGAGACTTATTACCTGTCATCGCGAAGAAGAGCCTTACTGGAAATTTGAGGTATTTGAATTGAAATGGGAAATCAGAGGGTATAACGGGGATGCAAGGAATACATTGAGTGTTGAGAAACTCTAGAGACAGCGTGTGTATTAACTTGTGGATTTTTCTGTGAGTATTTGGTGGCAGCGTGATGAAGTTGCTTCCGCAAGACCGCATTAGCCATGGAGCTCAGCTCGGAGCATATTCTTTTTCTAACTTGTCAATTGTGTAATGCGTTTTTTGAACAGGTTTGATGCATGGAAGTGATCACTCGTACTGCGTTCAGTCAGTTCACGTGAGCTGCTCTCTTGTGTGATGTTGCGATGTCCACGGCTTTATTTAATGTTAGCTAAGACCCGGCACTTAAAAGTTTCTCGCTACAGCAATTTTAACTCCGTTACAAAGTGATCCAACGTCTCGTTTATACCTCGTGTCTTCTCGTTAAACTTGTATCTCGCGAATAAAGTATTCGACGAAGGCATAACAAACGGCAGTTGGAGCGTGTCTATAAACTTAATTTAAACTTACGGTTTACACCGTGTTTTGTTTCCGCAGTAGCTGCACTTATGAATAAGCTTGTATGCGTTTTTCTTCAGCGCTCTTTGGAGCTCTTCCTTTTTTTCTACGTACTGCGTTCACAGTCAGTTCACGTGATTACGTGGGAGGCGTGATGGTTTGACACGCAACTCCGCCCCCCACGGCCATCGAGCTGAAGTCCATTACAGTACATGGAGAAAAATTTCAGTTCCAGTTATGACAATTACGCGTAGAATTTCGAAATGAAACCTGCCCAACTTTTGTAAGTAAGCTGTAAGGAATGAGCCTGCCAAATTTCAGCCTTCTACCTACACGGGAAGTTGGAGAATTAGTGATGAGTGAGTCAGTGAGTGAGTAAGTGAGTCAGTCAGTCAGTGAGGGCTTTGCCTTTTATTAGTATAGATTCGCTTTTCATATATTTCTATTTTGTAATTCACCATCCTTGAACAAATTTGCCTCATACCTCCTATACCTCTGTCCAGCACATCAATAAGGAACCAGTCTGTGTGATGATACTTTTACTAGAGTTACCATGCTAAAGTCCTTTGTGAGTTTACTGAATCACATCAGAAGTGTTGTACATATTCAAATATCTGAAACATGGCCAGGTTCATTAAATTGCTTTGTGTCCAATATGAACTGACATATGGAACTGGAAACCTGCGATCTTGAACTCTCCGGACATCTGTGCTGTCTCCTTCTTTGCCAAAGATTAAGAGAAAAATCTGACTGATTAATGACTGCTTGGCCTGTGACTGAGAATCTCACTCTTGTATATATATATAATAGTAAATGCAGGTGTTCTATCAATATTACAGTAAGTTAACTGACAGAAGCAAATGCCATTGTCTAGTTCCAAACTATTTAAATAAATTATATATGCAGTACAGTACCACAGACTTTAGTAATCACCACACTGCCAATTTCCAAAGGGCGCTGTTCTAATGAATTGCTTAATATTTCCAGGCATTTCTCTCTTACAAAGTATGTAAAAACAGAAACCAAGGCTTGCGTGTTTAAAAAGAGGAAAGTGGAAGTCTGAAACAAACAAGTGTACCACTAAAGTCTACACTGAAGCAACCTGAGAAAAACATTGTGATTACTGAACATCACCACATCACCCAGATGATCACCTCTCATTTGTACATTTTCTGGCATTCATACCATGAGTAATCTAGGAAGAAGATATGTATCTGAAAGAGAATACAGTATATGTATTTGATTGATGCATAGGTTACATAGCCTTGTGATTTCCAGTTCTTCTTATTTTCTTTACAATGTAAAACATATCTTTTGTTGTTTATCCTTGAGTTAAAATAAGTATTTTGGTGAATATAACATTTTGTTTTCAGGATTTATTTTTTATTCCCATTTGGTAGAATATGTGACTTTTTTGGTAATAAAATCTGTAAAAAAAAAAGTTATTGCATATGTTAAAAACAAAGGCTGTAGAAATAATGCTCTTATTATCTACCAACAGAGGATTTAGATAGAGATTAGTTGTGTGTATATATTTCAGTATTTATGCAACTGTGGGGATTTTGCAAAGTGAACAAGAACCATTTGAGATGTGGCATGATGTGACAGATGTTTTTAATTTTAATGTGTTGTCAGAACATATGTTTTCTTTTTTTTTTGTAAATACTTTTAAATCCCTGGTAACAATATGCGACTCTTGATTGCTTCAAGACAACATGTTTGTATTAAATAAATAGATATTTTTAATATTTGTTGGCATCTCTCAAGATAATTAAAGAGTTTCTATAAATGCAAGTTTGAAAAACTGTAACTAAAAAAATGTTCTTGTCTAGGTGATGTTAAAAGGTGACCTGCTTGACAGGAAGTAGAAATGAATAGAAGAAGACCCAATAGATTTATCAGAAAGAAAAAAAGGAATGTTTCTGTTACCAAAGGAAAATTTATTTGAAATTGAAGAGTTAGGGGTAACCTGCTCCAAAAAAGTACAGCTTCACACTATTGGATTACAACTATAGCTACCGTGGATTAGTTTCTATCTGTATGTATTTGTCCTGTTCCTGCTTGTATGTATGATTTTGTCTTGGTTGGATATGTCTTTGTCTGGGGAGTACTCCCAATCATGACAAATCTTCACACTACAACTGGAACCTAGTTGGATAAAACTGTATATTTCTTTCAGAGGGCTGTTCACAGGGTTTGTCATTCCACACACCATTGTCATCTGCACCTGCTGTACTGGTCAGTTAAATGTACCTAGGGGTGACCTCTGTCCATGCCCAGGTGAATGACCCTCTTTTTAGGTTTTGTGATTGGATAAACAAGTAAGAGTAGCCAAAGGCCCCTATGGTTCACTCTTTGCTTTACTGTAACAAGCTGCAAAAGCAGGCCCGCAGTTGTAGGGTGTGGTGCTCTTTCGCTCCTTCTTGCTATTTTCCTCAGTCTTTACTCTTTCTTTATAATTAAAACCAACCAATTGCTAACAGAGTTCTTGTATAATTCTTGCTTAATTTCCTTCTTCATCTAACTACAGTACTAAGTCCATTGTTACCCAAAACAAAAATGCTGCCTACTATACACTACATTGTCACTGAGGACTGTAAGCATCACTTAAATACACTAAATGACAGGGCCTCAGCAATTAACTGAAAATCAAGGATATAATATATAATAAGTATATGACACTCTGAACAGCTTCATTATTTGGCAATTACTGATAAAGGAAATGTGGACCACTAAAGAACATTACTATTGAAAAAAATGGACTTTCTAAAAAATAATGGATGTTTGAATATGAACTAACCAATCAGGTGGTTGATTAATATTTTTAAACCTATTGAATTTCACTAAAACAGTTACATTTTAGCATAACTCAGGCATTTTGTGAAGACATTGCCATCTCGCTACAGAGAAAGTCAGATTTATCAAGATAACAGCCATCAGTAAGGTGCAAACCAGGATGGTACCAGAGAATACTGAGAAAAGGCCCTTTTCTGCCTCCTGCATTTAGATGCCAGTCTCCCCTTAGCTTTTGTATTTCTTTTTGGTATCCCCAAATATTTAATCTTGTCAATTTTGTGTAAATATTAGATAGAATTTGTGAGAATGTACTGTTTAGATTTCTTGTTACATTAAGTCACTTTGGGGCAGCACAATAGTACAGTAGTGCTGCTGTCTAGCAGTAAGGACACCAAGGTTTGCATACTGGGTCTTCCCCGTGTGGAGTGAGCATGTTGTCCCTGCGTCTGCTTGGGCTTCTTCCTGTTGCTACCATTTCTTCCCACAATCCAAAGACATGAAGGTTAGGTGGATTGGCGATACTACTGTAAAGTAGCCACAGTATGTGTGTGTGTGTGTTTGTGTTTACCTGATGATATACTGAGACCCTGTCCAGGGTTTGTTCCTGCCTTACATCCTATGCTAGCTAGGATAGGCTTCAGCATCTCTGCGACACTGTTCAGGAATAAACTGGTTAGAAAAATGACTGATTGATTCACTTAGCAGAGGCTTTAATTCAAAGAGATTTACAAATAAATTGAACATAATCAAGTAAATATATTTCTGGAGGACTGTTGTAAAACAAGTTCTACAAGACAAAGTTACAACATTGACTATCGCAAGTGAAGAGCTACAAACTAAACAGAGCAACACAAGACTTTTTACTCTTTTTTTGGCTAATAAAAACCTACAGTCAAAACCATTATTAATTAAAAATATATTCACAGCCGAAGTGAGTCTTTAAACATTTCTTAAACACAGTGAAAGAGTCATCAATTTGTATGGTTAATTCCATTGATCAAATTTTACAAGACCATAGATAGATAGATAGATAGATAGATAGATAGATAGATAGATAGATAGATAGATAGATAGATAGATAGATAGATAGATAGATAGATAGATAGATAGATAGATATGCACATACACCAGAATGGCTAAAAATAAAGAAAATTAGAAAGAAAGGAAACTTCTGACTTAGCTATTACAGTCCCAGTGAGGCTTTATACAGATGTATTGCAGTTAGTATAAAGGAGCCCCAGTAGCATTTCTTGACTCACTTTTGCTGAATAATTAGTTGCCTGAAAGTCCTAAGTGTTATTGTGTCAGAGAGAGGATGTGCAGCATTGTACATAATGGCATTCAGTTTTGCTTTCATTCTCTCCTCTGCTACTACCTCCAGGGGGTCCAGAGTGAATTAGATGATATAATCTCTTGTCTGTCATTACTCCGTCATCTTTGGTACTATAAGAGGTATGCTCATTATAAACTCACAATCATTCAGGGTACGTAGTCTAAGAGGTGTGTATTTACATATATATTTATATTTTCTGTTTACCGTAAGTCCATCCATCAAATTTCTAACCCACTTATTGAAATCAGGTTTTCTGCATGGGACCCTGTAAGAAAGAAAAAAAGCCTGCCAAAGTTCCATATGAATTTTAACTTATGTAAAAGAGCAGGGATTCCTTCTAAAGACAGCAAAAGAATGTTGTAAAAAAAAACAATCCATTGGCACTCGGCCCCAGTAGGCACCGCAGCCACATGGCATTATGGAATTAATGCAAAATTCATGTATTCACAGGGGGACTTGATTATTTAATTGTTCAAATTTAGCCAAAATAAATTCAAGTCCAAAAGTGTCATTTTTTAGCTGCACAAAAATATGAATAATATTTTACAATACAGTTCAAAAAATGGATTTAAATGTAAAAAAATACACTTGTATATATTTGGTAAACAAACTAAATATACTGTACACATATAAATATAGAAAAGATTGTGCAGGCTACTTCAGATTTTTTAAATTTTAGTAAGATGATACTAGAATAATCTAGTTACTATATTTAATTTTTGTTCAGATTTATATTGTAACAAATTAAGATGCTTCTCGCACCCTTGCACCCTCAGACACCACGTCAGACACTAGGTAAAAGTCCAATAATGATATTTATTATATCAATAATGTGCACAAAGCACCCTCCACTCCCAAATACTCCAATAATAATAATAACAACAATAATAATCCTCCACTCTCCCAGACGCTTAGCCACCCTGCCTCCCAACTCAGCTCATCGTCTGGGAGCTCCCATAGTCCTTTTATATTCCCTGACCCGGAGGTGTTCCTTCCCAACAGTCCACAAGTCCTTATTCCTTCCGGGTCAGGGTAAATGATGTTTTTTCTCACCCCGGAAGCCCGTCGCTCTTCCTATGACGAACTTCCGGGTCATAGGGCATGAAGAACTCTTCGGTCCTCCCTGCAGCTCCCTCTCGTGGCCCCCATGGCATCCAGCAGGGCGGTGCATAAAAACTACATGGTCCATAATGCCCTGCTGGTCTTCTGGGGACCTCCATGCTGCAAGGAGGGCTCCACCTGGCGGCTTGGGGGTATTGGCCGGGGTACATGGCGGCCATATCTTACAGTATTCCCCAGCGAATTATAAAGATTCGGAGCGGCCTGCCCCGAGAGGGAAGTCTTCCTCCAAGAGGACATTCCGGTTGAGCCTTGATTAATCTGAATATCTTGGTCCCTGGAGAACCTAGGGGGAATATTATTCCAGTTTGATATCTTGTCCCCTCTCTCCAAGGACAGTATCGCCAAATGTGGCCCAACCTTCGCACCCGTAGCACTGCCTCCGTCCTCCTGGTATTCTCCCCCTGCGGGACTGAAAACAATTAGGAAATGTTAGGTCCGCCCCTTGTTTTGCTGGGAGTGAAACCCTGCCGCCTCTAATGGTGCTTTCTCTCTTTCTTTGTCAGGAGACCCCCGTTTTATTTTCGGGATCTCCTGCTTGATCTGAGGCTTGTCCACAGTCTGAGGCTCTCTACTAGATGAAGAGAGACCCTTTACTGTCTGCACCCCTTTTACTTTATAAATTACCGGTGGCGGCATCTTTAGGGCTGTCTCGCCCGGAGTCAGCACTGTGTAGCTGCCCGGATCGATTAGCCCTTCCGCTGGCCACTCGGTTATTGTACCGGCCTCTCTTGTAGGGCACGCATCCACTTGGCACCGCTATGGATTAAACGCGGGCCCATGTCACTCTGCGTCCCTATTTCATTATATACGGTACCGGCTTTACCTACCTGTACCGCTAAATCAATTAAGACAGGTGGCTCCCGAGACAATCGCCGCAGGTACTCATTTAATTTGTTCATAGGCTTTTCAGCCGCTCCTCTCAAGTCTGCAACGATCGTCTGGATTGTTTGCACCACCTGTAAAACTGTGCACGGGCTGAAGCAACTTCTCCAGCTCGTGCACGTCCAAAAATTTATTCAATGCAACCGGAGGCACGCTCAAGCCATCATTAGCCTTACCCTCCGGCTGGGAGCCAATAAACACGGCCGCTCCTGGCACGTGCGACAGGTCCCGCAAGGGAGCCTGGGATTTGGAGTTCTTTTTGGAGGACCGCGGTGCCGCTTTTGGCTGACTGCGATCAGTCTGCATCAATTTGTCGACAGACCGATCAGTCATTTCCCGGACCTCCTTACTTTTTTGTAGGGAGAGCGGTGCTTCGCTCATCTCCCTTTTCCCTTCGGAAAACCAAGTCCGTCTTTTCTTGGGTGAAGCCACAAACAGCTGAACATGGAACGTCACCTTCCTGGAATCCTTCGTGGTAGGTCACGTGTCCCTTGCCGGCACCCGTAATGCGGAAGTCCTTCGGGTTGCTCGTTTGCCTGAAAGAGAGCGCGCCATCGCTTTCGGGTTTGTCTTCTGCCTCCCGCAGAGCCTTCGGATGGACATCTGGGAGGTATGTACATGGGACATCATGTGTTAAATTAAAAAGATTGTAAAGTACATTCCCAGCACATACCTCGTCGGAGACGTCTTCCTCCGAAATCTCTCCCAAACTCGTAGCTGCTCCATGGCTCGTCTTGGCGTAGGCAATGCCGAGCTTTAGACCTCCGCTGTGACTGGCGCTCTGCTTTGTCTTCTTCCCCATTACGGACTTGAAAACAGGGATAGTGGTGTTTTTTCCTGTGTGTGTCGACGATGTCTTCCCGGGGTATTCTGTCCACAATAAATTTTTTTTAAATACAGGTCCTCTGCCAAACTGACGGCCAGAGAATCCTGCCGACTACGCCAATTGTAACAAATTAAGATGCTTCTCGCACCCTTGCACCCTCAGACACCACGTCAGACACTAGGTAAAAGTCCAATAATGATATTTATTATATCAATAATGTGCACAAAGCACCCTCCACTCCCAAATACTCCAATAATAATAATAACAACAATAATAATCCTCCACTCTCCCAGACGCTTAGCCACCCTGCCTCCCAACTCAGCTCATCGTCTGGGAGCTCCCATAGTCCTTTTATATTCCCTGACCCGGAGGTGTTCCTTCCCAACAGTCCACAAGTCCTTATTCCTTCCGGGTCAGGGTAAATGATGTTTTTTCTCACCCCGGAAGCCCGTCGCTCTTCCTATGACGAACTTCCGGGTCATAGGGCATGAAGAACTCTTCGGTCCTCCCTGCAGCTCCCTCTCGTGGCCCCCATGGCATCCAGCAGGGCGGTGCATAAAAACTACATGGTCCATAATGCCCTGCTGGTCTTCTGGGGACCTCCATGCTGCAAGGAGGGCTCCACCTGGCGGCTTGGGGGTATTGGCCGGGGTACATGGCCGGCCATATCTTACAATATATAGAATTTAGATATGCTTTATACTAATGTTCTGTAATGCTTTTATTGTTTCAATTAAGAACCAGAATTTATTTTTGATGCATTTCTTTTACTTTAATAATAGTGTTGGAAATTAAAACAGCACTCAATCTAAGCATATTTAGAAAAGCTTAAAGAATTACAAGGAAAAAAAACAGACAAATCAGAGATGAGACCAACATTTGAGATAGTGTTTGCAAAGTAATTGCAACATTATTCATAAATAATAAAGACCAGAAAGAAGCAATTGCCTGATATTTCATCTTAATGGTCCAAATTATATTTTGTCAGTCATTTTGGCATAATCTTTAGGAATTTCCTAACGCCAAATAACCTAAGCTTTAAGAATTGTAACTAGAAGAGCTGCCAGTTGTAGTAATATCTGTATGGATGCAGTATGTATATAGTATTTACCTACTCTAAGTATCTTAAGTTATTGTCTAAAATCAGAAGGCTGAAATTGCATAAAAATAAGTCTTACTAAACTGAAAGATAGTCACACTATAAAATATCCCTTAGAAGGTCAATAGATGGGAGTTTACTACTTTAGCAAATAATATAATTACCAATTCCTTTTACCAATAGTGTTTTTTAACCCAGCAAAATGTGTTTGGTGTTGTTTAGATGTTTTAAAGGGTTTAATTGATTTTATATGTTGTTTCATACCTTCATTTATTAAAGACTAGCAAAATACCCGCGCTTCACAGCGGAGAAGTATTGTGTTAAAGAAGTAATGAAAAAGAAAAGGAAACATTTTAATAATAACGTAACATGATTGACAATGTAATTGTGTTGTCATTGTCATGAGTGTTACTGGCATATATATATATATATATACAGTATATATATATATATATATATATATATAGTGGTCCCTGGCCGGGACGCCCAGGAGGACCGGAGGAGGGCTTGTGCCTCCTCCAGACCGTGAGGGGGCGTCCGTCCTGGTTATGTTGGGGGCCTCGGGTAGGCCCTGTAGGGACCCGTGGCCACCGCCAGGCGGCGCCCCAATGCCTGCATATCCCTGGAGCCCAGCACTTCTGCCACACCAGGAAGTACTGGGGGGAAGACGACAGGGGACACCCGGACGGCTTCCGGGTGCGCAGCCGGCACTTCCGCCACACTGGGGTGTGGCCATGACTGATTGCCGGGAAGCAGCTGGAGCCCATCCAGGTTCTCATATAAGGGGCCGTTTCCCTCCAGTCAGCAGTGGATGCCGGGTGGAAGAGGACACAACTGGAGTGAGGACGAGAGGCGGCCAGGAGAAAGGCATTGGACTTGTGTGGCCTGGACAGTTGGGGGAACGGTGCAAGAGGCACTGGGGGTGCACGTGAGCACAATTTGTAAATAATTGTTGTAAATAAACGGTGTGTGGTGGAACTATGTTGTCTGGCTGCCTGTGTCCGGGTCCCAGTTCACAATATATATATATATATATATATATATATATATACACACACACACATATAAACATATATATACACACATACACATATACTGTACATAGATACATATATATATACACATACTGTATATATATACACACATACATATACTGTATATATACTGTGATAAGAATGAGTCAGAGACATCATAAAGATTTGGGGCAGCCACCCATATAATTGAATCAGGTGCTAAAGTAGTTGTAAATAGCACAATGTGCTTAGTTCAGAGTCCAGAACAGAACTGCCTGTACTGAGGCAAGATGGCAGTTTTAAAGGGCTGGAAGGGAAGTGACGTCATCTAGGCCGGAACTGGGAGTGGTGTCCTTGTGCCCGGAAGTGACATCATCCTTGGGGCCGGCAACAGGCGGGATTTCCCGGGAAAGGTCTGCAAGGGACTGAGAGAGAAAGTCAGTACACTCTGCCACCCCCTGGCCTGGCGTAGAATTACTAGTGTTTAGGCCCTTCAGCTGGTTCCCATGCGCACGTGTGTGATAATACATATATATATACACATATATATATACATATATATGCATATACATATCTACATATATATATATACATATCTACATATATATATATATATATATATATATACTGTATATATATATATTAGGGGTGGGACTCGATTAAAAAAATTAATCTAATTAATTAATCTTCATTAATCGAATGTAAGCACACATGAAAATTTGCCCCAAATCGCAAATGTTTTTTTTTAATTTAAAAAGGTTTTAGTGGGCGACAGAATCAAATAATAGACATGGACAGGAATATTGTAAACTCAAGCTGTTTTAATTTCTGAAAAAAAATGCATTTAAACTGCATTTCATTTCAAAACAGAAACAAAAATATTATCCCTTGCTAAAATTGGGCAGACTTAAAAAAAAAAGTGGTATTTTAAGTACTTTAAGTACATTTTTAGAATGGTATTGTCTTTAAATAATAATAACAAAAATTTCAACAATAAAGTGCAGTTTTTCTTCTTAAAAAATAAGGCAGAAACATAAAAGGTAATTTTACCAGCCTCACCTTTAAACTGTGAGTAACCTTAGCCAAAATTATTTTGTACATTAGGCTAAAACAGTGTGATCATTGAACATTTTGTAATTAGATGTATTTAGAATTACTAACGGTCATGGAAGTCCAATGATCCCCAGTAAGAGCCACAAAGTCCGCTTCTGTAATGCATCTAATTTTGCTTGCTTTTCAATGTCAGAAAGCTGTTGAATTTTACTAGAAATACACTAACTGTAGCACATTTTCTAACCCCCAATCTTCCACCACTGTTAGTGGTCTACCGTCCAAAGCAATGTATTTTGCGAGAGAATTTTAAGTTTGACCGATGTTGACTTATTAATTTTGGCCCTGAAGCCAGTCATTTCATGAGGTTTGGGCTGCCGACACCTTTTGTTGGTACTCGAACCCGTACTGCATACACAGTTTCTCTGCTCGCTGTAACATGTTTTGCATTTAGATGGAACCGTAAGGTTGAAGTGCCTCGGTGGTATGCAAACTCATTTTTGCACAGTTTGCACCAAACCACACTTTTATCAAGGCTTTCGTCAGGTAGTCTTTTGAAATAAAATTTGCCTCCGATCAGTGCTAGCAACGCGCTTTCTTCGGACTCTTACATTGTTGTAGCTCTGATGTGTGCATCAATGTAATCGATGTACCAGGAAATCATGCATTGACAAAAGTTAACCTTTGCTTGGAATGCAAAGTGTGATTAAATACGTTATTTTTTAATGCATTATGGAGTACATGCATCAAAGCTTCTCAGCTGTGCTTGTGCTAAGAAAAGGAAGCATTTTAATAAGTAATAGTTTTGTGACAATTATGACTGTTGCTGTCATCAAGGATTTCATTATTATTATTTCTTTCAATCAGGTTCGTATTTGGAGGACGTGTTGTGTTCAAGTTTCTTCCGTATTTGTCAACCGTTGTAAAGATAACAGGTTTCATTCATCAAAGTGTTCACCACCCAAATCGGAACTCGTGAATGTAAGATGTTCAACAGGCATTCCCGGTAGTAAGTTTTGGAAATTGCCTGTGAATATTTAGCGGTAGCGTGTGTATGAACTTAATTTAATCTTTTCCAGTCCTGCAAAGTCAGTTGACGCGAGCCGTTCGGAGTACATGCATCGAAGCTTCTCAGCTGTGCTCGTGCGATCTCGCGATGTCCACGACTTTATTTAATGTTAGCTAAGACCCGGCACTTCAAAGTTTCTTGCTACAGCAATTTTAACTCCGCAACAAAGTGATCCAAAGTCTCGTTTATACCTCGTGTCTTCTCATTAAACTTGTATCTCGCGAATACCATACTCGTCGTTGGCATGACAAACAGCAGCGGGAGTGTGTCTATAAACTTAATTTAAACTTACGGTTTACACCGTGCTTTGTTTCCGCAGTTGTGTAATTCGATTTTTGTTCAGCACTCTTTGGAACGGTTGCTTTTTGTCTGTGCACTGCGTCAGTTCACGTAAGCCGCTCGGTATACATGCACCGAAGGTTCCCAGCTGTGCTGGTGCCATCTTGTGCGATGTCCACGGCTGTATTTAATGTTAGCTAAGACCCGGCACTTAAAAGTTTCTCTCGCAGTTTCGCTGCGTTTGTGCCAAACACCACCCTGACCATCTCATCTTCGTCTGCATAAGCACAGTCCTTCACCCGTGAATATTTAGCGGCAGTTTCTATTGGATTGCCGCTGATGGACGGCCTTATATGGGCAGGCACTAAATTACGTGGGAGGCGTAACTCCGCCTCCCACGGCCATCGAGCAGACATCTATTATAGTATATGGACGAAAAAATAGGTTCCAGTTATGACCATTACGCGTAGAATTTCGAAATGAAACCTGCCCAACTTTTGTAAGTAAGCTGTAAGGAATTAGCCTGCCAAATTTCAGCCTTCTACCTACACAGGAAAGTTGGAGAATTAGTAGTGAGTCAGTGAGTGAATAAGTCAGTCAGTGAGGGCTTTGCTTTTTATTAGTATAGATAATTTGATGTAATGTATTTATTTGAATTGGCTTTTATTTTTTAGAATTATACTGCAAATTATATATGTTAAGATTAAGTTTATAGTTACCTTTTGAATGTTGCCAATTTCTACTATTAAAAACTGCAGGTACTGCAATAGAAAGTATTACAATGAAATATAATGCCTAGAATCCCACTGAAATGTTACTATTTGGAACAGATTTTTCTATTACTCTTATGGTTAGATGACTACTAAATATTGTTTTGCTATAAGAAATCATTGTTTTTTTTTGTCTTCTTTTTTCTAATAGATACTGACTATGGTAAATGGACTGAAGTGCATGAAATGCTCATTTTCTTCAAAAACATAACAATCTGAACTCATATCTGTATTCACTGGCATTATTAGGGTGATTTACCTGATAGACTGTTTCTAAATAAAGTACATTTATGTGAATCTGTCACATACATGCAAGATAAGGACTGATGGAGTAATATGCCAATGAGTACTTTAAAGAAAAAATTCAACCTATTTAATAATAAAGGAAAATATGTTAAATGTACACAGTAACCTTTCCAACTGGTAATATTTTTGCAAATGGAGAGGCAATAAATTGGAGGAGATGTATTGAGATAATAGATTAAATAAGCAGAGCAATACCTGAAGTTAGGGATTTTTCTGTTTACTTGGATAAGCTGCTGGTTCAGAATCTTGCTGCTTGTTTTTTGGTTGGGACAAGAAGAGTTTACCTCTGTATCTTCAATGTTAGCCTCTTTACACTGGCTGCTATTTAGCTTTAGAATTGATTTTAAAATTTTGTTGCTTGTTTTGAAATCATTACATGGGTATGCTCCCACCTTTTTATCTGAATTGTGTGTTTTACACCTGCCTTCCAGAGAGCTTAGATCTTTTAGTCAATTCTCTCTTATGGTCCTTCGTACTAAGGTCAAAACCAAGGGGGACAGGGCTTTTGCAGCTGCTGCATCTCATCTTTTACCTTATTCCATTAAGGAGTCACCCTCAATTAAACTGTTTAAAACTACGTAGATTGAAGACGCATTGCAATTCTCTAGCTTTCCATGACCTTCAGTGATACTGATGATTCCCTCCACATAGTTAATTTATTTGTTTCAATTTACTGCTGGTAGTATTGCATTTTATTCTACTTATTTTATTTTATTTTATGTTTATTGTATGTTTTAATGTAAAGCACTTTGGCTACAGCATTACTGATGTTGTTTTAAATGTTCTCTATAATTGACATTGATATTAGATAGTGTTACTGTTACTCCTTCTAATATAGTTCATAGTCTTTGTGTTATTATTTATCTACACTCTCCTTTAGACACAGGTTAACTATCTTAACTATTAACCATCACCTACATAATATTGGCTGTTACAGTTCTTCACTTACTTTCCATGCTGAGATCATAATTTATGTTTTCATTAGCCCCCATCTGGACTACAGTAATGTGTTATATGGTGGTCTTCCTGTTAAATTTTTCAATAAATTGAAATATATCCAAACCTATATACCAGGAAATCTACGCATATGGATCCAGTCATTTTCCAGTAAAACTGTCTTCCTCTAATGATTCATATTTACTTTAAACTCTTCATACTTACTTACAAAGCACTTTATAGTCTTGCCTCTTCTTACACTTCTGATTTTCTCCTTCCCTATCAGCTCATTACCTCAGATTCTCTGGCAATGATCTTTTTTCCATTGCCCATACAAAATTATCTACTGTGGGATCACAGTTATTTAATGCAGTTGCTCCCAGGAAGTACAACTCTATGCCTCAGTCTGTCTACAACTGCACAAGTCTTTGTATACTTGCACAAGACTCCAAGCAGAAAACCAAAGCTACAAGGAATGACTTCAAAACACCAGTGTTAATGTGCAGGAAGGGCCAAGTCAGAGTCCAGATCTCAGTCCATTTGTATGAGTCTTTCCTCTTTTAAGTCCAATCTCAAAACATATTTTACCCACTATTACAAATTATTATTTGTTATTTATATTGTTGTGTTTCTATTGTAATATCTCAAATATTTAGTATTCTCAATACAAATATTTATTTTTTAATGCTATAAAGTGACTTTTGGATGTTACTATACAATTAAAACTTATTAGTTTCAGTACCCATACAAAATTCAAATTACTGTATATAATCATTGGAAAACCAGTTATTTTATTTCTGATCTGTACAGGAAGCACTATATTACAAATCACCAGATTATTTTTCTATCCATATTTTGAACCCATTCCACCTTCCTACAACCACAGCAACTTAAGTTATTTAATAAAAGCAGCCCATTGTCTTTTTGTCTTTTTCTGTGAATCACTTTCAAAAAAGCCAAGTTAAATCCACCATGATTCAAAGTTTAATAACAATAAAATTTGAAAGCTTCCAAGGATCGAATAGTTTTTATAGGCATTGTATAAACCTTAATCTTTGTAGAATAAATCATCAGTTCTGACAAGCTCAATAGACCATCTTACGTTCTGTTCTGTATCACATGTCTTCTTCTACCACTATCACTATCCTTGGATTCTTCTTCTTCAAACATTAATAGAGAATATCTTTAGTATCACATATTTTATGTGTATTCATTCATCTGTGTATTGTGGCCTACCAGGGGCACTCAGCTCTCCAAACCCAGCACAGACATATGCAGGACACAAGTTCAGCCACACAGGTTTTTTATTTTTCTTGTGGGAAACACTTTTCCACCATTTTCCATCTGCCCAGCACATTGCACAGTCCAAATCACAATAAGCACAATAAAAGCACCAAGCACTTTGCCTTTGCTTTCTCTTCCCTCTATCTCTTTCTCTCTGTCTGTCTGTCTTCCAACCTCCACTTCTCCTGACAAGCATCCTCCTCTCCCTCCCGACTCTGGCTCCTGGACCAGTGGTAGCAGGCTCCTTTTATCCTGCACCTGGAAGTGCTTTCGGTGGCCTGTTTTGCGTGGTCCAGAAGCACTTCCGGGTGAGGTGGAAGCCCAACAAAGTAGGGCTGCACAATCCCTACAGCACCCCTGGCAGCATCCATAGAACCCAAGAGGGGAGAGTTAAAGAATTACAATTTCCATGATGCCCTGTGGGAACTGTGGTGCTGCTGCAACCCAGGGGGACTGCCATCTAGTTCTCCAGGGGAGATAATGCCCTGTATGTGTTCTCTCACCCTGGTTCTTCCATTATACATGTAGGGGCCCCAGCCATCCACCACAGTATTCATTTTTTAGTTCTTCTTAAGATTGCCCATTGTCTTTTTACAACTTCGGTAACTGAGACTTAAACTTGGATCTAGTTGCTTCATTTATTATTATTGTTGCATATTTGCTCTAGAGTACTTAGAATATCAGGGTATTTTACAGTTGTTTACAAATGCTATACACTCTAGATTTATATATGAAGTACTGGCAATCAATCAGGTTGCATAGAGTTTCACCAAGAAACAGAGGTGGGTGTTGAACCAACAGTTTTGTTGTATAAAGTTTAGTGCTTTTATATACTACTTCACACTTCCTGTCCCAGGTCACATTGTCAAGTATAAATGATTAATGTATTACAAATTCAGCTCATAATACCATGAAGTTACAGTATGTCCATTAGAGAATTGAAAGGAATATTATTACTGTATACCTTTAACTTGAAGAATTATATTACAACTCACAAACATACATTCACAATTTTCAGAGTTCATATATGAAGCATATGTGCACATCTTATGCTGTTATTCACAGAAGCAACTCCAGAAATAACAGTTTAAGTGCCTCTGCAGTCCTTTTAATGGTTTACATTTGCTTGAAATGGAAGAAAATTTGATTCCTTCTGTGAGAAAATTGGTTATTTTTTCAATGCTGAATTGAAGAACTAGCACCCATAAATAACAGGCAGACAAACATGCTGTGGTATTCATATGTGATACCATATGTGGCACTGGCTGTAACACAATTTATACATAGTGGCAGATTAATGAAATCTACAACACCTTTATTTTCACAGACTCTACATAATGGTTTGTCGCAGTTTATGAAATAGATACATTCAAATTCGTTGTCAAATAAAATAAATTACATAAACATGAAGATATGTTCATTATCAAGTCTGTATTAGTATCAGCAGTATTTTATAAGCTGTTGACTAAATCATTTAAACCAAAGAATTCATTGTATAACGAAAACATAACTGTGTGGGTATGCTTTGATCAGGTAGACTGTGTAAAACTGTTCATTTTAACAAAAGTACAATTTAGTTAATTATTTATATAAAAGAATATAAAAATAAGTGTAAAGAAGAAAAAGTAAGACAGTCATTACCAGAATAGAATAAAAACATTTTGCTAAGTTGTGAAAGCAGTATTAACCTTGTAACAACGCAAGACCTTTTTCCTTAAAATAAACAGTGTTATAATTTACATTTAAAAAATATTTCAATGTCTTTTCTTTTTTTCTCTTTGTAAGGGTGGGTCAGATCATTAAAGGTGTGTATGATGTCTGCATTCACATACATTTTCCATATTTGCAAAGACAGCAGTAGCAACATATGCATTACACATTTTTAAAATGGTATTAACAAGCCTGATTGCTGCTGAAGGCATGAGCTCCTCAAGTCCCAATGTATTCTTTAATATGGATGATAGCAAAATACCTTTAATATTAAGAGAACTGATGGATCCGTGCTCAATGACTTGCTTATTTGTAGATATATTGTCTCTCAGATTTCAAAAATGTTCTGGCTACAGCAATTAGGCATTTTCTTTTGACATAGTGCATCCTTAAAAGCCACAGAATATGTATTATTTTAAAACCAAACATAAGTAACTAATTTAAAAAGACCTGTGCACCAGCATGAGCATTAGATTAATCAGTAGTATATATTATGAATTCAATGTGGTGTATGCGCAGCAGAATATACACACTCCTAAGTACTGTATACACCAAAACCATAAAAGAAAAAAATGTATAGAAAGGTGTTTTCTTTGTGAATAATATTTAGATAGCTGGCAGTTTAAAGTACTTGTAAATTTACTTTTCCTCATTTATTTTCTGGCTCTCTCTATCTACTGGATAGATATTTGATGCATAAGAAAGAAACTGAAATTTACTATATAATATAAGAAAAGGTGGCTTCTAATTGCACTTCTTTAGTTTATTTTACATGTAAGAAATGTAATGCAGTATATTTCACAGAAAACAAGTTTTAAAAATACTGTAGCAGAATACCCTTCAAAACCACAAAACTTTCTTACAAAGACCAACATGGACGAAGACAGCTGAGTGTATAAAAAAGAGTGCATTTAACAGTAAAAGAATAAAACTTATAGTGCAATAGGTTCACTCATACATCAAATCATGTTACATGTTATTCTCGAATACAAATAGTGCCAGAAATATCTTTACATTTAGTTATTAAAAACTGGATTTCTCTTGAGATGGAAGGTAATTAAACTGTACTTACTGTTTCAGTGCAATGTTACAGTGTTTATGATTATATTAAAGTTACTAACACTTACAGAAGCTAAACCTACCATTGCAATACTCTAAAACACAGCTAAATATTATGTGCCTTGGGAGTAATTAAATTAATCTTTGAAACTTGGGGTAAAATTATTTCATCAGTTGGTAGATCTTTATAAAAATAATGCATTAAGTATATCATCGGCAAAAGCTGAATTTAAACAGAAATTTACAATCACTGGAATGAGAATTCAGAATTCAAGGTCTGTCCTGATTCCATGTCTGAATGAAACACAGAACATTAGGTGACAACTGTTCCAGGAGATCCACTGGAAGTCCATAGGGAGAGAACCATTGTAATGAAAGAACAAGATCTGCCCCTTGTCCTGCACTCATAAGAAATCGGATGTGAGATGAAAAATGGCAGTTTGTGTGGGTTACCAACAGTGACTGAACTCTGCTAAAGGGACCGCAGTAAGCTAGAAATTTACTGTATATACTTATACTTATGTGATTTATAGTCAAATTATATATAATTGGTATTCATTTTTCAGATAAAAATTTTCCAATACTGCAGTGGGCTGACGCTCTACCCAGGGTTTGTTTCCTGCCTTGCGCCCTGTGTTGGCTGGGATTGGCTCCAGCAGATCCCTGTGACCCTGTAGTCAGGATATAGCGGGTTGGATGATGGATGGATGGAGATTTCCCAATATTTAATATTTCTTAAGAAATAGCATTGCTGTGATGCAAGATTCCAGAAAGTTCACCCTCTGTGACAAAAATGTCTTTTTTTGATGCAATTCTTATTTGCATAAGCAATATACAATGCACAGCCATACTGTACATTTACCACTGCTTACAGTAGTTACTCCATGTGGCATTTGTTCAGGGATTTTAAGGACTTTGACCCATGTCATTCACTTAAAGAGTGGGAATTTCAGCTATCACATATACCCTGTAAAAGAGAAGCATTTGCTCTGATTGGCAGCATTGGCTATTGCAAGATTGATGTCTTTGATAAAGCTCTCTTCTTGTTAGTATAAATTTTGATGAACACATACAAGTAATGATTTCATTGTTCTCTGTATAGTACATGTGATAATAATGACACTATAAATCTATCATAATGTTTGGCATTAAAAAACAATGCTCTTTATTTTTTTAGTAATGTGTCAGCCTGTAGCATTGAATAGTTGTATTTACAGCCATAGATTTATTGTAATAGTCAAAAACTTGAAACCATCAGTGAGGCAGCGGGGTGTAGTAGTTAAGGCTTTGGACTTTAAACCATGAGGTTGTGGGTTCAAATCCTGCTACTGACACTATGTGACAATGAGCAAGTCACTTGACCTGCCTGTTCTCCAACTGGAAAACCAGAAGAAATGTAACTAATTGTATCATAAATGTTGTAAGTTGCCTTGAATAAAGGCGTCAGCCAAACAAGTAAATGTAAATCTTCATATATGACACATTGGGCAATGCTGCCAAGTTCATTGTGTGAATGTCAGTCCAAACACCTTCGGTCCTGTGACACTCAAAGCCCAAAGATATACAGTTCGAGTTAATTAGCGGTTTTAAACTGACCCCGTTTGGGTGTTTGTATGAGGGTGCGCTGCAAAAGACTGCCTCCCTGCCTGTGTCTAGTATTTGAGGTACAGACACCAATTCACTGGAAAACTGAACCTGATAAGCAGATTAGGAAATGGAGAGAATAAAGTTTTTTCAGGATAAAATGAACTAAAATATAATTTTAAATGGTTTTGTTGTACTGCTGAAATAAATGTACCACGCAATATTGTTAGTTTTTCCTCTCATTCATTCTCTTCCTCTTCTTCATCCTTCCTCACAGTGCCTCCTATCTTCTGACTAATGACATTAATATCCCACAGGTTTACACTAGATTGTATGCTATAATGCAACAGTATTAAACATTCCCTATGAAGTGATTTTTCTTAATGTTATAAGAATAAAAAATATGCCTGGGTAACATGCAAAGAACTCTATCAGCGCTGAAATTTCATGGGAAAAAATAATGAAATTGATGATGATTAAATTGGTAACATGATCCACTAGCACTTTAGTTTAGGTACTGCAAAAATGCATCTATTACACATTAACTGTTGCATAACAAGACCTTAACAAAGGCCTTTTTGGTCTTCATAATACTTAAAAAACACAAGTAGATAGGGTTATTCATTTCTGTACAGTGTGGCATATTGACATGAAGGTAAAATGACTTGTTAATATGATGAATTCACAGATCTTATACTAAATATGGAATATCAAGAAAAATGTGGCTCAGAGGTAAACCACCTCAGGCCAGTCCAAAGTGAAATATTGTTAGAAGGTCACATTGCAGAGATAAATGAAAACTTTACTGATGCTTTATAAGTGTTATGGAGACCGAAAGAAGCCTTTGATAAAGTCTTGTTACATAATAGTAAATGTGTAATAGATGCACTTTTGCTGTACCTAAATTAAAATGTTTTCCATGATCCTTATGTATACGATTAATAATTATGAATAATTTGTAAATAATCTCTAGCACTGCGGCGGGCTGGCACCCGCCCGGGGTTTGTTTCCTGCCTTGCGTCCTGTGCTGGCTGGGATTGGCTCCAGCAGACCCCTGTGACCCTGTAGTTAGGATATAATGGGATGGATAAAGAATTGCACCTTTCATTAAAATCTTAAAATCATTCAGTCCATATTAATAAATTAAATCCAGATAATAAAAGAGGCAAAATAAATTTTGTTGAAATGCTTATTTAATGAAATATTAGGGGACTTGTAACCTGAAATGCATATTTTTTTACATAGAGACATTATCTCTTCATAATGAGCTACAAATAAACCCACCATTAATAATTTCAAATTTTTATATTACATGAGCACCCTCTCTGCGGTGGGCTGTCGCCCTGCCCAGAGTTTGTTTCCTGCCTTACGCCCTGTGCTGGCTGGGATTGGCTCCAGCAGACCCCAGTGACCCTATAGTTAGGATATAGTGGGTTGGATAATGGATGGATGAGCACTATTGTTTAGCTAACTGATCTTTTTTATCCATTAGATATACAGTATACTGCATTACTTTTGTTTTCAGCATGTATATGACAAATATGTCATCTTTTAAGTCTGTACTATTATAATATGTCTTATGATACAGTGATTAGCTCTACTGTTTCACAGCTCAGGACACCTGCATTTGAATCTCAGTCTGGCCGTTGTCTCCTTGGTGTCTGTATGTTGTCCTAAAGTTCCTGCTTTTTTTGGCTTCACCCAAAGTCATGCATTTTAAATCGAGTCTGAATGGTGTGTGTGTGTGTGCTCTAATCGACTAATGTTACATCTAGACAGGTTCTAACTAAGTGTAACAATTTAACAAACTAAACAGCTTTGAAAAATGCCTAAGCGGATGGACAAACTTAAAATTAGGAGCACCAGGACTTATTAAGAATTCTCCGAATGGCAGGAATAAATCAGGATTAACTAACAATTTCTGTGTGTGGCTGAGGATTACCCAAATCCCTGATTTGCAATACAATGCAACATTCTTGCACACTTATTTAATAAAGTACTCAAAATATTTTGCCCCGATACACCTGAGTGGCTCATATGGTTTCATCATCGCCTTACTGACACACTGTATCTGTTCTATTTCTGTTATTGAGGGCACCCAAACCTCCTCACTCTCTCCAGCACATCATAATTCTTCTGGGGGTAGTCATTTCTTTAAAAGAGCCAGTTGCCCATACTATTAATCATTCCCCATACATAAAGTAATTAAGGCAAGATTTGCTCTTTAGCCTTTGCCTACACCAGACCATGCTATAAGGCTGTATCTTACCTGTGGCTCAATAATTGCCTGGGGTCTCATTCTTCTCCAATAACTACAAACTCACCATAAAAATATTAAGCAAATGATGAGTATACCTTTAAAACTTGAAGTCTAATTACTTTACTCAAACGAGAAAACAGATTATCTCAAAATGGCACTAAGCAGAGGGATTTGATGCACAATTATAATTGTTGTTGTCATACGCTAATGGCCATGAATTTACTTAGATCTGTATATTGAACACAAGTTGTGAAAGCTCGGCACCCAAGGGAAGAGGCTAGCTAATTGCAAAACTAATGATTTTGCTTATGGTTTGTCAGCATTAATCTCCCAGTTGAACATCCCAGTCTCTTGTGTGCTTAGCCTTTTAGATGGATTTTAACAAACTAGCAAAAAAAAAAATAGACAGAAATGATTTACGCAGTCAGAAGCAAAGTATTTTTGAAAGCCATATACAGATGACATAATCCTTTGCCTTGCAAAACAGCCTGCTAGTCTATTCAAATGAGTTTTAGAACTTAACGTCTTCCCTCTTTCTGCATTTTCTTCTTTGAAAAGGGTGAATGGGTCACATTTAATTAAACTTCAAATAAATGTAATCGGCTGAAGGATACTAAGTGCCTTGTTTTGTAGTTCTCTGTCTTTTTCCCTTGTGGAAGATTTAGTTTTAATTAAGAAAAACGTGCGCTACATGAATATGGCAGGAAATAGCAATGTGCAAAATTAGAAAGGTTTAAGTCTTTTTGAGGCGGACTAAATAATAGCTCATGCTTCTATATTCATGGCATGCTCCAGTCTAGCACTTGCACAGATCATCCTGACAGTTAATGCAGAATGCTGCTTCTTCCATTCAGTAAAACACTACTTTTGTGTCCATTCATGAGAACAGCATACCACCCACTTTTAGGTAATTTTGCTGCATTACTGTAGGTTTATTAATATACTGTTTGCTTTTACTAATAGCTCATAAATCAGCTCTGCTTCACTTTACATTTAAAGAAGACTTCATTCTAGTAATAAAATAGCAAAACAAATCATTGACTATAATGTGTAGTATCTTTAAGTATCTTAATCTTTAGTTTCACAGAAAACATGTACTCCTTAATATGTAAATCAACATCAAAAGCAAATATAACAATTACTATAACTCTAAACCCAAACTAAATTGAAAAATTACAGGCTTTCTAGAATTCAGCAGATATTCCTGTCAATACTACATTTATAACATTACTTTCTTCAACCCACTTAGTACAGTTCATGGTTTGAGAGAGGTCAGAGTATCCTGTGAGCATCAGGTGAAAGGCAGGAGAGAACTTGGACGACTCACTAATCCTTTGCAGTGCCCTCTCAAATTCATAGTCACAGTGGGACACTTCAGCAAGGCAATTAACTAAAGGCATGCTCCCATAGGATGTGGAAGTAAAACCGAAGTAGCCAGAAAAACAAAATAAATTCCCAATTGGAGAAAGTAATGGAAGGATTAAAATTCAGAACACTGGATGGGTGATGAAGCTATACTAAACATCATGCTACCTGCATTATACGTAGGTAATAAAACACATTATTTACAAATAACAAAAATACATGTATAAAAGCAGAACAATGCCAAACATGGGTAAAATGTTAAAAAATGCAGTTCATCGTGTAACAGAAAAACAACAAAATAGAAAAATGGGGTATGCGGTACTTGCAAATAAAGAAAGGTGTCTTGACATTCAGAAGTAGTCCTAGTGGTTTTAAAGCACATGAAAAAGGCTTCTCATTGTTGAAACAAAGAAGCAGCAAGAAAGTAACAATGAACAATATGAACAATAAACAACAGACAGTTAATAAAAGGGACTTGCTGTGGTGCATAAACCAATGTTGAGATGAAATCACCCACTAGGCAAATCGCCAGCAGTGCTAAAGATCAACTGACGCAGTTCAAGACATATGCCTCTACGTCAGAGGTCTTCAAGACAAAAGCCAATAAAGGCAGCATAAAGTAACACCAAACTTAAAAGGCCAAGTTTATGTGTTTCCTTCATGCCTGAAGGGGTACAAGCATTCAGTTTAATCTTACGGCACTCACACAGAATCATAAAGCAATCATAATTGCTCTGTTTGGCCATTGTTTACCATTTCAAAAACTGCTCATTTCAGATCAATCCAAGAAAAAATGACAAAAAGCATGATTAAGAAAAACAAAATATAAATAACAGACTTATGTCCATGGGTTGTTGCCATATAACTCCAGGCACCTGGGTTTGAGTTCTCAAACAGCTTGGGTGTTACTTGGGCATTCCAGTTTCCGTTAACATTTCCAAGATTTTATTCCAATGCTAACTGATCGCTGTACACTGCTAAATATAAGTGAGACTTGGTCTGTTTGCATGTGAGTGTGTGTGCGCGTGTGCGTGTGTATGTGTATGTGTACTTTGTTGGTTCCTTTCTATTGAAATTAGTAGAAAACTCTGCAGTGAGTTAATAATGAAACAGCTCTATAAGGAGTATACAGTATGATGAACAAATCCAATGTGAATCATACGGTGGGCAACCATTAAGTAAAATATTAGGGAAGCTAAAAGGCAGTTGGAGAAGAACATAGCAGATAAGGTGAAAGATTACCCAAAGAGTTTCTTTCAGTATTTTAGCAGTAAAAGAACAGTCAAAGAGATGGTGAAGTGTATCGGGAATAGTAAAGGGGAATTAAAATATACCAACAGTGAAATGGCAAACGCCCTAAATTGACATTTTTCTTAAGTCTTCATATGTGAGGAAGTGCATAACCAAAAGTAAAAGGAACTACTAAGGAGACACAGAGTGATTTGAAAATTGTAGAGGGAGAAGTTCTGCTGAGGTTAAATAGGCTGAAATAAAATAAAACACCAGGACCAAATAATATGAAACCTCAAGTTCTTAAGGGGGTTAGCAAGTACTTATATAAACCCTTGATGCATGATGCATAGGAAGCCACTGTGCACTTTGGAAATTCCGAAGGATTAGTTGATGGCAAATATTATCCAATTATATATAAAAAGTGAATGGGAAGATCCAAGCATCAATAGGCCAGTATGCTTATATATAAATGAAATAAATGAGTTAACAGGGAAAAGATTGAGTAACACATGGCCAGAAGAGGAGTTTTACTGAACAGTGGGCATTGGTTCAGACGAGAGAGGTCATATTCTTCCAACATGCTGGAATTCTATGAGGAATAAATCAAAGGATAAGATCAGAGTTATGAATATATTATTTACCCTGACTTTCAGAAAGCATTTGATAAGGTACCATATTAGAGGTTGGGCGTTAAACTAAAAGAAGCGGAAGTTCAGGATATAGTGTTTAGGTAGGTGCAGAATTGGCTAAAACAGCAGAGAAGAAAGTTATGATGTGAGGAATCTTATCAGAATCAGGTGAAGTTAAGAGTGGTGTCCCTTGGGGGTCAGTGCTAAGGACACTGCTATTTTTATATACATATAAATGATTTGGATAGCAATGTACTATAAATAACAAACTGGTCAAGTTTGCAGATGATACCAAGGTAGATTGTCACTTAATCTAAAATCTGTTAAAGGATTACAGAGGGATTTGGATAGAGATTGGGCAGATGACATATGATGTGAGTAAATGTAAAGTATTGCACAAACAAAGAGAAAATGTTACATTTGTATACACAAAGGGAGGTTGGAAACTTGAAAGTGCAGATTATGAGAAAGATTTAGGAGTCATAATGGACTTGTCACTATCAATTTCCATAAAGTTCAGAACCCATTGAGAAGGCTAACAGAAGGTTATATAACACAATGTGAAAAGTACAAGTATAATGGTGAGTACAGAGTGCAGTTTTAGTTTCCAGGCTTTAAAAGGGGCCTATAATCGCTAGAAAAAGTTCAGAGATGAGCAACTAGAATGATTCCAGGATTGCAAGGGTTGAGTTAAGAGAAGAGATTAAAAGAGCTTTGCCATTGAAAAATGAGATTAACAGAATAAATGACTAGTGTTTAAAGTTATGAAGGGAATCAGTACAATGGATCAAGACTTTTACTTTAAAATACGGTCATCAAGGACACAGGGACACAGTTGTAAACTAGTTATGGGTAAATTTTTCACAAACATTAGGAGGTTTTTCTTCACACAGAGAACCACAGACACATGAAATTAGTTGCCAGGCATTGTGGTAGATAGTATGACTTTAGGGACCTTCAAAACTACACTTGATGTTATTTTGGAGGAATTCGTTGGTTAGGACTAGCAAGCTTTGTTGTGCTGAATGGCCTGTTCTCATCTAAATTCTTCAAATGTTCTAATAACTTTAATTACTAATTACATAATGCTATTTGTTTATGTACACATAATTAATATAAGTACAATTAAATGATAATTCCTATACTGGTAATACTTTGTAAAAAATGTAATTAATAAGTTATTAAAAAAGTTAGTTAATGCTTCTTCACATCTTTATGAATGATTTATTCATTGGTTGTATATCAGCTAGCAGTAACTTTTATAAAGTTATCATCTTCTTCTTTTGGCTGCTTCTGTTAGGGGTTGCCACAGTGGATCATCTTTTTCCATATCATAAAGATTTGTAAACATTTATTTGTGAAATCATTGAAAGTTAATATGAAGGGACACCACAAATTCTAAAGTAGCTACTGCTGTATGATGAATGAATGCAAATTGTATGTAGGTTTTCATAGCCATTGCATAGTTTAATTCTTTAAAAATAATTTCTTATATTTCGGAAATGTGTTTCATTCAAAGTATAGCTACTTTTGTAACAGCTTTTGGTGGCTAGCATAATAAAACATTTTAGGTTGACATAATTTAAGGAATACAGCTAGATGTTACTGATTTTAGGTCTCCCATCTTTTTCTTAGATTTGAATTGCTATGTTTTTTATTTGTTTGCAAGGGCAAACGTGAAACTTTTAACAGTTGTCAAGAGTGCAGCTTATAACATTATTGCTCTGCAGGTTCTGTTATATGGCAGTTAAGTATGAAAACTGCTGTTGCACTTTGACTTTGAACAAATTGGATTCAATCTCAAGAAAAAAACTGCTGTTTTAATTCTGTAAACATTTTCTATAGTAGCACAGGAACAGTGCTTGCCAAAGTAAGATGATCATCCTTACTTTATTAACCTATAGAAGAGACTGTTGAACTATTGAAACCTTCTTCATCAGAGTACTTATTATGGTTTGGGCCATTCTGTTACATATATTTCTTTTACTCCAGGAAAATCTTTTTTGCTGCTTTGTTGGTGGGTTCTTGAAGGTTGTGTGTGTCAAAGAATATTAATATGTTAGGGCTTTGTATTCAGGGGAATTTTGTACCAGCTGAAATTCTTTGCCCATTTAAGTTTAAGTGTTGCTGTTTTATAGTTTCAGCATTTTATGACAGTGTTGTTAGGACAACTTACACTGTTGATAGAGGCTGCCCACCAGAAGGAATCATGTACCACATCATGGATCACTCCATGCTGTATTTAAAGCAACATCCAAGATTCCGGATCCAACAGTCAAACATTTTCAGCATAAAGCCTCAGGAGTGAAGGTCTTTTTGGGTTATGATTCACAACAATTTATGTTTCAGTTTCAATAAGAGTCTTGTGTTCGGATTTTGGTTGCTTTAATCTTCTGACTCTAGTACAGCTTTGAGTCTAGATTTTAGTGAAAACTAGCTGATTGACTTCAAGTTATGGTAATGTTTCAAGGTTAGATTTTGGGGCAGCTCACTGTTGGATTATTGTATGGTTACTAATCTGGTGGCATTACATCTTCTGGCTGTCCACTTCTGACAATTCTCATTTCGGAATTAATCAATCTTAAATTTTGGAGTTGGGTACAGCTTCACAGGTATAAGCATTTGACCTTTGAAAAATGATATGAGTTTGTAATTAAGGTTGTTTTTTTTTTGAGAAACTAAGGACAGAGATTCACAATCTATGTGTATATTCTGGGGTTTTCTTTAACCAAGGAATCTAGTTCTGTTAATTTCTTTTTAATATGTGTCTGGAAAAAGTTTGCTAACATTGCTTCAGCCAGTGCTATGGTAAATTACCTACAAGTCACCAGGAGCACAAAATGTGAAACATCATAAGCATGACCACGTAAAGATTGGTATGTTTGATTTCGAACTATCAGAGCATTGAATAAAAAAGTCAGGGCATTCATTTGCTTTTCAAAATTCTTTTTGGTCAATGAAGCTTCCTTCCAGTATCAGGATCATGTACTTAACATTTTAAACTTGACAATCATGTGGTTTGATTTTTTGCGACTTTGACTTCACTTTTGACCTTGTTTTCTTATTCTGATCCCTATTTTTCTTAAAAATAAAAAAACTGGCTCTTTTTGAGTCAGAACAAAAAACTTCAGTCTGTGATCACTTGACGCCGTTAACAGTTTTACATCTAATTTTGGTGACAGCATGTCTTTGATTTTGACTCAAGATGGCTCACATTTTGACTTTGTTGTCCGTGTTGTTATCAGTTTTTGTGACAGTACATTATGTAACTGACTTCTGGCTGTTCATCTTTTCGCTACATTCATGGGTTTGCCCTTAAACATTGATAGTAGTTTCTCAAACTTTTCTTATCAACCTTTGCTACATTTTCCCAAATAAAAATGATTCTTCTGATCCAGTTACCCTGGCTCAATGGGTGGTGACTGTCCTGATTGCCAGAAGACAACTTAACGCCATCAACAGGAACTAAAAAAAACAGGTGACCTTCGCTTATACTGTAGTCCAGAATACTACTACCCTGGATAAAGCAACAGGTTCTATCCACACTAACCCCACTTTAACAATTTACCTTTAAAAACAGTCTAGCTAAGCCAAATCAAGATTATAGTTTTTCATGCTACCTGTGAGATTACATACCTTTGAGAACAGCAGAGGTTTTTCATTTTGTGCTTGGGGTCTTAATTTACACTATATACTAGCCACGTGCCTGTGAAATTGCAAAGACAGAATGCTCCACTAAATGGAGCTTTGACAAAGGAGACCAGAAGTAACCAAAAAATTAATAAGTGCCTGGGGAAAGGGTTCAGCTGACAGAAGATCATGGTACGTGTGTTGAGCACCCCACTGTAATAGACAGTATACTGTAGGTAGGCCTGTGAAGGGCTGTACGTTATTTATGTTCATGTAATTTGGTTCCTGCTAGCTCACATGTCTTTACCCTCCCTTGTGCATTTAAGTTACCTCAAAAGAAATATGGAAGAAAATACACTCGGTCTGGTAGCAAACTACAAAACTCACAGTATACAACAAATTGGGATGTTATGTCTACATAAAACTAGAACATTCATTAACAAAATATCCTACCATAATTGGAAATAAAAAGTTTACTGATCACAAACTACCCGTCCTAATTGATTGTCACAGAAAAACACAAAAGCTGTGTAAGTGGGAAGTAAGAAAAAGCGACGAAACATAAGTAGTTTCTCTTTTCTCTGCCTCAAGCTCCAAGAAATCTGGGAGAAGTATTTTACTAAATAAATGTATGATATCTCTGCATACATTTTCTGGTTTAAATAACAGTCAAAATGAAAATATTATATGACATAAAATATTGAAGTACTTTTAGCTTCCATCCCCATAATGGCAGTACAAATGATGGAAATTAGGTCTATCAGTTATTTACTTCTAAAGAAGGGATATTCACAATTCATCAGAACAAAACACTTTGAAACAGAATAAATTGGTGATGTTTTGAAAAACTATCCTACAATAATCAATCTTTGAGATTGGATAAGCAGATAGTAGACGTATGGTACACTATGGTTGTTTTTCATCAGTAACTAAACAAAGGTCTTTGTCTAACAAGCAAAGATCATTCTACCCTCAAATAGAAGGAAGACATTATAAATTTCATGCTTCATCATAAGCTAAGGCATTAGCCATTCACATCCCTCTTTCTTACTCTTACAGCAGGACTTTGTGTAACAGTGACTCAGAAGTTCCTCTGTATCCCCACCTCCTCCTGGCATTAGGTTTTAAATGTCTCATGGCATTTCTAAGAAGCCCAACATTTCTGACAGAGGGACAGTGAATAAGCTCAGCCCCTGGTATAACATGGTGACCAAAGATGCTTTTTTCATTAGAATTTCAATCAGTTCATTCTTATTTTTATAGCACAGTATCAAATATACCTAACATGGAAGTAACACCATGGAAGGCCCAACTGAAAGCAAAAAGTAAAACAATTGAGATTATTATGAATACAGTATGAGCAATAAAGCAGTTCTGGAGCTGATTTAGACATATATTTTTTGCCTTCACAGTGTTTCCTTTGTGATACAATAATTAATTTATTCAAAAAACACATCATTCCATATGGCTGTTTTTTTTTGCTGTATCTTGTTTACCTGATATGTGAAGCATCGATGCTGACTCAGTATCAAAACAGGGAAGTGAATACATGTTTCTGACAAATAGAAAGCTACCCTGCTTGAAAAGTTACAACAGCAATCACAAAAAGTTCATGAATATTTTATCCCTTTATTTATTTACTTACTTGCCTGTGTAGTACAGGGTTGCAGAAAGCAGGTCCCAATCCCAGGATGCATTGAGTGCAAGACAGAAAATTCCGTCAAGAGGTCATTTGCAAGGCAGACACAGGTGAACACCTATTTTTAATTTAGAATCGCCAGTTAACCTAATGCATATGTTTTTGGGATGTGTGTGTGGGGGGACCCCAAGCAAACACAGAGAGAACATTCCATTTCACATAGGCTTTGAATGGGCTCTGGAGCTGTGAGGGAGCAGGACTAATCACTGTGTCAAACATTGAACATTGAATTCTGATATTTAATAAGAACTGCACATATCCTCAAAATCCCCTAAATATAAATACTTCATATTGCATAGTTTCCAGTCATTTCCAGCCATATGGCCTATTTAAGCGTACTGCTTTCATTTTTTGTTGGCATGTGTATATCAATCTTTCATTTTCCTTTGCATGACATACCACTGGAAGATATTCAGAATTCAATCTTAACTTCAAAATTGGCGACAAATGGTAATATTACCATATAAATGACTTCTTAAAACATACAAAAACATGTTTACAATTTTGTTTTGAATTTTTTACTGCTTGAAACACTAAAGTGTAATCAAAAAGTGAAAACAAATTAAGATGTTTAATTTTATAACCTACAGCAAAATGTGCTGGGTTTTTAAGATTTTAAATAGCTTGTGTTTTAAATATCCCCAAAACAGAAGACACAATTACACTGCAATAGTGGTATGTTTTTACCTTTGTAAAAGTTTTCCACTAAACAAGCACTACACGCATAATGGTTTTCCCATGAACTGCAGCTGTTACCACAGATGGAGATTTAAAGATAATAGCATTCTTTCTAATGGTCTGCACCCACATGAATAATGCTACATAAGGCTAATCTAAACATCATTTTCTCGTTTATCGTTGGTCTACTGCAAGGTAGTGTGATGCATGCAAATTTTGGCACACCAATTGTTATAATTAAATGTGACCTCAAAATAAAAAGGAGGTGATGCCTGTTTGAAAGGAATAAGTCATTTTTTATGAAGCAGGTTTTTGGCTAACTAACACAGCCTAGTCAAAAAAAGTTTTGTAACAATTTATATTCTCACAAACCAATCTGTATACTTGATAATAACTGCACAATTACATAATATATAAATACACTGGAATACAATTCATTAAAAAATATATTACTGAGCCTTTAAAACAAACAGTTTTATTTTTAAAGACGCTTCCTACTAGTTCTGTATATTAGCGACTATTTGATTATATCGGAGGAGCAGTTTAAGACATATAGTATAATTTACATTGGAAAGTCAGTTTTTGTGTGGGAGGAGATTACAGTTTTTTTGTTTGTATTGATTGCTTTGGATGTTCAAGTAGGCTTTTGAAGAAGCAAGTGGGTTTTTTTTCTTAAGATAAACATAATGTCTTTTGCCTTTTTTTTTTCAAAAACAGCTTTTTTACTTTTTGTGAAGTAGCTGCTATTATTTAAAACTTTTGGCCAGATTCCATTTGCTCTGGGAATGGGTGTTAATACTCAAGCTCAGAGATTCATGAATGGCTGCTGGTTCTGTCACAGTATTTGTTATCACTTTGTTTGACTCTGCAATGTAAATCTGACTGAATTAAAAGAATACGCCTTTATGAATTTAAAAACAATTAAGAATGAGTACATTTTTTAATATGCCTTGCCCAAAAATGAAATGAACAGCAGGTTTTGGAACTCATACAGTTAATTCTGTTTACTTTTTTCAATGTATTTGCCCATAATTACAGTATGTAAATTCTAGGCTGCCCTCTTTCCAAGCGGCTTTTGCCATGTGTCAGAAAAATCCATTGTGAAACTGACTAATGATCAGTCTAACAAAAGGCAGTTTTATGCAAGCCTCCCAACAGTACATCTTTTGGTTGACTGACTTAACATCAGAGTAAACATAAGATGTTAGTCTGTCTTTATGCAACTGGCCCAGGAGCAGATTTATGATGTGTCAGGGGGTATTACCTCAGCTATTTATCCGCAGTCGTCATGAATATGGATGCTTAGGGCCTGCCATTAGGCAGAAAACCACACAGAAAGACAACTTTTTCCTTCCAATGCTAACTATGCAGTTTGTGTTTTTGCCTTACTAATGCTAAAACTCTGCTGAATTTTTGTCAGATGTAAGAACCTGGCATTTACAACTTGGTGCATGTATTGTAGTTCAAAAAGTTTAATTAATGGAACATTAAATTACTTAAAAAAAGATAATGCCTGCGTAGGGATAGACAAAACACAACAGAAGACGGCAAAGACACCTCATGAGAGGGCATGGTTTTCATATCCTTTGCAAAAACTTCTACACTTGTAAGGAAAATTGTGATGTGAAGGTATGATCCTGTGACTTAAACAAGTTGAGGTTCTACTGTAGAGCTGAACTGATTTTGCTTGAGCAAAGCATGTGCGGAACGTTTTTGTGTTTTGTTGAACCAGTACAGGGTGGTCCAGATCTAATTATGCACTTTTCATTACGCTATAACTTAAGTTTATTACATAGAAAATCACCAGAAAAATCCTGGACCATCGAGAAGTGTGCGAACTGATGACATGAAGAATTGTATCTGCGCCGAAATGGAATCGACCCTGCATAAATCAAAGTCATCCAGACGATTTGGATCACCCTAAAGATGCACCAATTGGGGCGAAAAAATACTAATAAAAATTTACAAGGTGCACGTAAATTTGGAAGCATTTTAAAAATGTGTCATGCAATCAGGAATACATGGTGTCACTGAACTGTTTGTTTTGGCAGATGTGGATGATTGTTTTATCTTCTTTGCTTAAGAGCTTAACACAGTTGTTCCATACAACCAAGTCAAACTTAACAAACCAGAATTAAACCATCATTTTCTCAGAGAAATAAATACTGCATATACTCACATATAAGTCGAGTCTTGAAACCTGAAAAATCGATCATAATATCAGACCCCGACTTATACGCCTGTTCAAAAATACGACACTTCAATTTTTTTTTTACATCTTCTTGCCTCCTCCAATCTCACATCAGTTTCTCAGACACATTGAATTTTGTTGCAGCAGTGTAGTTACCAATTTCTTTCAAAACTTCAACGATGTTTAATTTAAAACCAGTTTCATATTTTCTACTGATCAAATGCTCCATCGTTGATAAAGGATGCTTTTACAATAAAGGTGTATGAGGGTTTGAGATACAAAAAACACAAATCAGTGCAAACGTTGCTTTGGAATAGTTCGGTTATTACCGTGTGGTCACGTAGGCACCATGGAAAGAGGTTAGGAGCATGTGCTGATACAGCACATTGCCACACCCACATAGAAAAAAAAGGCAGTGTGCTTCGTGGTTACTCTCTCAGGTGGGCGTTAGCATATTATAATCTCTTGGACCAATAGCGTGAGTTTTCCACACTCGACTTATAGAACTGACATTATAAGATACCAGAAATTATACGATAAAATCAAGTCCCAACTTATCCATGGGAGAACTTATCCATGAGTATATATGGTACACTTTAATACCTGTCTATGTCATTCGGGGTGATTTACAATGCAAGGCTCCCCTGCCTCTTAAAAGGAAAGTAGATACTAAATATTGAAATTAACTCTTATTTTTGCAACTTGTTAATCAGGTAACTGAGCATAATGAATAATTTCATCAAGAAATTAACTACATGTATACAGTAATATAGTGTACTTTTACTTCTGTTGATACAGTATACCTTAACTAGAGAAGTAGAAAGCCAAACGGCTTAGCTTTGTCTAATGAAAACACTTTCAGATTAGGCAAAGGTGCAAGTTATTTTACTGTATCAAGGTTACGTCACAGAACTTCATTAAATATGATATTTTAACTCTGTTTCACAATCTTGACATACACATCTCAACATGAATATGAATGAATTGTAGAAAAAACATAAAAAAGATTAAATTCTATTTTTCACCTTAAATAAAAATGCAGACAATGTAGGAGTTATTAAGAAATTCAGAATCAAGGGAAATATATATAAATTGTGCAGATTAGAACCAATAATTATAGCTCAAAAGTTTAATTATTAAAAGAATATCTTGATGTAATGTTGCATTCTAATAAAAAGTACCCTGAGACCACTGGAATGTAGTTTACCCTCTTAAGAATAAAGGTGGCAGAGTGGTTCTAAAGAGTGATGCCATAGGGGTACTATTTTTGCTCAAATGTCCCATCCATGTGAAGGTTCCAGAAAACCTTTATTTATTTAGATCCATAACACAGTAAATAACTATGAATAAATGGTAACAGATCTGTAAAGTTCCAATTGCTCATGATTTTAAAAGGAGTCTCACTGCATACAATAACACAGGCTAAGTCCAGGTTTTCTTAATCTGTTAGTGTCCTGTTAGGAAGCCTGTCATATATTAAATGATTCCGTTTTTTTCCTCATATTAGGAAACTTTTCAAAGCACAAAGAAACAAATTAATATGCAAAGAACCCTTCCCAGAATGATGGTGCTTTGCCAAGCAAAGGTGCAAAAAGACATAGTACTACCCAGTAGAGAACCTTAAAATCCCATTATACTGTAGAACCAATATTTTTAAGAGTTTGAAATGGATTTTGTAAAGATGCTGAAACCATTCAGATAGCAGAATTGTTTAAATTTAATTAAAATGATATTGATTCTGCAAACATATTCATCTATTTCTTCGCTCAGTTTGACTGAAGGTAAGAAAGTTGAATTTAAATAGTGCAGAGGACCAATAATGCGGCCAGTGGATGTTCTCAGACTACTTCCAGCTGAACATTCAGAAACAGTAAATGCCAAACATTCATAGCATATGCAGCACAATTTTCTGTGGTTCTCCATCATTGTTGTCATCTTAATATAGTTATCACTATCACTTTTGTGTTTTTGTCTTTGACTAGCAACAAAATACAGTTATTATCAATAAATCCAGAAATTTTACCACAAAGATTAAAAATGCATTATTGCAATTTTTGGTTTTATGTACAAAAATTGTTTCCTTAGAAACTGGCAATGTGAATGCATACCAGATTAAATGAAAAAGTTAAAATCACAATTGTGCTAGTATGTGAATCACGGCAAATAAACTATGAAAATGGCCAAAAAATATATATATATATTTTTCTAAAACAATTACATCTAGTTAATTTGTAAAAATAAGTGTTATAGTGCAATGTATTGCCTGTTGGTGAAAACACCTCCCTTTGACTCTGAATTAATTTTATAGCAACATCCACTAACTATTTTAAAACCATTCCAGTTTACCAAAATGAAAGTGTCTATACAGTTCATATGGAATACATTCTAAAAACAATATAAAAACATACCAACTTTTGCAAACAACAGAAGTCCATTCTGTCCATTAATTTTTTTCAATTTAAGAGTAGCTACGTTTTCTCAGTGTCTCTCCCAGATATTTGTTTAAAAGCCCTCTTTGAGTGTGTTTAATCTTCCTACCTGGCAGTTGATTCCAGACACCCATGACCTTTACAATAAAGAAGTGCTTCTTAGTTTTCTTAGTTCAATTTAAACTTTTGCCTTCAAGACTCATTCACATTTATTTTCTTGGCAGATGCTTTTATCCAAAGCAACTTACAAAAGAGTTAAACATAATCGAGTAACATTAAGCTAGGGCCTGTTTGTTCAGCAAGTCTAATAGGACAGGTGTCAAAAGTTGATTGCCACTAGAGATGTAATAATTAATAATTCATAATAATAGATTACAGTCAGTTCCACAATGTGGTATGGTTGGTCCGTTGCTGAAAAAAAAAAGTTGCTGTTTTATTAAAATAATCCATTGGCAGGCCTCTTTCTCCATGGGTGCACTCATGTAGCTGCGGGGAGTTGGTGAAGTAATAGGGATGAGACGCACCTGCACATGAAGGTGCGGTCTTTCTTAATTGTTTCATCGGCTTCCTGCAGTGCGAGATTGAGACGCTGCTCCCATGGAGCCCTTATAAGTGCAAACCAGTACGAGAGAAGGGAGGAAGAAAGAACAAAACAGAGAGAAGGTTAAAGGATGGAGAGAAAGGCAGGAGCGGGAGTTACCCAGTGTTTACAGTGAGAAGCAGGAGGATGGAAATGATACCCCAGGAAGTAGCGTGTGACCAGCGCTCAGGAGGAGGCACGAGGATCACTCCTGTTGATCAACCAGGGAGCAGGAGTGATCATTATGCTTTGGAGTGTCCTCTCACCGGGTGGAGACAGCAATCGGCAGTGGTGGTAGGATGGCGCCATTTTACCAGGTTGGAGTTTGGGAAGGCAGCAGTGGGTGCAGGAGCAGGGTCTGGTGGCTCCCTGTGGAATGTCATCAAATGGGTGACGGGGACATGGGCCAGATTTGAAGGATGACTGCACCTGTTGGTGCATGTCTCTCCATGCTGTGAGGTCCGAGTAGGATAAGCCAGAGAGGCGTCAGTTTTTAAAGGGAAGCACCGGGGATTGACAATTATAAATAAGACTCCTGCCAGAATTTTAACCTCATTTTTATGGATTTATTAATTGGATCATTTTAAACTCCATTAACACTTATATATTTTTATGGATTATTTATTAACTTTTCGAGCACTGCATTTTTTGAACCCTGTTTGTTTTAATAAAAGCACTTGCTCTTTTCACCACACCTTGCTTGGTGTGTTTTGTCCTAATCTGCTATGCTCATCTCAGTTACAGTATCGATGGTGTCAGATTCAAGAGGCTTCCATTATATGAGAGGGAGCAAGGAACTGACCTGCATCATCACACGCAATTAAACTTAAACAACAAATTAAATGATTTTTTTCTCTTTTTAATTCGACAAATATTCAAAGCACAGATGGGTATTCAGTTGCTTATTAAATACATTGAGGAAGTCAGCAGTTTGGATGGAGGTTGGCAGCCCATTCCACCAACTAGGAACCAAACAGGAAGAGTCTGGTTTGAAACTTGATACCACACAGAGGCAACATCACTAGATGCTGTTAATTGCAGATCTGAGTGGGCAAGCAGGGGTCATTATTCAATGGAATAAGTTGTGCTTTTGAAATAATCTCCAAATTTGAAAGTTTTCGTATCACATTTAGATAAATGAATATACGAGTAAATGATAAAACAGTCACATAATTCCTAAGGGACTCTTCTGGTCCCCTCAGCATATGTGAAGCATTCTTTCATTTAACATACTCTTTGATACAAATCTATTTGACAGATTAATGGCTGTATGTAGCTTACTTAACCTCCTTGGCTTTAACTCTGAGACACTTGGAATTCTATATAAAATTATAGCCAACCACAGATGTCTCTCCAGATATAGAGTAGCTGATATAATACAACGCAGAGCGTTAACCCCAATAAACACTATAGACACTACTCTGCTGCTGTCTGGTGGATAAAAAAAAAAATGCTTAAAAAATATATATATTTCTATGCATTTTGCCACTCCAAGGCAATGTAAGTTATCAATATTCATGAGTGGTGTGGAGCCTTCAAACAAAAAACAATGGTGGGTAAACGAGAACCTGTAAAGCCAGTTTTTGAATGATCCATTACATGAATCAATCTATAATGATGACAGTGTAAATTGGTCAGCTGATGTTGGCACAGAAAATGAAATTAATGTATACTACACTGTATAACCAAACTACTGTGATGTGCCTGCTGAATTTAGTGGCCTAAAATTTAATTCTGGGGCAACAGATGTGTAGCAAAAAGGAAAAATAATTGTGATCAAGTAGGAGAACAAGAAAGACTTCGGCCACTGTTAACAATGCAGCAACTATTGTTTGTCAGGGGAAATGTGGAAGCCACTAAACTTGTGTTGTGAAGCCTACAATAACACAAGGGATGCATTGATTGTGCAGAAAAGGCACTGACATAAAAAATATTATAAGAAAAGTTCACAAAGAAATATGCATCAACTGTCCCAATTGTAACACACGGCTGTTAGCTGGTGACCGTCTCAAAACGTATCACACAAAGAATGTATACTAAATCTGCATCAGTAGAGCTGTGAACACTAGACATAAGCTTCCTACTGTATTTATCTTGATGTTTTATAATTTACAGATTTTTTTGCTGTAAGTAATGATTTTGTTTCTTCTGTAAAAAAAAAATCAATCTCTTTCGCTTTGTCTTTCCAAGGATAATTTTAACAATATGACATATATTCACATCTCAGCAAGAGTATGCAAACTCTTGTAGATAGATTTCATAAGCAGCACCAAATTTTTTAATTCTCTTAACCACTTTACACACTGTTACAGTTTTGAGATGAACCTAAAATCACTCAAATACAAAATGGTTTCTTCTTTCTGAATTGTCCTTTATTGTTTTCACAAACTGTGTTTACTTTCTTAGAAGAGGTCATCTTACTACAACACGTCCTTCAAACTCTAATTTCAGTAATGACAAGATGATTCATAAATATCACCCAAGTCATCCTTTATTCTGCTGTCCAATCAGCATATGTCTTCTTTATATTCTTGAGGATATTGTAATAAGCACTGAGATGGAAGTCAGATATATACAGTAATCCCTCACTATATTGCGCTTCGACTTTTGCGGCTTCACTCTATCGTGGATTTTATATGTAAACATATCTAAATATATAGCGTGGATTTTTCGCTGCTTCGTGGGTTCTGCAGATAATGGGTCTTTTTACTTCCTGTACATGCTTCCTCAGTTGATTTGCCCAGTTGATTTCATACAAGGGACACTATTGGCGGACTGCAGAGAAGCTAATCATTCAGAGCATGCAGTTAAGTTCCTGTGTGCTAAATGGCTCAGCGACAGAGCGCTGAATTCAATTCTGCGGCGTTAACCAGGAAGTCTCTTCTCGCTCTTCAGCATTCGCTGTGTAAAGAGTTAACTTTTGTGCTCTTTTGTGTTTATCGTTATGCATAGTCAAGCCCTTCATTATAGCTCCAAAACGAACTGCTCCTGCTACTGCTTCAGGGGCCGTGCAAACGGAACATGTTAACGATTGCCAAAAAGGTAAAAGTTTTGGATATGTTGAAGGAAGGGAAAAGCTACACCACTGTAGGATGCCATTACGGCATCAATGAGGCTATGATTCTTTTTATTTAAAAAGTAGGAAAGGAATATAAGATCTACGGTCACAGTGTCCTTTTAACCAGGGTGCAAAATGAGTTGTAAGTGGATGTAATAAGGCAGTAGTCTGGATGGAATCTGCTTTAGGGATTTGGATTGAAGACTGTCAGAAGAACAACGGCAGTGCTACACAGTCGCCTGAAGAGGCTCCTTTAGAAGAGCTGTAACGCTCTGCTTTGTTGTGCAGTAAAACTAAACTCATCGTTATCGGACAAGTCATCGTGTCATTGTTAGTGAATAACCATAATTAATTTTCTACTTACAGTACTTAGTACATGCACATACGTTTAGTGTCACTGTACACACATTTACTGTATACAATTTTTCTTGCATTGTACGTATTTATTGCTGGTGGCCTGTCTATCATAATGGCTATAACATATGTGATATCGGAGACACTTGATATCTTTAAAATAATATTTAGGTTTTACTGTATATAAACAGCGTGTTTACATACATAATTTCAATGAATCTTACCTAATACTGTATCTAAGAGAATACAAAGGGTTTATGCTGTATAACTGTGTGGGGAATATTTATAAACAGTATGGGAGAGTTTATAAGGGCTTAAAATATATAAAAATAACCATAGAAACATATGGTTTCTACTTCGCTGATTTTCACCTATCGCGGGGAGCTCTGGAACGCAACCCCTGCGATCGAGGAGGGATTACTGTACATACACACTGGGTCATTCAGCCTTAAAATTAATACTTACTGTATGTTTAATGTTTCACCAGAGATAGACATCTTTTGGACATATACAGTAAATAAAAACCATTTGATGAGAGCCACAACAAGTGCACTGGAAACAACAAATACACAACAAAATTAATTGTACCTTCTGTCATTTCCAATTGCACACCACAATAATGTTTGTACTGCTTCACATACATATAGTAACTGATTTATGGCAATCTCACCTCATGCATTCAGGTTCTTTTTTCTTGACTCCTCAAAACTAAATCACTCATGGACATCATAGTAGGGTCATCTTTCTCTGTAAAGATCTTTTTGGAGAAAGCAGGGTTTTTCAGAACTACTATCACTCCTGGTAACTAGGCCTACTTATTAAGTAAGGGATCAGACTGTTGCATGCTGAGCCCTAAAACCAACATTTTAAATTAACCACAGTATGGAAAGAAAGAAAGAAAGAAAGAAAGAAAGAAAGAAAGAAAGAAAGAAAGAAAGAAAGAAAAGTAGAAACAAAACATTCCATGTATTATTAAGATGCTGGGCAATTGACTGGTGCGCCATCCAGTCATAGTTCCTGTTTGGTGCCTAACATATTGGATTAATTCATTCTAAAATAATGTGTATTCGAGAGTTAGTAAGTACCTTTCTGTCTTAGTTTAATAGACATTAGCTAAGTTTCTCCAGTCTAACCAGATGTCCACCACATTCCTTTGTTTCATTTTCCATTTTCGCTCATTCTTAAAGGTGAGACCAGTTTGCAGGCATACAATTATTGCAGTCTTTATTAACCCAGTTGCCAGACTGCTTTAGTGTCCGTCTGGGCATGATATGTTCTCTTATAATTGTATGAGTTTTTCTCCAAGTACTCCAATTTTCCTTTCACACATTAAAGGTATATGTCTAAAGGCTGTCTGAAACAGTCAGAATGTTCACATCTTGAAATAGACTGGTTTAACATCTAGGTTTTGTTCATTACTCCTGATGCTCATGAGAAAGGCTACAGCACACTATAACCCAGAAATTACCACAATATTGGTACAGAAAATGAATGGATGGATTTTTAATGATCTGAAATTAAGTGTCTTCACATGGAAAAGATCCTATGATGGTAAAAAAATATTTGATTCAGAAAATTAAAAGATGAGTGCATGCGGTATTATTAGCAATAATAGATTAAAATGTTGACTATTTGAATGTTTAAAGTGTATTCTTACTATATGGAAGGAGAAGGAATCTGGAGACTGGAACAGGATAGCTTAAGAGATGCTTTAATACGCTCAGCAGGTGGTGTGTCAATGGTATAGTAATAGAGAAACTGGAAAATGAAGCAAGCTACATTAGCTAACAAATGACCAGGTACACCATAATCCAAGAATAGGACTAACAAGAAAGTGATATGGTTTTGCTAAAGGCAAAAGCCGGAATATTAGTTGACATCCTGCCGAACTTCCCTTAAAATTAGTGAAATGTTTTTACTGAACAGAAAAGTAGATGTGCATCTCTTGCTTAAGGCCAAACCATTGAGCATTCTTATTCATTAGTTTCTCTACCCCTGTCTGGGCAAATGGGATGTTGCCTACACCCCACTAGTTTAGCAATCAACCAAGATATTAGACTATTTTTTAATGAACAAGGACTCAATTAAAGCAATGCCAGAGGTACTTGGTACATTAAAGGAGAAGGTAATTTCCTAAGTTGTCTGTAAGAATGGTTGCCAGTTTTCCTTGTACTCTCTCAGAAAAGTAAGTCACCATATTTCAGTCTTTGACTTGCTATTTTCAAGTTGCAACCAACAATTTTTTTTTACATTTAATGTATCTCCTAATCTTCAGTTTTGCACACAGCTCTTCTTTATATTATAATTTAATATGTTTTAATATATTTTAGCCAAGTCCCTGTTAGTATGGAATTTGCATATTCCCCATGAATTTCCCTGAATTTGGATACTCAGGTTTCATCACACATTACCTGGTGTGAGTGAATTTGCATTGCATCAAGACGCCATCACCATGACCTATCATTGAAATGAATTGAAAAACAAATTGATATTTCATAATAGATGAAAGATTTGTGATAGACAACTACCTTGTCCAGAGATATCTTTTGACTGGTGCCCAGTGTTGCTGAGATATACCTTATACATTGTCTAAATTGCCTTGTTCAATAAAAAATTAAATAACATTTTCTAATCCTGTCTAATCCATACAAGGGTTGCAGTAGCTATAGCCTGACCTAGTGGCATTGACCACAATGCATGAACCTGTTTGTTCATGACAGCTCATAAAATATTTGTAATGAAAAATGTGAGTCAAGGTAATGGAAGGTTGCATATATTGTCATTGAAGTAAGCCAAAAAAACTTTGTATTATTAATCACACTTTTTAAGCATGGGTTGAAGAGGAAGCCAGAGTTCCCTCACTTTGGTTTAAGTCTTCCATCCATCCATTCTCTAACCCGCTGAATCCGAATACAGGGTCATGGGGGTCTGCCGGAGCCAATCCCAGGGCACAAGGCAGGAACCAATCCTGGGCAGGGTGCCAACCCACCGCAGGACACACACAAACACACCAAGGCCAATTTAGAATCACCAATCCACCTAACCTGCATGTCTTTGGATTGTGGGAGGAAACCAGAGCGCCCGGAGGAAACCCACACAGACACGGGGAGAACATGCAAACTCCACGCAGGGAGGACCCGGGAAGCGAACCCGGGTCTCCTAACTGCGAGGCAGCAGCGCTACCCACTGCGCCACCGTGCCGCCGGGTTTAAGTCTTTAATTTTGAAAAAAACATGCTGTCACTTTGGCAAGAAACTCCTTGTATGACAGGCTGGTTATCAATCAGTTTTCCAATCCAAGTTTTCACCAAATAAACATGTTCTTCAGTTTAGCATACCCTGAAAAGTGCTGATGATTAGCTGTGCATACTGCATCTCTGTTGTTAGTCATTGGTAATGTAATGTAAGTAATACTATATTTATAAACTGCTACTATTCCTATGCTATTCTTTTTCTCTTCTTGGTATCTTTATGTGGCACTTGGTGCCATTGATCTACTGCCAAGTTGTTTGCCTGGCTATGAAAAAGTCAACTCTGATTAAGGAGCATTGGAGTCATTGGGTAGAAGGGTCCTTTCATCAGATTGGCTGGCTCAGCATTGACTCAACTGTGGAATGGCCAGTAGGGAGAGGCATAGCTTTTGTTGGCATAGGTCTTTAGGCTTGTCTACAATCTGGCCATAGTTCTACAATTAACTGATGGACATATATTATTGTTTTTTATTCATGTTAAATACTTTCTATTTTTTTGATACATTTGAACAAATATGTATCCTCATATGTGATAGTTTTGTATTTAGTGAGTGGTATAATCTATTCCTGCATTTTGCCTTGTAATTTGTACTACTGTATCATATTTCTGGGTGGCAATGATAGATTGGCCAGCTAGCTATGTGAAGAGGATTACTTATGTTCTGTTTTGTTTGTTGTATTTACCCAATTTTTTGACATCCATTGCACGCCCAACATATCTGGAAAGGGTCTCTATCTCTCTGAATTAACTTTTCCCAAGACAAATTCTTTTGTTCTCGTAGGCATTTTTGGGAATTTCTTTTTCTCTTCTTAAAGAGTCATGGTAGATTGGGGCTGTCAAAAACAGAGCCTATTAAAGCCCATTGAGGTATTCCTTGTGTGATTTTTTTGATTGTTGTTAATGTTGGTGTGATAGTTAAAGTATTAAGCACAAATAATAAAAAATAAAATAAAATAAAAAATGAAGGTTTAAAACAGGCAGACTCATTTAATTTCAATTCAGTTGAAATAAGGAAAATGAGTTTCCTTGTGCCTTTGCTGTCCCTGTACTTTGTGGATGTCTTAACATTTAAATAGCCTTTTCTGTTAATTAAAATGAACCAGAGCCATTGTTAAAATGACATACCTTTTTCCCAACCTGATGTTTAAAAGCTGAAATTTGATTTGCAAGCCTACAACATCAAAAGAAAAAAATATCCTCACTACAACTTATTAAATTAGAGTATACATACTAAACATTTTAGCCTAAAACAAAAAGCGACATGTTTCATTTCCAAGTGGGTGGATAACTATAGATTCTATTCATTAGCTAATTTTGAAAGTCTCCATGCTCTCTACGGTAACTGCTATTTGTCGGGCTTTTAATTTTGTGACTTTTATTTAATTATACCCAGGGGTGAAATTCTCAACAAAAAGGCTGAAGGAACTCGTATGCAGCCAGGTGCAGTGCTCATGTGGCTAATTTTTTTCCCTCCCTTAGGCAGTCAGTACAGTTTAGCCTTGTATGCATTTTTAACAAAAACGGAAGACAAATAACTGATAACATTAAAAAAAAAGTACAAATAAACAGAAAAGTAAAATTGCAATTTTTATATTCAGCAAATGCTGCAGAGTATTGTTTTCTGTCATTTCATTGGTTTGTAGTGGTCACTTTAATAGCCTGATTTTATGTTGAGTTTGTGACAGTTCTCCATTGCAATGTCTATCACTTTTTTCAATATAAGTAATCTTATTTCAGAAAATGACTTCAGATTAAAATATTGCCACATTCACTTTACAAAGTTAGAGAGTTGAGAACCTGTTAGAAGAAGTGCAGCAATGTCACTAACCTTACACTGATGAGAAGTGATAGTAGCCTTCCAAGCTAAAGGAATATTCTGTTAGGTCAGGAGGTGACTATTGCTTTTCTTCAGTTCAGGGATGGTGACATGACAGCAACTCTTCTAAAAGGTTCTTGCCTTAACTCTTTCAGACAGTTTCGATTGCAGTTACTGGGTTGTAAACACTGTTGTCCTGGAAAGGTAACATAACACAGGTAAAAATAATGTACCCTATGTTGCCCATAAATTTAAACATAAATAATTATTGGGATATAAAGGCAAACATGCTGAAAAAAACAGTCAAAGTCCCCCAATTAATGTTCTGAAGAGTCTTCCTGCAATAATTGCAAAAATAAATGCAGCATTTCTAAACAGTGGCAAGAGACACACATACTCAAGGCCAGTTTGATTTAATTGTCTGCATCTGTTATTTTGTATATGTGTTCACCGTCTTGCAGTGGAATGGGAATAGCTTTTTGAAATGCGAGACAATTTTGGTAGCTAGATATGAGCAAGTACAAAATAAAGACGTAATGATTGGGGGCAGTGTGGTATTAATCTGAATAGTACTCCCACCTTTCAGTGCTAGCAGACTGGGTTTGATTTCTAGGCTGGTATGCATTTTTTCCTAGGCTGGTGTTTCTCCAGGTGATCCATTTTTCCTCCAACACTCAGAGGACATACAGCTTAAGGTAACTGACAATTCTTTAAGTTAGTAATGTGTGACATAGCATGGACTTGTTCTTTATCCAGGGTTGAGAATGAAGCTATTAGGACAGTACTGTTTTGTGCCAAGTGCTTCCAGGACAGGCTCCAGCTCTAGTGACCCAGCATTGGATGAAGTGAGTATGCTAATAACTGACTGACAAAAACAATTCCAGTAAGTAAAACTAATTGTTTCAATAGTTGCACTCAAACTGTAACATGTGTAACTCTGTGTCTTTGCAGTGCAGGCCGCTTAGAATTAAAATAAAAGCAGAAAAAGGTAATGATACCCAGTTCTGGTTACTAGATTCACTAGAAGGAACACTAAAAATGAGATGCATCACTTTGTGCTTTGAAAATCATAACATTTTGAGAATGATGATGCGGTTAAAAAAAACATCTGCCAAGCAAAGGAAGCACAGACTAAAAACATATCAGTGAATCAAAGCCAGAAAATGTACAAAATCACATTTTATTTGTACAGGAAGTTCACAGTAAACATATTTTTTCATTTGGAGGCAAAATGTTCAGTTCTGAAACATAGTGAACTTGAACGTGACTTTAGCAAAGTTCATGCCCTCTAATTTCAATAGCCAATATCTACTTTGCACTGGTTTGCCTATCAGCAAAATTCATCAACTTAGAGCTGTTCTTAAAGTACAGCAAATGTTTTTTCTGGTAATTAGAACCGTGGGTGAGAAATTTTCTTTGAGGTTGCTGATGCTGAATTTTAAAAAAAAGACTGAAATACTGAAATAATATGTGCAACGTCTACCAAGAAGAATGCAGTTCTAAAGCTGCTAAAAACTTGCAGTTGTCTGATAGATGTATTATGAGAAAAGGTGATTGGGAAAAAAATTGGCATTGGTTAAGCAAGAGCATAGTGCTTGACAAAAGCACATACATGCAGTATTGTGCAAGTACATGGATGGGTTTGTTTCCACAGAAGAATTCAGTTTACCAAATGTTGTGCTGAACACCACTGAAAACAAAACCCAGTAGAGAACACATACATGCAACTAACTATTTTTATGAGAACAACTTGGCTTGGGCTAGGCTTGTATTTGTGTGCATATGTTAATTGCCAAAGATAGTGAATGGGGCCTTTAACTTCATGAGAAATTGCCTGTATATCTTCCCTTCTATTGTATCATACACCAGGAGGCACTGGTAGCCAAGCAGACAAATGCAGCAGTGATAAGTGTGATGCAGCTCAATGTCAAAGTGGTCAGTTTAATTGTTTTAAGTGCTCTCAGTCTCTGGCAGTTTCAAGAGCTTCCGGATGAATATGAGACTAAGTAGGGTGAACTTGTAAAACACTGTAAGCTGAAGAGGCTCTCGTAGGTACAGCAGTAGAAAGAGTTTTCATCTCCCAATCAAGGAACTTCTTGACTGAAACTGAGAAACCTGATTGAATGTCTCCAGCTCAAAGCAGTCACAAAGTTAGAATATAAACTGTTGGATTATTTCAGCTATGAATTATTAGTGAAAATTGTGAATGACATGAGACCAAAACTTAAGACAAGATTTAGTAATGTTATATAATGAAGCAGCTTTTTTTAATATCATTGAGGATCCTTTCAATATAATGGATTCAGAAAGTATTCAGTCCCTTTTCACTTTCTGCACACTTTATTGTATTGTAGAGTTCATTTTTAATTGATTAATTTGATATTTCAGAACATCAATCTACACTCAGTAACCCAAAATGACAAAGGAAGACCTGTTTTCAGAAAGATGTGTGACTTTATTAAAAATCAAAAACTGAAATCCCTGGATGTAATTATTCAAACCCTTCATCCAAAACTTTGTAAAAATCCCTTTAGCAGTAGTTACAATTTTGAGTCTTCTTTAGTAAGTCTCCACCAACATGGATTTGGGCAGTTTATCTCATTCTTCCTTGCAAATCCCCTGAAGTTTTGTGAGATTAGATGGGGACCCGTAACCTGCCATCTCCAGGTCTTTTCACAGATGTTCTATGAAGTGTAAGTCTGGGCTTTGGTTTGGTCACTCAAGGACAATTAAAGACTTGTCCCAAAGCAACTCATGTATTGTCATGGTAGTTGCTTCGGGTCACTGTTGTGCTGAAAGGTGAACCGTCACCCTAGTCTGAGGTCACTTGCACAATGGAGCTAGTTTTCTTTAAGGACCTCTATGTATTTGGCTGTATTCATCCTTTTCTCAATTCTGACCAGTCTTCCTGTCCCTGCCCATGCTAAGCACCTCAATATCATAATGTTGCCATCACCATTCTTTGGCAGGTGATGAGCAGTGCCTGGTATTCATCACATGTAGTCCTTGGAATTCTGACCAAAGTGTTCAGTTTCTGTCTTATTAGACTAGAGAATATTTTTATCACGCTCCAAGTCCTTTAAAATGTCATATGCTTTTTACAGAAGAGCGTCATCTGCTGCTGAGATGGAAAAACCAGTTGGAAGGACAACCATCTCAGTAGAGTACTTCTGAAGTTCTGTTTGAGTGATCATCTGGTTATAGGCCATCTCCCAAACAAAGGCCTTTCTTTCCCAGTTACTGAGTTTGGCCAAGGGGCCTACTATAAGATGAGTCCTGGGGGTTCCAAACATCTTCCTTTTCACAGTTATAGAAGCCACTATGCTCCTGGAGAAATTGAAAGCTTTAGAAATGGTTTTATACCCTTGCCCTAATCAATACCTCATTACAATTTGATCACAGAGGTCAATATAGATTTCCTTGAACTTTACGACTGTTAGTCCTGACATGCACTGTGAATTGTGTGATCTTACATACACTGATGTGTGCCTTTATACGCAATGTTCAATCAGTTCAATTTGTAACAGGAGGACTCCAATCAAGTTCTAGATGCATCTTAATGATAATTAAAGTAAAAAGGATGCTCATGATCACAATTTAGAGTGCCACAGCAAAGGGTCTGAACATTTATATAAATAAGAGAGTTCAGTTTTTGATTTTTAATAAATTTGCAAACCATTCTGGAAACATGTTTTCACTTTGTCATTCTGGATTTTTGAGTGTAGACTGATGGGCAAAATTGCCATATTTATTTATTTAAATTTAAATCTATAGCACAAGAAAGTGTGCAAAACTGAAGGGGACTCCATGAATCCACTGTACACCCCTGCCTACTTTTTTGCCTATGCTCTGACCTTCCTACTCTGAAGTGGAATCACAACTTCATGTACATCTTCTGGCATGAACTTCATTCAGGTATTTATGAACATAAAAAACTGTCAGATAAGGTGTGCAGTAGGTTCACGTGTTATTTTGCAAGCATTTATATGGTCACCTTATCAAAGTTTACTACAATGGAAAGAATACACAGAAACAGATAATCAAATGAATGTTCGAATGATCTGGCAATAGCAAGAAGACAATATGGTCAACCAACATTAGAATCATTTCAAGATATCCAGTTAACTGACACTACTGTTATGTTAGAGTCTGTGTAGGGAAAGTAAAATGTGGTCTCTTTCCATAAAATAATTATGGTGTTCATCTCAAGGGACAAATGTTGGCCCACCCTTGAAACGGAGTGATGACTAGTGATGTAACTCAATGACTGTTCAAATCAATTTATGAGGGCTTCCCATTCCTGCAAGTTTCTTATACCAATCAATTTCATAATCAGTATATAATTTTTTAATCAATCTCATTGTCTAATTTCCTAGCCAACAGACATTTCTAAGAAATTATAAATATGTGTTATTTAGCATAGTTTTAAAAGCTTACATTTCTTGAACCATGTTCTCTTTAGTTTATCCTTTTCTATAGAGTTTGCCTCCTTAATTATATGCAAATACCAAGGATCAGAATGAGCAGGCAGGTTTAAACAACAGTGAATGCTTACTTCACTGCCATTTTCATTTCAACATATCCAGTTAACAGACCCTACTGCTATGTTAGTCTGTATAGGGGAAAAATTATTAATTAAAAATGATGTTCAGCTCATAGGACAAAAGTTGGCACACCCTTCAATGTGGTCTCATTGAGAATTGTTCCTTACAAATACACAGAAAAATGAATATGACATTGAAATCATTGTTGTGAATATTTGGATACAATTAGGGGAAAAACTATACAGAAAAGGGTGAATTAAAAAGAAAAAAGGCAAAGGAAAAGCAAGCTTTTAAAGCTTTTGGAAACAAAACATATACTTACAAATTTCTTACAATTAAAAAATATAAAAAAGGGCAGCTCATTAAACCAATGAAATCAATTAAAAGTAAAAATGATGCAGGAATTGTAAAATTCATCCACAATGGGCCCATAGGACTGAACCTGAGAACCACTAATTTAGATAAATTACTTTATTATTTATAATAAAATATCATCTTTCAAGTTCAAGTTCCTCCTACCTTCTACTGTCTTCTCAGGCACTGCTTCTAAAAATCAAACTGACACTGTGACATCATTTATCACCAGGGACAGCATGCTTGTAGTAATCGGGCCAATAAAGGTCACCTTACAGAGGGCATCTCAGTCATTTCCTTACATTCTGCCCTCCATCTGATGGCAGTATGTTAGATAAAATAAACACAGCCTGCACCTTCCAAAACGGGAACAAAATAAAATAATTTACAATTTAATTTTATTTGACTAGCAATCAGTAAAAATGTAAGGCAATAGAGTCAGTTTATTGTGAGAGCATTTACATTAAAAAAGTGCAGATCTTTTTTTCTCATTGAAAAAGTTTGTTTCTGTGTTACATATTATCTAAAGAAAAAAAACCAGCAAATTTAATTAGTGTTGACACCATGTACATAAATTTAAAAAAGAAGACTATTTTAAAAGAATATTTCAATACAGAGCAAAATAATGATTAATTCTGAGGCCTCAAACTTTATGAGACCTGAATTAAGAGAGCAACTTTATGTATAATGTTTGTATGTTTCTCCATTCAGTTCAGTTTCCTCAAGCATCACAAAAACATGCATCTCGGCACATTGGTAATTCATATCCTACTATTTTGAGTGAATATGGCCATTGATGGATTAGAGTCACATCAAGTGTTGATGCCTGTTTTATGTCTGATGCTGTTGCAGACTACATTTCTCTTTGACCCTGTAACCGAAAATTCATGTTCAGAAAATAAATGATAAATGTTACATGCCAGAAAAAGTAATGAAATAATAGTCCTCCAGGAGTCGGGAGTGAAAACATTCAGTGGTGCAGTGACATCACATCATCACACCAAAGCTTATTGACTAGCATTTTGTAAGCTACAAAAATGCTCCTTTAACACAGCTGGTTAAGTCATTCATTTTTTTTCAGTTTGCTTAGTTCCAGCAGAGAACAAACAGAGGTAGGTGCATTGTGAATATGTCACAAGGGTATCTGGAAAGAACACTGGAGTACCTTGTGAACACATGCGAAAATGAAAATGAATACAGATTTACAAAACGATAGAAAATTTCTATTGCAGGCAGATCCACATATTAAAGTTATAGTGAAACAAAAATAACATGGCAAAGAGAAGGTAGCCATATATTATGGGCAAAATCAATTCAAGTCAAACTTACTGTCCAAGAGGGCAATTCAGTTTGTCAGCAAGTAGAGGGAAGCTAAGACATCACACTAAAAAGTAGGAAAGAACTCAGCCATCAAAAAAAACTTTGGACATAAATTATAAGTAAAATACACTGATCTCCCACTATATGGCAGTTCAGCTATCGCACCCTCGCTATATCGTGGAAAAATTCAATAAGTATATCCTACCTGTAGTGTGCTTTGCAGCAAATTCATAATAAAGTATGTGGTTTTCAGCAGTCACTACGGTAGACCAAGAGTTTCACGTTACAGTACCCAGATGATGTCTTACAATGCCTATTATTGACTGAAAGATGAGCCTCAACCAATCAGAGCGGGATTTCCATTCTCTTGGGCTCTGATTGGCTGTTTCTAACATGGTGTAATCTCGCAAGAACAGAGAGC